>NC_051068.1:23774404-24087871 GCF_004664715.2 Peromyscus leucopus
GCGTGGTGTCAGGGCACAGAGATTGCAGGGCTGCCGGGGCGCTTGGAAAAGGGGATCCCTCCCGGTGGGGCTAGAAGGGGACCTGCCTGGTGGCCAGAACCTGGGGCCAAGTTGGGCAGGTCTTCCCAGAGTGGTTGGTGCCCAGGGATTGGGTCCGGGTTGGGCCCGGATACTCACCTCTGGTCCAGAAGTGAAGTCGGGGCATAATTACAATCTTCTACTTGTTGACATCCTGTTATGCAAGCACCATTTGTTGAAGATGCTTTCGTTTTTCAATTGTACAGTTTTGGCTTCTTTGTCAAACATCAGGTGTTCATAGGTGTGGGTATTAATGTCAGGATCTTCAATTAGAAACATCTTGGTTTTTAATGTCAATACCAAGTTGTTTTTATTACTATGGTGCTATAGTAGAGCTTGAAGCCAGGGATGATGAGGCCTACAGAAGTTGCTTTATTGTAAAGAATTGTTTTAGCCATCCTAGGTTTTTTATCTTTCCATATGAAGTTGAGTGTTAGTCTTTTAAGTTCTGTGAAGAATTGTGTTGGGATTTTGATGAGGATTGCATTTAATCTGTAGATTGCTTTTGGTAAGATTGTCATTTTTATTAATTTGGTTCTATCTAAATATAATACCAGCAGCACAGACACTTGGAGTAACAATTAATAAATGGGACCTCCTGAAACTGAGAAGCTTGTATAAGGTAAAGGACATAGTAAATAAAACAAAATGACAGCCTACAGAATGGTTTCTTACAAACAAAGTGTACGAACATCTGTTAAAATGGATATGAAATTGCAGGTGCTGTAAATGTTTTATTTTACACCATGTTTAAGATTATTTATTATGTATACTGTATGCAGGTTTTGCCTGCGTGTATGCCTGTTGGCCAGAAGAGGGCACCAGATCCCATTGTAGATGGTTGTGAGTCACCATGTGGTTTGCTGGGAATTGAACTCAGGACCTCTGGAAGAACAGTCTGTGCCCTTAACCTCTGAGCCATCTCTCCAGCCCTCCACCATGTTTAAAATACATCATGAAATCTCTCTTTCTATAAAATACATGAAAATATCAATTTGGTGACTCAATAATATATGGAAGTGCTATAAATCTGCTTAATATTAAAACATACTTAATTGCAAATTTCTCTTTGCAAAATTAATCATTCATATTTGTTTTTGTATATATATATGAAATTGTCTGTGATTGAGAAATTACTGGAAGACTGCATTTCAGTGCTCTAATATGAATGTATGTAAGGAGTGCCAGACATGTTTCAAGTAGACATTGTCATCATGAAGGAATTCATGTACCTGGCATTAACAAGACTCCAAAAGTTCTATCGACACAATCTAAAACATTCACAACTGTAAAAAATGCTCTTGAATTTTCTACACTTCTGTTTTCAGAGAAAAAGACATTGCTCTTTTTTTCCCATTGATCCCCAAGTTACTTTACCTTAATTCACGCCATTCTCAACCATAGAGCCTTTTAACCTCTCATTTTATCTCCCTACAGAAGAAGACAGAATACTATGGCAGTAACACCATAATAGTACACATCGACAAATTAAGTAAAGCATACTCTATTCTGCATATAGGAACAATTTTTTTAATATAATTGATTTTATCATTTGTATATAGTCATGAAATACAAACTTAGAGATAGCTTGTAGTTTATGCCTTGGAAGCTCCAATGCAATTTCCAAATAATTCCAATTGATTGAAAGTTCCCTAAGCAACCATTCTACCTTGCCTTACAGGCATAGGGCTCCCACAGCCATGGGAACACACAGATCCATATGATTAATTATCATCATTGTAAAATTCTTGTTCCTCTGTGTCTACTACAAGTCAAATCCTGTTTATATCATTTACTCAATAATCCTTTTAAAGACAACAGTGAAAGCAACCTGAATGTGTCTTAAATATCAGATTAATATAGATGAAAATTTAATGTTCAGAGAAAATTAAAATAATATTGCATTTATTTGGACAGTAGTGTAGAATGAATACTCCCAAAGCACAGTTTTCAAAATGAAAGACCAAATGAAAATAGAACTAGTCAATATGATTAACAAGTAAGACATACTTGGTCTTCTGTGTGTAGACACAGATGTCTGTGCAGGTGTTCATGTGAGGTGTGCAGGTGTGAGGGAACAGGATCACTTCAGATGTCACTCTTCTGACACTTACTGGCCTGGAACTTATTAAGTAGCCTATGCTTCCTGGTCAGTAAACACCAGAGCTTTGCCTCCCCAGAGATGATTACTAGTGTTCACCATCCCATTTGTTTGTTTGTTTTTTAACATGAGTCCTGTGGTATTGAAAGCCATACTAGACCAGAAAAGCATTTTAAAAACATTTATCATTTACATTTTATTGTACTGGGGTGGAGGAAGTCATGGACTCGGCCTGGTTAGCTGCCTCAGAATCACGTCATAGGTTTTGTATGTTAGAGTCTGCGGTTCCTGGGGTACTACTGTGTGTCTTTCAGTGTCTTTCAATTTCCTGAGAAATTGAGGCACTGCCTCAGGCAGTGAAGCATTCACGTTGCTTTGTGATTCTCTTTGTTCCCTAGAAGTCACTGAAGCATACGAAGGCTTGACAGGACAGTTGGTCTTAGATATGAATCTTGTATACCTTGTATGTCTTGCAAATGCCGTAGTATCCAGTAAGTACCATTGCATAGATCTTGGCAACTGCTATTATATTGTTTCTGATAAGGGTATAGAAACTCTGATTGTTTCCAATAAACTTGCCATAGCTTCTGTCTTGCTGTAACCCCTCCAACCTATGCCTGGTCAAACTCATTTCACTCTGGCCATATTAGGTACCCTTGGCTTGGTAAGTAAGTGCTAATGCGTATGCTGGGGTACTGATGGAAGATCAAAGAAAATGAATGGAAGTTAAAGATTTATAATAAAATTAAATGCTATCACATGTGATAAGTAAATAAATGTACAAATATGTATTTCACAAGTTATACTATTATTTATTTTCATTATCTGTCAAATTCTCATTCAAAAGATTGTCTATTTTAAATCAAAATATAGTTTCTCTTTGTGTATAAATATAAGTAATTCTATTATAATTAATTTTATTTATGTTTAAATGTGATAAAATAAACCATAAGATTAAAATGAAGCTAATACATATGTATCTAACGTATGACCTATTTAAATTTGTATAAAATGACTAAGAGCTTCAGAAGGTAATGCTGTATTTATTGCTATAAAAATAAACTGAAAATAATTTGGCATTTATATTACTATTTAAAACGGAGTAAGATAAATTTGTGCCACTTCTCTGCAGTCAGTCTAAACACTTTGTTTTCCTTTATGTTTATTTTTAGACTTTTTTGCATTAAGAGTGATTTGTGATAAGGCATTATTTATTTCCTCATGTCTGGCAGCTCAATTTGCAGGTAAAACACTTAGATTGGCACATTACTCTTTCCTTCCCTTGTTCTCATTAGCAGGGAGTCTTCATCTCCCGGTTCTCTGCCTTTTTGAATAATCACACAATATCACTCTCTCAGTAGGATTTAAACAAAGATTGAGTAGAAAATTAGGATCACAACCAAGTAGGTTTAAGCTTAAGTTCATAATCATGAAAAGTCAATATAACATGCAAAGAGGCATTGTAAAACCAGCTTGATTCTTGTTTGTGTGGTATTTGTGCTACAATTTTCATGATTCCACCACTTTCAATTGAAATCTATGACAATATCGTCCTATTTTTTCCTCTCCAGCAGCATATTGTTTTGAGCACTATAGGCCTCAACATTGATTTTAGCCTTCTGTACCTAGTCAGTACAGTTCTTCCTGAACACATGGCACCCCACTGTTTCTATAAATGAGTCTATTTGGGCACTAAGAACAGTAGTGAGCTGTTCTGAGTTATGTAATTGCTCTCCATTCTTGCCTTTTTTCTCCTGAGAAACATGAGTAAAATAAAAGTGTGGGTAGGCAGATTTGCTTCACTACAATTATGCTAACTCTGGAAGACATGAGAGACCATTACAGTCATATGAGTGGAGGAATCAGATGCTTGCACATCATCCTCATTGGCTCCAGAAAAGATACTGATGTGATTCAGGGGAGACCTCTCTGGGTGCAGAAGAATGTGAAGAGAAGGTTAAAGACAGTGAGCAGTCTATAAAATGACTATAGAGTAATTTCGGAGATGAGTCTTCCAGAAGGACAAGAAAGACTTTATGTCGCGAACTGGACTATCCAATTCCATCCATGAAAATCAAAATGCAAAGTCATGTAGTCACTAACCACTTATCTAGCTAAGGTCAGAGATTAAGAATATTTCAATAAGAACTCTAACAAAGTCAAAGCAAAGATAAAACAGTCCAACAGAAAATGAAACATAACAAAAATCTCAGCAGAAATTTTTATTATTATCAGATGTTGGCAGCATTGATCAGTGTTTGTTTTTGCTTTTCATGGTGAACAATAAAGTCTTAATGGATTAAATACTTAAACATGTGTTAGTACTTGGATAAATATTAGCAGTATGTCAATCGGGGAGCAAATATTTCACTTCTATTGTTTTATTTGTTGCTCACAACAGTTCTATGCTAGAATATGAGATCTCTAGTGAAGAGGCAGCATCCCTGGAGCAAAGAGGACTATTGAATAAATTAATCATGAGTCTGTCTTTCAAGTCCAAGGGAAGCACAAATTATAGTCCTGATTGCAGAATAAAGGTAGAGCCTATGGAATATGTTTTTGTGACTTTGATAAAATGCTAAGCTTTAAAGCTTTATACTGTTTTATGTTTATACCACAATTCTATATATGATAACAACTTAACTTTGCTACCTAAAACCGAGAGCCACATTTTACAAAAGCAGATACATGATGGATGGGCCTAACTCACACACATCAGTTTCTTTATGCATTCACCAGTCCATTCTTTCATGAATCACACAGAGGCAAAACCTGCTGTCAGTCATTGATACATGGCTTAACATCAATACTACAAACTTCTGATTGAACAAAAAAAAATTACTCAGTTTCGATGTATGGTAAACCTTAATTGCACATGAGCATTCCACACAAATTCAAAGCACAAGCTTGTTTTCTTTAAAACAAGTTCCTATTGTATTTTTAGTAGATCTAACACATTTATATGGGGAAAATAAATACTCAGCGGTCATACAACTCAAAGAAAAACTGGCAGCATTACTAACTGGAGAGCCAAAGGTAACTTGACACTACTGCAGTTTGCTGGAGAATTCCAGGGTTGTTTGTGGTGCTCAGTTACATCCATCTTCAAGTGACCCTGAAGTACAGAACACTGAGGGCTGAGAATATCTGCTACCTCCTTCTCACATCCTCTGTCCCTACTGCTTCACTTTTGCATGAGTTTGATGCCTGTAACTTCCTCATCGACTGCAATAAAAGCTAAATTCTCTAGACAATGAAAGCTACTAGCAAGACAACCCCTCTATGCTCCCAATGAGATAAATACTGGTTAAACAGTGATTTTTTTTACTAAAACTCTGTGAATTGTAGTGCTTTTACAGCCTAGGTTGGAACACACAGGATCCACTAATCTCAACAGGTTTTAAAATGCTATTTGCTTTTTGCTAGAGTAGCCACTACACAGACTAGAACTTGTCAAGGAAAAAAAAAAAAAAACAACAAAAGAGAAGTGATCTGTTGGCTGTTGAATACTGTTTGCAGAAGAGGTTTCGAGTTATTCTCTTGTTATGACAGTTTACATTTCTGTGTAGAATTTAGAACAGTGCTTTTTACTAGGTGAAGTTGAGTTTTTCCTCTGAAGAGAATAAAAAGATAACTTATTCTGAGACAAATATGACTGACCATAGCCCAGGGACATGGACTCAGGCTTCCCCTAAAACCATATTACTTCATGGAAAAGGATGCATGGACTTATTTTTGGCCAAATCAAAAGAAAGCCATAAATCATTGCATTTATAAATATATTTATAGTGACTTTAATTAGGACTTATAGCAAATGAGAGAAATCTCATGGTATCTACTGGCATTCTTAGTGTTTATGTTAGTGGAAACTAACTGAGCAGCTATTAACTTCGTGAATATACACTATAGGTTTGATCTGATAGTCAAAATGATGCTAGATCAAAATCAGAGGTGGATAATAAATGAATGTTAAAAGCATGGACAAGAGCTGAAAATAACTTTGGTTGTGCATTTGCAACATTCCAGCCCTTCACAGTTAAATAAGTGATCACTCTATCAATGGGCAGGATTCACATAGGTTTGGCTTTCTCATGGAACTTCCGTTTACAGATTCTTTAACACAATCGACATTTAGGAATGTTTGTAGACATTGCTTTCTAAAAAATGGGATTGTGCACAGAACCTAGGGATGCTACTAAAGAACCTAGGGATGTCTTATAAGGTATATAAAACATGGTCTCCCCACAGTAAATGACTGTATTGTTCAAAATGACAGTAGTATTAGATATTCTGAACTAGATCTGGGTTAATATATAAGAAACATAATATTTTAGTAAAAAATTTAAAGTCTAAGTATTTAAAAACTATATGAACACAATACCACCACATATGTGAAACACTAAGTTTAAACTAGACTCAGTTGTAAATACTGGGCATCTCAGTCCTCAGGAGGTAGGAGGTTTATGTCATCTTATTGATTGTATACAATCAATCAATTGTATAAGTTTAAGATAAGCCTAGTCATGGATAAGATCTACATGAGCAGACTGGGTGTGGTAGGATGGCAGAGGACGAGGAGTGGGGGATCAGAACATAGGGAAATGAGGGGGTCATGCTGGAACAGAGACAGTGTGGGAGGACAAGGAGGAAGATACCATGATATAAGAGGACATCATGGGACTAGGAAGAGGAAGGGTGCTGGGGAGGCTCTCAGGAATCTACAAGGTTGACTCCAACTTGGTTTGCTGGCAGTGGTCCAGAGGGTGACTGGACTGGTCTATGCTGGTGACCGAACTAGCAAATAACCTAACTGTCATCATAGAGATTCTGTCAAGTGACTGATGGAGGCAGATGCAGAGAGTCAAGGCCAGGCACCAGGCTGAGCTCCAGGAATGCAATTGATGAGAGAGAGGAAAGATTCTGCAGGCGAGGAACGTCAAGATCATGATGGGAGGACGTGCAGAGATGACGGGCCACACTAGCAGAAGCCTATGAACTGTGGATTGGTGGCTGTGGAACCCTCACGGGACTGGACTAGGCCCTCTGGATACCGATGACGCTTGTTTGGGACTGAAGTAGGCCCTCTGGATACAGAAGACACTTGTTTGGCTCCAACTGTTTGGGGAGCATCCAGGCAGGGGTATCGGGATCTGTCCCTGGACTATGGGCAGGCTTCTGGGAATCCGGTGCCTGAGGTCTGACGCCTTGCACAGTCTTGGTGCAGTGGGAAGGGGCTTGGACATGCCTAGGCTCAGTGTGCTGGGCTATGCTGACTCACCATAGGAGACCTTGATTTGAGGGAAGTGGGGATGCAGGGTGGCTTGGGAAAGAGGGCTGGGGGTGGGAGGAGAGAGGAGGGGGAATCTGTGGATAGTATGTGGAATGAGTAGAAAATTTCTTAATAAAGAAAAATGAAAAAAAATAAGCTTAGTCTATGATATCTTGTTTCCAAAAAGGAAAAACAAAGAAAAAAATCAGAAAAGAAAAGGAAATGAAGAAAAGAAAAAAAAATTATTGCAAAGGAGGATTATTGTTCAAACTTTTTTCTCCTACAATAAGATAACCCAAAGAATTCCAATTTCTAGTCACTTAAGCACTTAGATAAACTTTTAATATTCTTAAGACCCCTACACATTTCTATGCTAGTTGGCACATCTCTATAATTAATTCCAATTTCTCCCAAATATACAATGAGATTGACACTAATAGTATGACTTATTTGTGCTGATTAAATTGTCTCCTAATTACAAAAGTATAAAAATAGAACCAAAAACTCACTTTGCATAAAGACATTTTTAATAACAAAACTAATTTTCTAGTTCAATTTAAAAATGATTACTTTCTCTTTGATCACACTTAAATAGTATCACTTCCAAAATTATTTTTAATAATATGTGTTAGCATTAGGACCTTGTGAAGACCATCTTTTATGTAGTACATGAAACTTATGAACTCTATATTTATTGGTAATTGTCATGTTTTTGATTTACAGCACAACTAGCCAGTGGGTGATTTTAAAATGAAATGACCTTATGTAATTGTCACACATCTGAAATTTAATACAAAATTGGGAAAATATTTTAAATCATATTCTTATATCTAAATTAAAAAATTAGCATTAACTTATATAGATCATTCAAAAAAAAGTCCAAAATGACAAGACATTATTTAAAAACTAATAATAATATCCAGAATTAATAATAGTTATTTGTCCTTGTATTTATGAAATAAGTCAACAAATAAAATTTATGTGACACGAGAGCTAGACTAAAATGAATGAAGTGAAATACACTGCCTTCATTTCTTTCCCTGTTGGGCCATAACACACTCTGACAGAAGCAACTCGAGGGAGAAAGTCTTCGTTTTGGATCACATTTCAAGGCACATTTCTCCCTTGGGGGAAAAATTCAAGGCATAAGGAGCTTGAAGCAGCTCACCACATTTCATCCACAATATGTAAGCACAGAGAAGGATGATGTATCTTGCTGCTCAGTCTTCTGTCTCCATCACAGTCCATAATTCTAGTTAGGGAACGACATCACAGACAGTGAGCACACCCACCTCACTTAATGTAAACCAGACAATCCTCTGAAGGCATGCCTAGAATCCCATGTTCTAGGTGATTCTAGATTCCATCCCTACTAACCAATATGGTGTCCTCGTTCAGTATCTGAAAGTCTTTTCAGAGGATGTGTGGGTAACAGACATTATCTCTTCATAACGTATGCCAGAAAAACAGAAGAAACCATGTCCTTTCTGTGCTTGCAATGATGGTAGGTGGGACCCAAGCACATAGGACAGGTTTCCAAGAGAAAAAAAAAACTATAAGGAACTTGATAGTTTCAAGATCCACATTAATTTTGCTTAGAGCCCTTCAACTATGTCCATTTGGTATGTGGCAGGTTTTCCACTTCCTCACTCATTCAGTGTCTTATGAGAATAATATTTTAAGAAGGATCTTTACGGGTCTGGTCTGCCAGAGGCAGGCAACAACAGTGGCCACATTTGTGCTCTAGCCAAGAGGGGCTTGCATATCACCTGTGGAAAGTATAGAGCTGTCAAAACAATGATAAACTTCATCTCTTTTTAGTGATGGCCAGGCAGTGACAATTGGTTAATGCTATTGGTGACATCCTATCTCCTAGAGGCAGGTTGCTTCCATTCTCAATCCAAGGCCATAGCTCAGAGACAATTTCCTCAGACCAGGTCAGGCATTCTTATCATGTCCTTTCTTATAACCCTTACCTCAGTGTCTCTTCCAATTAAAATAAATGATAAGATATTGGTGAATCACATGACACCATTTCCCTTCTCTATTTTGATCTTCAAAAAGCACAACATTCTCATTTCCCCAGGATATTTAATGTGCATCATATTCTGAGTTCAAGTGACTAGAACTTCAATGATTGCTTATGAATTAAATACATGGAGGGGAAAATAACAAAGGATGGAGGAATGAATGAATGAATAATGCACATTGCCAAACTTAAGCAGTGCTGACTGTCTTAAAGATATGTTGACTTTGGGGGATTAAAGGTCTTAACTATCATTGCAGTGTTACATGCCATATATTGGACAATTCATTGTCAATTACACCTTCATGTAGACATGGCCAAAGTAGTCCAGCAAAACCATGGTCAAAGACAATGATTACCCATACACTGTTTCTCAAACAAAAGATGAAATAATTTTTCCATTATATTTTTAAGTTCTTTTTATTAAAAGACATTACAGTGGCATTGCATTGCTTGACAAACATTGATAATATACTGTGTTTTAAATTTCTTTTTACTTAACTCTTTTTACATTTAAAAAAATTGTAATATATATATACACATACATATATAGCTGTATATGTGTGCCTGTATGTATCTGGAGGCCTGTGGTCAATGCTAACTATCTTCTTCAATTGATCTCTACCTTATGTTTTGAGACATAGTTTCTCATTGAACATGGAATTTATTGGTTAGATTCATCAAGACTAGGTGGCCAGGAAGATTCAAGTTTCCTGTCTTTTCCTCTCCAGCACTAGGATTACAGATGTGTACAATCACACCGGCCTGTGGGGGAAGAGGGACTAGGACCCTGAATTGAGATCCTCTTGCTTATACAGCAAGTAAGTTACTGATTGGAGCATTTCTTCAACCCCTCATTACATCTCTAAATCATCTATGGTTTGTATTGTAGCTTCCTGTACAGTTAATTCCTCCTGAAATGAAAACTTAATGTATTCTAAGTTTATTAGGCATCATCTTGCAGATCCTGACAGATAATTTTGTATTGTGTATTTTTTGTACAGCTGGAGCTCCTGAGGCATGGAGGGAGGCAAGGCTGGCAATACTGTCTATAGCATCCATGTAGAGATGGCTGTTTCCATCTCTCTAACTGCTTTGTTTTTGTTTGCCCAGCTTTTCTCTGAGTTGGGTCTTTTCACACTAGTGAAGAGCAGTAGCTCTTTGCTGAATCACCTCCCAGCAATCTCCATAAGGATACATTTCCAGAAACTGTGCAACCAGCTCTCTTTATAGGTTTATTGGACAGGATTGGGACACATATCCTCCCTATGGCAGTCACTGATAAAGAAAAATGCTGTCATTTTGACTGGCTTCAATCACCTGCCCTTAAGTCATGGACACATAAATACATTCCAATGAAAATACATGTTTCACTTGGGAAGACAGAAAAGTTAAGGCAGCTAAGAAATTTTTCTGACATTCCAAATATCTTGCAAATGTTACTGAGCAATCCATAGGAAGAAGTTGAGAGATGGCTGTGCATGCATTACTAATTAATGATGTATCTTTATTTGCATCCTTATTTCTGGTTTCAGAATAATGTCCTTATTCCCACTGTTTAGTTGATGTTTCGGGGTTAATATTGCACTGGTTTATGCCTAACATATATAATATGATTGAGCAACTGAGTAACATTTAAATTTCCATATATTTTTAAAAATACTTTTTGCTATTAAAAATGACCATTGAACCAATATCTTTTATTTTGATGGGCTTTAATCCTCTATATGTGAATATTTTAAAAGGTTTTCATTGCTCTCTCATAAATGGTTTTTGGAAAGGTGGTATTTTAATCTTTAGAAATAGATGTTTAGAATGAGGTCACTCTGATGGAATACTCATTCTCAGCCTTGTTTAGCTGCTTTGTTCAACCACTCCACAGTAATGGCTCTGTACTGAATGGGTTTCTCATTTCAGCAGCAGAGAATTTATTATGCTTTTCTTAAAAGCCTCACTTCCTCTGATATTTAAAAAACATCTTGCTTGAAAAATTAAACACAAATACATTTTGTACTCAGCAGTTATTGGAGTGTTGGATGATGTTTAAAATATCCATTAATGTATAACAATGCAATGTACATTCATATTTCTTCAATGATAGTTCTAAGAGCAAAGAAATATTACCAAATGAAAAGACACTAAATGGGAGGCTTACTGCAAAATACAAAAAAAAAAAATACTCTTTTTGAATATTAGAAGAACCCAGAATTTCAAAATACCAGAAGACGGAAGATAGTGTGCTGGGCTAGGGAGATTGCTTAGTGAGTAAAATACCTGTTTTATAACCTGAGGACCTAAATTCAGATCTCCAGAACCCAATAAAACAGAAGCTCAGTAACATGTGAGTATCAGTGTGAGACAGAAAGCAGACACAAGAGACAAGAAGATCTTAGGAAGCTCAAAAAGATGCTGTGCCTCAAACAAGGTGGAAGTTGAGGACTGATACCAGAGTTTGTCCTCTGACCTCCACACATGTGTGTTGGCATATGTCCACACTGACATGAACTTATGCACCTATATCAGGCACACATGCATGCACATCACATGTGAGATATGTACACAAATATTAGTCAATCAATCAATCAATCAATAAATATCATTTTTAGCTGGTGAGAGTAGCGATACAATTGTCTTTCTACTTCAGAATCTAGACAATGAGAAATAAACAGGATCTCTATTTGGAAGAATTCTCCATGGCCGTGATTGTAGACAAGGATCTGATAATTCTCCAAATTTGTGCATGGGGATTTATGTTCAGCTCACATTTCCCCTATAAAGCCAAAAAGCAGAGAAAGAAAGAAGGGAAGAGGTGGGCTATTGTGTCAAACAAGAAAGTGATGTTCACGCTAACTAATCTCTGTTCTCAGAGAAAGAGACAGTAAGAATGAGCAGAGGGCCCAGTCTGCAGCTCTCTTGGACACTGCTTTCAAAGGTTGACACAACACCTTCTTCTGTGAGTTCTCGCACATCAAGAATAGGAGACATAACCCCATGACTTTCATCTAAATAAGCATCATGGACATTGTATAGCTTTTGTGTACAAGAACAATAGGAAATCCATTGTAGATGTGTAAGGCAAAACAAGCTTTCATTTCCTATTAGAGAATTCAGGTGGCTTTCTAAACAACAATTTGGAAGCTGGGAAGGAAGGCAACCTTGTTCAGACCTACTCATTTTATGTGGGAAACCTTGACAATTTATATGGGTCAAAGAAAAATAGGCTCCAAACTTAATGTTATAAAAAAGTACTTTTATTTAAATTTTTTATTTTTTTATTTTTATTATTGTTGTGTGTGTACATGTCTGGTGATACTTTAACTGTCCTGAAATGTGATTTTATTTGTATGTTAATAAATAAATTTTACCTGGAGGTCAGAGGTCACAGCAAAGCCATAAACAGAAGTCAGACACTGGTAGCACACACCCTTAATCTGATCTCTTGGCAGGCAGAGTCTCTGTGTGGTCAAAGACACAGCCAAGTGTGGTGACACATGCCTTTAATCCCAGTACCAACCACAGAAACCTGGAGGTCTGTATAGACAGGCAGTGATGAGGAAGTGATATGGCTGGGCTTAGAGCCAATGAGAAGTCAGAACAGGAAGGCAATAAAAGCACAGGTTAGACAAGAAGGTCTCTCTTTGGGGAAGCAAACAGCCAGGTGGTAAGCTGAGGCTAGTCATAGCTATTCGGTATTTCTCTGATCTCGTTGGCTATTACCCCTGTATTTGGGTACTATTTATGTGTTTCTTATTTAATAAGACCATTTAGAAAGTTGTCTACATACTTGCATGTGTATAGGTATGTGCATATCACAGTGCACATTGGGAGGTCAGAAGACAACTTGCAAGGATATGTTCTCTGTTATCATGTGGGTCCTGAAAATTGGACTTATATCATCAAACTTGTGCCTTTACCCACAAAGTCCCCTCACTGTAACAAAATTACTTTAATGAAAACAAAAGGTAAATATATTGAGAAGCTGCTAACAAACAAACAAAACAAAAGAATTTGATGGCAACAGTCTCAATGTTATGACAAAGATCCTTGGCTTAGTTATACCATAGCTAGTTTCCCTAACTTCTCTTAGCTTCAGCTGCACTTATGAAAGCTTATCAAGCCAACCCTGCTAAGCCAATTTGACATACATCTTACAACTGGCATCCAGATATCCTTTATGTTTGACTGAGCTTCTGATACCCCAGTATCCCTCAGGTGAAGTATAATCACTTGGCTTTCTTCTGCAAGAGTCCTTTAATGTTGGCTTACCCAGAATCCCTTTCTCTAAGTGTGATTCATCTTTGTAGTGGGACATTTTTTAAGAGAACACCAGCTCCCCAATAATGACACTGAAACTTCTTATTTATTATAAAATTAGGCTGATAGTTTAGGCTTGTTTCTAACTAGCTCTTATAGCTTAAATTAACCCATTTCTATTAATTTATGTGCTGTTGCGTGGCTCATGGCTTATTGCCTCTCAGCCTACATATCCTGCTTCCTCTGCATCTCATGGTGTCTCCTGGCAACCCCAAGTTTCTTCTTCCCAACATCCTCTGTGTTGGCTGTCCTACCTATATATACCTCCTGCCTAGCCAATGGCCACTTAGCTTTTTATTCAACCAATGTGAAAGTGCCTTGGCAAGGACAAATTTTCACAGTATACATAAAGATTATTCTACAATACATCTTAGTTCTTTACTATCTATAAATGTTACCCTGCTCCTTCATTATAAAATCTCAATTACTCAATATTCATTCATATTTAATACAATTATCTCTTTCTTCCTGCAAACTCTATTATTACAATTATTATTAATTTTATGAGGCTGTGGCTTGAACCCACGGCCTTGAGTATGTTGGGTGGACACTCTATCACAGAGTTATACCAGCCTCACCCTAAAAAGTCCTATAACCATGATGTTCTGTCTACCATGATGGACCTGAATAAAGTTTCCTTTCCTTTCCTTTAATATTTTTATAGCACTAAAGTAGGAGAATAATATAATCCAAATTTGCATCTAGAATATATTAAAAACTTAGTTTGTTTAATTTTTATTTAGAATATTTTGCTTGCTATATACTTTAATCATATCCTTTACTCTCCAACAATTCCTCCCAGAATATCACCACCTCCCTGCCCACTCAACTTCATGTTCTCCTTCTCTTGTTCTTTCTTTTTTTTACAAAACATAAAACAAATGTCAAAACAAAGAACCAAAACCAGTAAGACAAAAAATACAAAACCAAACAAAATTTAAAAAGCTACCCCCCCACACACACAAATGGAATCCATTTAGTGTTGGCCAACCCCTGCTGAATCTTGAGGCTGCCCTGGAGTGTGTTGTATGGTTGATACAATATAACCAGTGATACTCCATTGGAAAGAACCAATTTTACCAGCAGCTGACAACTGCAAATAGTTAGTGGTGGATTTTTGTGTTTACTTCTCCTTCTCAGTCCTGGCATTTCGTCTGGTTTGTACCTGCATAGGTCTTAAGTGTGATGTCAGAGTTTCTGTGAGTTCATATATCTCTCTGCCCTTTCAGATCTGGAAGATGCTGTTTCTTTAGAATCATCTACCACCTCCAACACTTACAATGTTTCAGTCTTCTTTTCTCCATGTATCTCTGAACCTAGACAGGAGCTGATAAAGACATCCCATTTAGGGCTGAGTACTCCAAAGTCTCTCACTCTCTGTGCATTGTCCAGTTGTGGGTCTCTGCAGCTTCTCTGATGAGCACTGATCTATAGGTATAACAGTATGTGGTTAGGAAACATTTTAGTGCTCCCTTTCTTTAGGAGAATAATACTACTGGGAAACTGGCATCTTTAATTATCATACTCAGCAATGAGATGGGTCGTTCTCAAGAATCGCCAGTGCTTGGCTTAGTGGCAGGGACAAATCTATCAAACATCTCATCCTCAGTTGTTGCCTTTTCTACTTCAAGTCCCTATCTAGCTTAGATTATAACAGTGAAAATAAATATATAAGTAGAAAAAGTATCTCTTTTAACAGGGCATCATATGTATATCTCTTTCAAGTCTTGGATATAATATCTTATAATGAGTTTAGGAATGGGACTTTCATGCTTCATAATGACTGACAGATTGCATTTTCTCTGTTTTCTGAAGTCCATGTAACTATAGCATTTCACTCCTTGAATTAGATTCTATGATGTTTTAATAGTTCCTGATATTCTTCTATGTATATGATTTTCTCAGTGAGAAATTGCTTACATTATTTTATTCCCCAGAAATAAGTCTCTTTCATCTGATGTCACACGAGCATTGCATTTTGATGTTACTCTGTCAGGCGACATGGTGATAATGACAAAAATCTGCAAATGGAAGTAGCAATCTTCTAATAAATCTGATTGTGGGTAAAAGCTGAATTACTACATTTGAAGGAAATGTATTTAGAGTGAGCTATTCTGTGTCAAGTGAAGTTAGTTGTGAGAATGCAACTTTTTAGAGAATTGAGGCATTAGATCACTAGGAGAACATAAAGTGTTAGGAGGCCAAGGTGTGAAATGTACAAACTGCAGTACAATTGCTTCAGGGCAGATTTTCAAGAGGTGTCTATTAGATTCAATTATGCGCCCTACATTTTTATGGAAGACAGCAGTGAAGAAAATGTACTAAAAGAGGACAAGTGCGATGCTGAAAATTACATTGAATGAAGAATAATTTGGCAAGGAAAAGATAAGTGAAATCTAGGTGGCTATCTTTCCATATTGAAAGGTCAAAGTGCATGGGACACATTAGGTTTGGGCAGCATCATGCCACGGAGCAGAACTAAGAAGGAGAATGGACATGAGAAAGACGTACAATTTGTCTCTTTATGAGAAAGAAAGAGTTTTGTAGCAGGGAGCTTTTTTTTTCCTGTTTCTTTTCAAGTTCACTTTGTAGATGGCAAATGCAGCCCCTGCAGCTTTCTTGAGGCAAGCTGACTGCTTCAGATAGAAAAGTTCATTCCTTAGTTTTTCAGATATCTCTCATACAGTATTTCTATGCTGTCTTCTTTATTGGCAGCTTCAGAATGCTCCAGTCTGGTCCTCTGAGAATGGGAGAAAATATCTCCCAGGAAGATGGAAAGGAGGTCAAAGCTCTTTTTTGTTCCTTCAGCCATAACCTTCTATATTTATTCTTCCTTGAGACTTGAGATAGACAAAAGTTAATCTAAATGCTTATTACCTGTAGTCTCCATTCATGAAGTATACCACATTCAAAAGAAAGTGAAAGATCAAGCTGAAAGTAACAGAGGTATGGGTGCCATTTGAACAGGTCCTAACAGAGTAAGGATTAAGTTTTGGATTAAAGACAGACTAGCTTTGCTTCAGTCCTGTGCCTTATACCTTCCCTCTCCTCCAGGGTCATCCCAAACAGTATCCTGTGTACAGGACCTGATTTAGAAAATGTACAAAAAGACAGACGTGCTGCAAATTCAAGAGATATATCGGAAATGCTACTCCATTATTGTACTCAATGCATTTGTTACAACAGACTAAGCTTGCTTCAGTGCTTTGGTGACTAATGAATCTTGGCTGTGGCTTGGTAGGAAGGAGCAATAAACCTGACCTTTCACAACTAGTATATATCACTGAGGAAGCAAAGCAGATTTAATCTCAAACTGTATCTAGAACCAGAGAAGGCTACCAAGCCTGCCTTTCTGCCTTCAAATCACTACAGCCCTGCCTCCTAAAACAAAAATAATTATCACCTTGAGTTACACCCCTACTGTTCTCCTTTTTTTCCTTCAATCAGTTTTGATTTCTTCTATAGTAGAAGTCTTTTCTTTGTTTTGTTTTCAGACAGAATAGCCTCAAGTTCATGATTGTTCTGCCTCAGTAGCCTGAGGGTTAGGGTCACAGTCATGTATCCCTTTGCATTGTTGACACAAAACTGCATGTGTAAAAAAAAGTATTAAAACTGTACAATAACTATGAAATCTCTATAGTACTGTATAGAAACTGTTAAAGAGCCATTTTAATTAATTAATTTAACTAAATTAATTAATTCTTCTCTCATATATTAGATCCTGACCTCAATTTCCTATCCCTACTTGCCTCCCAGTCTCTGTCCCCTCCCTCATGCATCTCCTCTACCCAGATCCACTCAGTTTCCCTTTTCTTTCAAAAAAAGAGCCACTTTCCCAGGCATATCAACTAAACATGGCATAAAAAGTTACAGTAAGACCACGCACATACCCTCATATCAATACTGGTACAGGCAACCCAATAGGAGGAAAAGGGTTCCAAAAGCAGGCAAAACAATCAGAGACCTGTTCCCACTGTTAGGGATCCCATAAGAATACCAACCTACACAACCATAACACATATGCATGGGACCTAGCTCAGACCTATCCGAGCTCTTCTGACTATAGCTTCAGTCTTTGTGAGTCTCTGTGATCCCTAGCTATTTGATTCTGTGAGCTGTGTTCTTGTAGTGTAGTGTCCTTTACATCTCTGGCTCCTACAATTCTTCCTCCCCATCTTCTGCAGGATTCCTTGAGTTCTATCTAATGTTTGCCTGTGGTTCTCTGTATTTACTCCTATCAGTTGCTGGATTAAGCCTCTCTGATGATGATTTTGCTAGGCTCTGCTCTATGAATATAGCAGAATGCCATTAGGAATCATTTCATTAACTTTTTTTCCAGTCCTGTTTGGTTCTATTGGAGGTCTCTGGGCTATGCAGCCTCTGGTCCCTGGCTCTCCAGGCAGTGTCATATGTAGGCTCCCTCTCATCGTATGGTCTCAAGTTAAACAAGTCATTGCTTAGCCATCCCCACAAATTCTGTGTCACTTTTAACGCAGCATATCTTGCAGGCAGAACAAATTATGAGGTAGAAGGTTATGTGGCTGGGTTGGTATGCCAGTCCCTCTACTGGAAAGCCTTAGCTGGTTATAGAAGATGCTCAGTTCAGGTTCCATATCTCCCATTACTAGGAGTCTTCTTCAATAGGGTCAGGGAGTTTCCATTGCATTATATTTCTTTTTCTGATAAATGGAGATTTGTGCAATTTTATAAAATGATTCCATTTCTATCCCCATATCACTTAAAATCTGCTTAGTAGTTTGTACATTTTTCCAGAGAAAATTTAGGCTAGTAACTACTATGCCCTGCTCCCTAGGAACTGCTGGTGAGGGAAAGAGCTTAGCTGGAAATATTTTCTTCCCCATTCAGGTACTTTGCTCAGCCCTACCTGCTTTTATTCTCTCTCTCTCTCTCTCTCTCTCTCTCTCTCTCTCTCTCTCTCTCTCTCTCTCTCTCTCTTTCTCTCTCTCTCTCTCTCTCAGACAGGATTTCTCTGTGTAGTTTTGGAGCCTGTCCTGGATCTCACTCTGTAGACCAGGCTGGCCTTGAACTCACAGAGATCCGCCTGGCTCTGCCTCCTGAGTGCTGGGATTAAAGGCGTGTGCCACCACTGCCCGGCTCCTTAGCTGCTTTTCAAACCATATATCCTTTTCTAAATAAAGGCAGGACACAAAAACAGAAAATGACAAAATTCTTACTTAAGTCACTCTTAACTAGAGACATATTCCCTGCTAAGGATTTGTCTTCATCTACTTGGACATTTTGGCCTCAGACTTTGATACATTCCAAGCATTCTGAATGTGTCCTTCAGCACACAGGTATCAAAACTTCACCTGCAATTGGACAGTATTAAAGAGGTGGGGATTTATGGTGCATCTTGAAAGTGTGCAGCTCATACGGGTGTGGAGACAGCCCTCGTGAAAGTGTTCTAGTTGATGACTTCCCACTCTACTCTCTTTCATTATGTGGAGACCCAGCATTGGCCTTCTTCTCTATGTGCTGGTGGAATTCAAAGGCCCAACTAGAACTTCATATAGTATTTCTTAGATATTCTATCTTGTAGAACTGTAAAAAAATATTTACTTTTATTCATAAATGGCTTACTCTTTGATATTGTCATATAAGCATAAATGGATAAGTAGATATTTACCAGGAATGATCAATATTTGGTCTCTAATGATTTGGATGCACATTTTTTCTTTATGCTCATCAAGGTTTGTGAAGCTGGAGCAACTGTACCCCCAACAGTTAGTGAAGCACATCTTTCTTGAAGAACATTTCTTCCAGTTTTGATGAATATTATTTGAAATTCACTCTATGTCCTGGACTATGCCAAGTATACTAAGTGTTTTTGGATTTTCTAACTTGTGATTTTTTTTGGCTAATAGTATTTAATAACTGAATATGTTTCAGCTACCTTTTAACATGGCTTTAAGTTTTAACATTTTTAATAAATTCAGTATATTTTAATAAATTTATTCCTTTACAACGTGGATTTCTTCATGCTGAGTGTGGTGGTATTGTGTTCCTCAAAATATTGTGCACCCTAATAAACTTATCTGGGGTCAGAGAACAGAACAGCCACTAGATACAGAGGCTAGAAAATGGTGGCACTCACACCTTTAATCCTAGTCTTCTGGAGGCATGGATCTCTGTGACTTCAAGGCCACACTGGAAATAGCCAGGCATGGTGACTCACACCTTTAATCATAAGAAGTGAGCCTTTAATCCCAGGAAGTGAGGACAGAAAGCAGAAAGGTATTTAAGGCATGAAGACCAGAAACTAGAAGCTTTTGGCTGGTTAAGCTTTTAGACTTTGAGCAGCACAGTTCAGCTGAGATTCATTCCGGATGAGGACACAGAGGTTTCCAGTCTGAGGAAACAGGGTAAGCTAGGAAACTAGCAAGGTGAG
Source organism: Peromyscus leucopus (assembly GCF_004664715.2). Taxonomy (NCBI): domain Eukaryota; kingdom Metazoa; phylum Chordata; class Mammalia; order Rodentia; family Cricetidae; genus Peromyscus; species Peromyscus leucopus. Next base: position 23,794,602 of record NC_051068.1, read on the forward strand.
GTGGCTATGGCTTGTTCTGCTTCTCTGATTTTCCAGCATTCATCCCAATAACTGACCTCAGGTTTGTTTGTGTTAATAAGAACTTTTAAGATTCCTGCTATAGCTGAGGATGGTGTACTTTAGAGAATTTAGTGAACATATGAAATGCTTCCCAAATAAATAAAGGTACACAAATATGAAATAAAGGGAATTTTAAACAATATTTTTTATAGAAACCATTTATAATTTGCATAAAGTTGTAAAAGAGTTACTGTGAGATCTTGATTTCTAGGCTTAAAACATTATAGAACGCATTAACCTAACTGTTTTGACAAGGGCTGTAAGAAAAGATTTAAACAAAACATGAAGCAGCACATTGTCCAAACTATTTAATCAAGTTACTCTGTTCAGATTTTATAAAGAGTGAAATTCTGTAACCTTTCACAGAAAAATAAATACTGGTCTTACTCCCACTGAATAAAAAACTATGAAATAAAACATTTTACAATGAATCAGTTTGTTGAATATGGATGTGTTATTAATGTCTAAAATATAGCAAAAAAACAGGACAAACTATTTGGTGAAACTACTTATTTATAAAGTGTGAGAAATACATTTTATCTTTAAAGTCTATATAACATGATATCTAAATGTGTGTGTATGTGGGTGCATGTGTAATATTACCATAGATATCATAGCTCTACTGTCAGAAAATTAGCCAACTTGTGCTTTAGAGAAAATGCTTCTTGAGACATCTGAGCTCCAAGACTGTCTTTTCTAAATTGCTTCAGTGAAAATTAATCCCTGAAGTAACAAAGCAGTCAAAGTGAATATTTGATTGGGAGAGGTTCCGTCAATGTTCCCCATGTTTCCTGTGAGAACGGACACCACCAGCACAGAGCCCAGTGATATTTAAACGGGGATATTCGGCAGTAGCTCATAAATTTCTTAAATGCAGAGGTATTTAAAAATTGTTTGCCAGGATTCACCCGATAACTTCATTTATTATTTTACCCCAAATAGATGAATCATTTGAAGCAGAAGATGAACGTACCAAATTTTTAGAAACTTCATAGATATGTAAGCATTATACCACACATGAGTCACAAGCGGAGGTGAAGAGAGTTAGGATGTGCTGATCCTCATTGCTGTTTGCATGAATTATTTCAATTCAAAGACACAAGTTTGTAAAGATTATTGTTATGTAAAAATGATTATGTTGGGCTTATTTGGTATGAAGCAGTAGAGGACTGAAATAGATATTAATTCTAAGAGTAATTATTTATTCACTTATTTGTATGTTTCATATTTCTCAAGAAATCTGAAAATTTAACATGCAGCCAAGAGTCTTTTCTGACAGAGTAATATAAAATACCTTGCACTTGCTTTGGACCATGAGTGGGTAGTAACTGCTCACTCACGGGTGATTAATAGACCCTGGGGACATGAAGCCTATGTCAGAAGTCAACATTCAAGCAATCAACAAGTGTCCCACTTACAGAGGCTTGGCTGATAAAAAAAAAACACTCTGGAAAAACCTTATTATCTATATCAGATCTTGGATGTAAGGTTTCATGTTTCAATTAATTTTAGATGTTAATAAAAAAAAAACTACAGTAAAATGATGATGTGATGAAGGAAATTATTTGTTTCTTAGCAGAATTTAGAGGAAACCCATTGAATATCACATAATCTACTCAAACATTAAATCATTCATTAAAGTAAGATGTGGGTTCTGGGTCAAGATCAAATCACAGATAAGTTACAAAATAATTCAAGGCAGTGAACAATGGACCTTCTCAATCTTACAAACGGTATATGAAGTGCTTCTTCTGCATTATTCTTTAGTATCATGGAATAGTCACTAAACTAGAGAGTGGTCTGGTTCAAACAAATTTAAAGAAGTTTTGTTTTTGGAATGGAATATAAATTTAAACCAACTTTTGAGAAAATTATGCTAATTTTGATTAAAAGAAATTGAAATGGTTAAAATGAGAATTGGATTCAACGTCTCTGCAAGCCAAGAAACAAGAAGGAAAATGGCCCAAAGATCTTCTGAAAGACATCATCAGAGACCTCAAAACCTCCCAGTGGATCCACCACCTGAATGGTCAAAGCACCTCCAAGTATTGCCTCTCACATGCTTGCAATTCTTGCATGTGGGATGTTGAAGAAGGAGAGTCAGGCGACATTTGAGGCCAGGCTGAGGTAAATGAGACACTGAATTATTAAAGCAACAACAATAATAAAAACTAAATAATTCTAAAAATAAAGGAAGAACAGAAACCATAAAACATGCAATGTTTCTGAATAAACAGGAAAGATGGTTTAGACTTCAGATTTCAGGGCTCACATGGGTAACCCACAAACCCCAGAGGCTAAGGAGGTAAGTGGCACAATGTAGAGAGCTGAATAAAGCCAAAGATAAGGAGCTGCAATGAAATGTGAACCTAATTAGTCTTATCAATAAATCCAGGAGTCAGATATCAGAGTAATAACCGGAAAAATTAGAGAAGCAGAGGAGCAGCCACCAGTGACTTTTTACTTCTCCAGATCCTCCAGCAGAGAGGGAGAGATCTTGTCTCTGCCCCACCTTATCACTTCTTGTCTCCACCTCCAGAGTGCTGGGATTAAAGGCATGAGTCTCCCAAGTGCTGAAATTAAAGGCATAAACAACCACTACCCAGCTTCTATGGTTAACTAGTAGCTAGCTTTACCCTCTGATCTCCAAGAAAGCTTTATTTTTCAGAACACAAACAAATTATTATACAACGCTGCTTTTCCTGAGGAGTCTGTGGGTTGAAATGCACCCAGCACTACTCTGAGTTTCTGTTACCCCACTTGGTTCTGAAAGGATACTGTATTACAATTCTTTATTTAGAGTACGAGTGTGAGGAGGGGGAAAGGAGGCATCAGAGTTAGATAATTCTTTTCGCTGTATACTATCAATCAGAAATCTATCTGAAGAACTGAACTATGGACTATGTGTACACCTGAGCATGATATAGATCATAGGATCTGCAATTATGAGACAATAGGGCATGTTGGAACTGATGGAAATTTGCAAGTCTGGAGAGTTTCCATTGGGAACTTCAATAGATATGGATAAGTCTCCATAACCAATCTTACTTTTACATACACATTTTAAAATTTATTATAGTGTTTTGACATTACAATAAAAAATTACAGTCTCTCCCTTTCCTTTCCTCCTTCTAACCCTTTCCAATCACCATTCTTACTCAAATTAATGGCCATGTTACTTAAATTTTTTGTATAGATATGTGTGTGTGCATATATATATATATATACATATATATATGTACATATGCAAATACACATATATAAGACATATTCATGGCCGGGCGGTGGTGGCACACGCCTTTAATCCCAGCACTCGGGAGGCAGAGGCAGGTGGATCTCTGTGAGTTTGAGGCCAGCCTGGTCTCCAAAGCGAGTTCCAGGAAAGGCGCAAAGCTACACAGAGAAACCCTGTCTCGAAAAACCAAAAAAAAAAAAAAAAAAAAAAGACATATTCAGCCCGTATAGAGTTACTTGTATGTATATGTGTTCAGGGATGACAATTTGGTATTGGATAACAAATTGGTGGGCTGTTCTTTGAGGAGGACTACTTCTCCTGTTCTCAGCATTTCTTTGTTCTTCGTTTAGAGTTGGAACTTCCCTTTTTTCACATTAACATGTCTATTAGCATTGATTTATTGATACTCTTTTAAACAATTATATTGAATGACTTCATAGTGTACCTTTTATGACATTTCTAAAGTACATGATCTACAGCAAACATTCTGTTTCACTGGCTTGTACAGTCTTCCCTACTGTCCTTTCAAAATGATGCCTGTGTTTTAGGTGCAGGGATTGTGTTATGGATGTATTAGTTGAGAAGAGCCTATATGTGTGACTGTAACTGTCCTGGACTTTTGCAAAGAGAAGTTTCCTCATCCTATTCCAATTCATATGCTGATCTGAGATGAGACTGCACGGCTCCTGGCAGTATACTAAAACTATGATAAAGTGACAACACTGTAATTTCCAGGTAAGCACTATAAGCCAGTAAGACTACTTAAAAATAAATACACATGTTTATTTGGTATGGTGTGTGTGTGTGTGTGTGTGTGTGTGTGTGTGTGTGTGATGAGTGAGTGTGTGTGATATATGAGTGGGCATACATGTTCCACAACATATTCTTGAAGGTCAGACGACAAGGTTTTTCCTTCACCCTTTATATAGGCTTAAGGATTAAACTCAAGCTGCCAGGCTGCCATGGCAAGCATTTTTACCTGATGAGCCATCTTGTTGCTTCTTTTTCCTTTTGAGATTTTGTGTATGAAATTGAGTCGGCCGTTATCATGCATCATGCCCACCAGAGTTTGCATGTGAGCGGTGAACTGAAGCTCAAAACCTATGAGTGAAAAATAACCCTCATTACAATATAAGAACCATAGTTGCTTTGAAAAGAGTGATAAAAACTATTGTACCCAATGAATATTTTCATATTACATATCCATGCAAGTTGAGGTTTTAAAGTTCTCAGTATTATTGGCTGATAATTATGGTGATATTTTATTTATGCTGAAATGTGATTTTATTTGTATGTTAATAAATAAAATTATGGGGGGGTGTCAGAGCTAATAGCAAGCTATTTAGCAGAAGTATGGCAGTAGTAGCACATGCCCTTAATCTGATCACTTGGCAGGTAGAGTCCATATGTTCAAGAATGTAGCCAGCTTGGTGACACACCCCTTTAATCTTAGTACCAACCATAGAGACCTGGAGGTCTATATAGACAGGAAGTGACAAAGAAGTCATGTGGTTGGGTTTAGAACCAATGAGAAGTCAGAACAGAAAGTCAATACAAAATACAGACACACAGCAAGTAGCTTCCTTTTCTGAGGGGAAGGACCACAGCAGCTGGAAAGCTAAAGGCTATTCGCTGGTGCTCTGACCTCTTGGGCTTTTAACTCTTTATTTGGCTCTGTGTTTCTTATTTAATAAGACTGTATAGAATTACATCTAGAGATAATACTAACAATATATTTAGCATTGAAAATGTGTTTCATTTCTTCCATTTTGGACTAACTCAAAATATTAAATTAGTCATTGTGAGACAATATTTGGAGAAATGATGGACTTTGCTTAAACTTTGGAGGCAATTTACTCCTTAAGTATCCTATGGAATTTATGTTTCATTGCAAGTTCTATATTGTATTAGTTGTAAGTAATAGAAGATTGTATGTTGTGTGAGAGACATAAACAAATGTCTATTTACCCCAGATTTGGCAGTGATGACAGACAGAATGATGATTCCTTCAAAGTCCAACTTGGTGAATTAATGAGTTTATTGGGCTTACTGACTGGGGAGGAGATTTATGTACAGTGGCCTAGATACTCAAAGGCAGGTATATCATTGAAAAGCCCACTTTGGCATGGATGGCTATTCAAGAAAGCTGGATCCTTCGGAGACCTGCAGACTTCAAATCTCCTGCAAGGTTTGTGTGACCTGCCAGTGAGTTTCTTCTAACCACCAGCTTTCCTGCTTATGTAATTTAAAGAAGGGACCTTGTAAATTGTGTAAGCTAAGCTTTAGGGATTATATGAGGCTTGGCAATTGTTTTTTTTTTTCCCTGAATCTTAATGACCCTCTTTCCATAGGATGCTTCAACTTGGATTTTATTTATGTACAACAGTATAATAGTGAGATAATAAAACTTAGAGTAATAAGCCTCAGAAAACAAAAGATATGTGAGTAGCTTATTCTAGTCATCATACTATCTTTAATTAGTGGTGGGTGATGATGTAAAATTAAGGAGTATAAAGATTATTTAATGTTTATATACAAAACAAGTAATTATTTTGTAATGATTTATTATAATGAAAGAAAAAATTGAGAACCTTTATAATCACCATTACTTCCATTCATGTTGGGTTCTTTAAGATTCGATCTCTTCTTATTTAAAATAAGATTTACAAATCTTGTGTAACTACCTATGGTCAGATTTTTCTCTCCTTGGTGCCTCCCTAAGCATACAATATTGACATTTTAAAAATATTTTGAGAAACAAATGAACTTTAGACATATTCAAATTTAATATTTTCAAGAGCTATGGCAACATCTTCATGTGATTTTTAAAGGAAATAGACCCTGTGTAAATTTGAATTTGATGGTCAAGCAATGATACAGACATACTGGGACTTTACGTGGACTTTTCTGTTGTGATCATCATCAACATGTCACTTGTTAATCCACCAAATGTTTCTCATCTCCCTGTTCTTTGTTTTGTTCACCAGAAGACTTAATGATAAAGGACTAAGAGTAAAGTGTTGACAATCTCTCTGAAGCTTTGTTAGAGTGTCCAAAATAAAGGTAACATTTTTGTTTTTAAAGCTTGATGTGCAGTGAAGTGAACTGTAGAGTGTACAGCTTCATTATTAAAGAATGAGACAACACTTTGTATGATTTCTACAAATAATTTATTAATTATTTGCTTCTTAGTGATTAGATGCGATATAATACTGATGCTTGTCAGGATACTTAAAAAATGAAGACACTTAATGACAAAAGATTTCCATCTCAGCTCATATAACCAGTAATGGTATTAATTTGTTGATATTTTAGGAAATGATTGCACCTTAAATAAAGTTTAAGGCTTTTCTAGTTCTTTAATTCAGAAGTATCGGATCTGAGACTTATCTGAAGAGAGTGTGTGTCCTTCCTGGAATGAAAATGACATCATTAGTGTCTATCAGTTATTTAGTTTATAAGCAGATGGAGGTAAAAGGAACAAGGTGTTAGAAGTTCTTAGAATAGCATACAGGACAAACTTCAGCATGATTGATTTTTCAATCCTTTCTGTGTTTTAGAAGAAAATTCTCTTGGGAGCTCCAGATACTGAATTTAAACCCAGACAGGCAGCCTGTTTAAGAAATAACCGAATGTAAATGATTTGTCCTGGATGGTAGGTCCTCGTAAAAAAATCACTCTTGCTTAAAATTATCAGTTGTACAACAATACATATTTCACTTTTGAGGAAAATTTGGTTTATTGATTTGTGTACTTTAACATGTTATGTGAGTATGTAGCACTACTTTCAAGGATAATTATAAAAATCATTAAAAGTATGTTGCCTAATTATCCATACGATTAACGGCAATCTTTGTCTTTTATTTTGGTTCATTTGACCAACATTCTTAGATTTTTATAGAAATCTTAAAAGTTAAAGATTGGACAAATGGATTTCAAGTTCATGACTACCTTTAAAGAAATCACTATATTTGTGATGTGAGGTTCAATTATATAGCTTTAGTTGAATAAATAAATACCTCCCATCATTATTTGAGCATATTTGTTCTCATCTCTTTTACCTTGTGTATTTAATAATTCAATGTTTTGATTTCTATTTTGAAAATCTGTCATCAAATTTATTTCATCATTTAGGACTAATTTATAAATATTGTCTCACTCACTCTATCAACTGTGATGCCTGTTTTTTTAAGGCTATATTTAATTTTAGTCTTCTAATAACAGAGAAAATATATTATTCATTCCTATTGCTTGCTATTATTTGAAATATATTCACTCATTTCCTTGGCAAACATTTGCTGAGCAACTAATGTATTGACCCAGTTAAGCATATGAAACATATATTCATTCACATGCTTATTTCTTTATAGAGGTTTGCCCAACTTCAGGGAGTTCAACTGAAAATTATTTAAGCCGGGCGTTGGTGGCGCACGCCTTTAATCCCAGCACTCGGGAGGCAGAGCCAGGTGGATCTCTGTGAGTTCGAGGCCAGCCTGGGCTACCAAGTGAGCTCCAGGAAACGTGCAAAGCTACACAGAGAAACCCTGTCTCAAAAAAAAAAAAAAAAAAAAAAAGAAAGAAAGAAAGAAAACTATTTAAGAATGAAATAAAAGAATACAGACATATATCGTAATACCTACTGGAAACTGGTATTTTATTGGTCCACAAAGATACATTTAAGCTTTTTACTTCTTTGTAATTTGTTTCTTGAGTCCACAAAGATCAAGTGCTCATAGAGCCCTTCTCAGGAGTCTATGATAGCAAACATCACTGCCATCACTTGCATCATATATTGATCAGTTTCTGTTTGGGTAGATGTCTCTATTTAATAATCTATATGTTATATTTCTTTTCTTTCTGAAATATGAAATTCATAAAGGAGAAAAGTTATTGTCATTTTTAATAATGTGACACTGATAACTAAAACAAAAATGAAAGAAAGACAAATGGATGAATAAAATGATAAGTGGTTGTAGAGTTAAGTGATAGGGAAATACATAGCTTTGTACCCTAATTGAGGAGGCAAGGAAAAATTAACATTTAATTTACTGTAAGGAAGAAAGCCAGACAGACAATTGATATAATGAACAAACTATGAGAAGAAAAGGAGTGGAATTTTCTTAACTTTTGAATGAAGTAGTGATTTGATTACATGTATCCAATTTCATCAACTTGAAAATTGTTCAGCATACACAGAGAGATAAAGCAGGCATTTATCTTTCTAAATACTAAATAAAACCCATAATATACCCAAGGATAGTATACAAATTATGAACTATACACCATATGGATTAGGTAAGGATGGGAGTATCTCCAGTGAGAATAAATGTTTATCACATCACTTACATGAACTGTGCATGCCCTTGTATATTTTGGCATTTGTAGCATCAGATAATTATATTTTATTTGTAAAATCATGAAGTAATTAAGTTCAGAATTCATTATTAATTTTAAAATTCTAAAAAGTGTGTGAAACTAGAGCTGGTGGTGGTTCTCATACCTTATAATGGCAAAACTCATTTAGAAGCATTTGGGACATATGTTAGACTATTTTGTGAACACTTACAATTTGTTTACTTCAGAAAAATTAATGTACTCCATTACATGATTCTGAGAGTGGGTGTGATATAAGTAATGCTTAAAAAATTAAATCTTAAATTTATAAAAACATGAATTCTTTAACTTACTTGAAAGACTATTAGTCAATTATGAGCTTACATAGGCTTAATGCAGAAGCAAAAGTTTAGAATTTGATTCATTATATATAGTTAAAAGGAAAACTAAAGTGCTATAATAGTGTAATCTAAAATAAAGTTATATTCGCATCATATAAAATAGAAGACAAATTTCACTGTAACACAAAAATGAAATTTAAGACTTAATGGGCAGAAAATATAAATGATATGTGAAAATAGAAGTCAACTGATAAGCATATAAATATATTTGGTTTGATTATCCATTGGATATGATTTAGATGCCGTATTTTTAATTAGAATAACATTAATGCAAAAATCTCTATTTTAAACATCAATAGTAGGCAACTTGCAGTACACACTGAAGCTATACATTGGCACATCCTTACGGGAAAAGTAGAACAACATTACAAACACCATACTCATCTTCCTTTACCTGAAGCTGTGGCAAACTTCCCAATTCAACTAAAATAGAATCTTGAACATTTCAGATGACTAGAAATTATTTTAGGTGCACACAATAAGGACATCAAAGAACAATTATGCTACCAATCAGAATTTATATTTTAAATGAATCTTCCATATAAAATTTTAATAAATTAAGAATTATATTAATTTTAAAGATGATCCCTATGGATGTTTACAGAGATAAAATTTAAAATGAATTTAGCTGGAACATAAAATTGTTGCATAGGTATGTTAAAATGGTGTTAGAGTGGCAATTTTACAGAATTCAAATTAATATTTATGAAAAAAAAGAATATACTAGAGATACCTTATGAGTTGTTATAATTTGTTTCCTATACCAGTGGAATGTGTGTTTTTTCATTTTATGATGCTTCATATAATTTTTAAGTAAATAAATAATACTGTTTCAAGTCAAATTGCTGTTGTCAATAATTACTTTGAACAAATAAGAAATTTTGCTTCATTGAACATGTGTAGGGTTGGTTATGAATTAGCTATAGCCTCTTAAAATTTTTCTTAAAAATAGAATATATATTTAATAGGTAAATGGCAATGAGTTGATTACTACATTGTGAACTTCTTGGAGACAATAACTGAAATAATTTAGTTAAATTTCTTTAATCATTATAAACTAGAGTCATTATTTAAAATGCAAACACAGAAGATACTATGATGGAAATATATTAAAAGGATGACTTAATTTTCATTCAGGTTAAACCTTGAGTTTTAATTTTATATAGAATTGAAAATATGTAGTCCAACATCCTTCATTTATTAAACACAATAAACTGTATGCAATGATGAATTAGTGTTTAATTATTGATGATAATTAATATGTGGATAATAATTCATTCTTTCTACATTTTTCATCCATTTTTGATGGGGTTGGCCTAGAATCAAAGATTCAAAATTTAAAATAAAAAGGCATGTTTTTGCATGTCTTGACTTAACAGAAACTGGGGCAAATCAAAACCACAAAGTCACTAATAAGACATTTACAAACATAATAATATAATGAAGACAAACTAGAAATGGAGATCTGAAATAGTGACACTCCTTGGGAAGAACTGTGAACAAAGTCAGTTTGAAGTCATGATTTTTAAAATTTTAAACTGAGATATAGAATCACAAAGCAATTTTTCAATGACACCTGTCATTCAAAGCTACGTTAGAGTTATCATTCCAGTTTATAACTCATTTCTCTTTCTAATATTTAAAGTCACAGTGCTTTTCATTATGATAGTTGGTGTTTTACAAAGTTGTTATCAATTTAACAGATGTCAATATTGGAGTGTGAAGAATCATAAGAAAAACAATAGAGTATTAAGAATCAGATATGAAGTATGTAATTTTAGTCTACATCATTACACATAAATAGCATTGTAATATATCTGTGCAATGCTTCAAATAACAAGATATTCAAAGTGTTTAGATCCATGGTGAAGAAGTGGATAACATTTGAAATGATGACATTCTCTTCACAATTGAACATATTAAATCTATCCATCAAGTCAGTCCACTTTTAATTTCAAATAAGCTACCATGGCCCTTAGTCTTAGAAATCCCCTTGATAGAAAGTTCAAAATGCCAAAGTATTTGGTGTCATTTTCTTGAAACTGGAGATACGTGACTTTCATATGGGTTTTCTATAGCCACTTTCTTCTTCTCTTTTTAACAAAGGAGCAACAATGAAAGTATGAAAGGGAAGATGATGAAAGAGATATTTCTATTGTTATTCATGCTCCTTTATTGCTCCATGTGAACAATATTCTCCTGGCAACCCTGTGCCTTCTCTTCTTCTTCTACCAATTAGATCAGATGGAGATCAATAGACTATCTTTAAGCTTAGCAGGTTAGGTTAAATAAAAGCCTTGTTCTCCTTTATGCTAGCTGTGCACCATGTATGATTTGTATTTTCACCATAAATTCTCAAGGATGATCTTCTGTAACGTTCTTCATGACCATTAACACACTAGATGCAGAGTAATTGAGAGAAAAGTCAGAGAGTTAACAAAAGATTGGGTGAGATACAAAAATTCATTTCATCTTCTTAGGAAAAAATTGTCCTCAGGAAATATGAAGTTACAAACCAAAGCAGAGCTGTCTATGTGTGTAGCATAGCTCCTTAGTTTCCCAGAGGATAGATCAGTCATTTTTTTCCAGAGGAAAAGAGAAACTCATACTAGTGAATAAGTTTTGAAACATGAATAAGTGTAACAAAATAAAAGCCATGCATATTTAAGATGGCTGTATTAGCAATGCTTGTGCATATACATTGTATATAACACTAATACAAGACAGAATTCTCCCTCCTGAGTTCTACATTCCCAGAGTGGGGTTATTGCTCCATTAAATTATTTGAAGATTGTCAAATCCCATATACAATGGCATTATAAGCAAAAGTCATATCTTGTTGCTGGGGAGAAGTGAAGGGTAACATTATTATGATTCATTCTTGTAAGTGGGTAATAGACTGAAATGCACTGAGCATGCATCTACTAGAGAAGTGGAATTGTTCCGCATAGAATAAAGAGCCACTAGAAGAGGATGATAATGAATGGTGAACTTTATAGTTAGGTAGCTAGAGTGAAGGCTTGGCTGATGTTTCCATTACCAACCCCATTTTTCCAGAGTTAACAGCCCATATTTGTCAATGAACTCAAGACCACCACCACCACCAAACAAAATCACTTCTTAGAAAGACTGATCAGAGATAAATATGTAAATTAGAAAACTGAATTCAAAAAGAAGTTCTAAACTAGAAATAAATTCATATTTTTGTTCATTATGTGCATGTACATATAAATCAGAGTCTCAATTGTGGTCCCAATTCTAAGACTCAAGAGATAGATAGGTATATCTGATTATACTTGCATTCTAGTTAGTTTATTATCATACTGGGTATAGGAACCACATTCAAGGCAATATTCATCATGAGTTTACATCCCTTCCTAAGCTTCTTTATGCTGATATAACTGAAGTGTATGGTGGTTCAGAGGATGTCAGTGCACAATAGCTGGGGATGGAAGAAATTGGGCATGAAGATTCCATCTTGTATTTAATGGAGCACTCTCCAGTGCATTAGCCCTGAGCCAGAGCCCAAATATGGCTAGTTAAATTAAAATAGATATATGATGTTAAACTAACCACTAAGTTCTTTATTTTTGTTAAATGAATTACAAATATTCAATAGATACAAGTTCCTTGGTAAGCTATAATTTGAACAGCGTATAACCATCATCATAGAAAAGTCCATTAGATAGTTTTGCTCCAACAGAGATTTTATTATATATGGTGACATGCTTCTATGTTCTACTTCTTATTTGGTTATTTGGTCTGTAGTAGATCTTGCCATTTCTTAACATGGAGAAATAGGAAAATGGAATATCAGTAAGTACATCAAATTTATGTATATTATTTAAAATTTTTTATGACAACACTTATTTCTTCCTCCCCTTCTTTTTTTTAAATACAATCAAAGATGTGTTTTGAATCTTTCATAATGGTCATGAGAGATTGATTAATAAGAACCAGCATAGAGATTGGTCAACAATACTTAAAAAATTTGAAGAAGGTGGGAGATAGCCCAGTTGGTAAATTGCCTACTGTGGAAGAGTGAAGACAGGTATTTGAATCCTAGTATCTCTGTGAAAACTAAGCGTGTGGTGCACATCTGTAATTCCACCACTGGGTTGGCAGAGACTGGTGAATTCTTGGAGCTCATACCAGCATGCTTAGCCCAATTGATGATCTCCAGGTTCTGTGAGACCTTTCCCAAAACAAAGTAGAGATCAGTCAAGAAAAATACACAGTGCCAATCTTCACATACATACACACCCAAATAAACATGCACATACAGGTGAAAATGAATACACACATGAATACACACATACACTACACCACACACACACACACACACACACACACACACACACACACACACACATGGAGACACAGAGAGAAAGGAGATGATAGATAGATGATAGATAGATAGATAGATAGATAGATAGATAGATAGGTAGGTAGATAGATGATAGATAGATGATAGATAGATAGATAGATAGATAGATAGATAGATAGATAGATAGATAGATAGATAGATAGATAGATAGATAGATAGATAGATAGAAGAACGTGAGTAGCACAGGTCTCTAAGAAGATTAGAGTAGATAATTTATTTTATGACTTAGTGTTGAATGTATCTAATGCATGTATTACAGTTGTTACATGTTGCCATTAGCATTCCCACTGTATAGTTTAAACAAAATGCAAATTCTGTCTAAAAGGCAGAATCTTGTATTTGAAAGAATATTTGAATTGTAGTTATAAGTAAATCTTAACTCAGAGAAAGTAGATAAAGAATATTAATAAAAAGATAAAAATTGGACCATCCAAAGACGTTCACACTCTAGACCAAAATCCAATGCCTCTATCATAATGCGTGATAACAAGTGTAATTAATGTTAAATATATATCCTAAGTGGACACAGTTTAATCAAGTCCATAAAAACATAGAGGTTCCTCCCTTTGGAGTAAGGAAAGACTTAACAAAAGATCACAGAGTCTGAGGACAGGGAACAAAGTATTTTAGAGAAAGTAGAAGTCAGAGTTCTGGATTGGTCACAAAGGAAGGGAAGGTGGAGAAAGAGACCCATGAACCTCAAACTGATGGCAACATCTTTATGATGAGAACAGAATCTCATTATTCTCCAGACAAAAAATTGAGCACCCACATATTCAAGCTTATGGAACTGAATTCTACGAGCCACTTAAATATACCTTCTAGTGGATTCATTCACAGAACCTCTTGACAATAGCTCAAGCTGGCCAACGTCATTTTAATTTGGGTTTTGTGACTCCATAAGCAAATATATTTGGCATATTTAATGGTTTTATGATATATAGAAATAGATAATCCTAAATGAATGTTCTTTTAACCTATTAAATATGCGATGATTTAATATAGTAACTAAACAATGATGCTAGATTAAATATTTACACAAAGATGACTAATCTTAATCTTTTTGTTTATATTTTTGTTTGTTTGATTGTTTTTAATATTTTAAGGCAGGGCTTCTTTGTGTGTCCTTGGCCATCCTGGAACTTGCTCTATATACTAGAGTGCCCTCAAACTCAGAAATTTGCCTGCCTCTGACTTCCAAGTGCTTGAATTAAAGGCATGTGTCACCATTATCTGGCTGACCAATCTTGTTTTTCATGTGTTCATTAAGATGGCAACCTATATGTGTGTATCAGTCTTCTTATTTTCAAAATCTCCTACAAAAACTTTGTATTTGCAAATTTGAAGGATTCAATACTTCTTTTTCATTTATTATCTAGCTATAACGTTACTCAAACAAATTAGTCAGCAATCAGGATTGCCCTCATACTTAACAAGAGAATGAGATGTTTTCACATTGAGGATAAGAATACATCTCTTAATTCTCTTCTTCCATGCTTGCAGCCAGCCACTCTCTATCCAAATTGCCAAACTGAGTTATTTGACCTTCACGGAATGCTGCTCATTCTGTCTCTTCTAGGACTTGCTACTATTATATCTTTGATCAAATACCTCTACCGCTCTTTCTTTCTCATGTTGAGCTATTCATAGGTTCTATCTATATATATTTTAGGATAGCACATTGTAAGCAATAGTGAAGGATGAGGCACTGAAAAGCTAAGAATTATCTTTTGGGAATCTCATATGTCCCTGTTCTCCACAATATTTCTATTCCATTTCCTTTTGAATATGACTTTATCTCCTAAATGCTTTCTTCCAACTATCTATCTTTTTAGTTCCCAGTGTTGGAAATCAAGTCTGGATTTTGCACTAACTAGGTGAATACGTACCATCAGCTACACACCCAGCCCTCTACAAATTGCTCTTAAAAAAAGAATGAGGCCACCAACTTGGCTTCAAATATTCAAAGAAAAGTTGTATTTCCATAATATTTTTAATTTCCTTATGCTAAATCTCTGTGATAGAGTTTGCCTCTCTTACCTAAGTTGCACCCACTACCAGAGACTTCTCTTGCCTAGAATTAGATTTACTAGTTTGAACATAGATGGGCACCAGCAATTTTCATAATTCTCTTATCCGTAATGCCTTAGAGAATTCCTGGGATTATAAATAAAAGGTGTTAAACCAGCAAGATGTAGGAACCATGAAGTAGCAATTGCAGGAATCTTCAGGTTTTGTGGCTTATACAGAGTAACTGGCCATGACCAAAAAACCAGAAGAAGTAGGCAAGGTGATACCACACATGGATAAGTTCCTTTGGAAGAGATTGTCTTTAAATAATAGTCTTGTCTCAGTTTGCATGGCCAGAGAGCAAGGTTTTTATAGCAGGACTTTTTTTTTTTAAACTGTGCTCATAGACCTTATATTCTGATATATATATTCAGAGGCTTACATAATATCTATGCAACACCTTACTTTATGCATATGAGCAATTTTGATAATGTAGGAGGCTTAGTGAACAAATGAATTATCTGTGGCAATTAATTAAAAAATTATTGGCCATATTGAGAAGCTGTGTAAGAGCCCTGTTATGGTTTGGTGAATAAAAAGATACTTGATATTTATCATGATTTTTCTGTGTGGCCCTCTAACTTTCAGCTCTATCATACTGTGTTTGAATGGATACTGCCACTTACTTATGTGTGAGTATAAAAGTTATCACTCAACTTGGGACATATTTGGTTACTAAGAGGAGGCAATGTTCCTTATGAGTCTGAGCCAACAGACATTAATCATGACAATAACAGGAATATGTGAATATATAGTCATTGACTACCCACTCAGTTATTCAAGAATCATGACCTGGCTCCAGTATTTGACTAGTTTAATAGTCAGGAACTCCAAGATTTATTTTAATAACTGCAAATGGAATGCCATTAACTTGCATTAGTAATAAATTGCTGGCTAGAAAAGGGCTAGTATTCGGGAGACTAATTAAATGGTAGGTGTGATGCCACTCATCATACAGGCAGGACATGGCTGAAGGTTAAGTCATTTCATTATAACAGGTTCTCCAGGCAGGAAACCAGACTTCAGTGGAGGCGTTCACTGGTTAGTACTCACCCTAAGTCAATGACACCTAACATGGGTACTATAGGGAGAGCAACAAACTTCTACCAACAGTGAGTATTTCTGAAAGAGGAATTCACCAGCAGATTATACTCAAAAATGAGTGATGATCACAACTAATTATAAGATGAGACTTTAGATAGAGCTAAAAGAAGATAAATAGAGCCAGCACAAGTGAATGAAGAAAAGGACAAGTGGTGGCTATTCAAACCTTACTTGCCAGAGTGTAGCTAGGATAACTATTTTGATAGTACCACCACATATATATCCCCATGCTCCCCCTTGTCTTATACTTTTGTGATGTTTTCTTTATTCTTTTCCTTTTTTTTTTCTATTTGTCTCCTCATTGATATGAATTCCAGGTTTTAGATAATACTGATTACTTCTTGAGACCTTCAACCAAGAGACACAGTGGCAGGAGAAGCTTCCATACTTGTTTCATTGAAGTTTAAAAACTGCCCCTTACAGGTTGGAGAGATGATTCAGTGCTTAGGAACACAGTGCTCTTTCAGAGGACCCAGATTCAGTTTTCAGTATGAGAACATGGTGGCTCACAATCATTTGTAACACTAGTTCTAGGAGATCAAACAGCCTCTTCCGTCCTCTACAGGCACTTGCACAATGCATATACGAACATTTAGGCAAAACACACACACACACACACCACAATTAAAAGTAAATAAATTGTGAAAAGACAATACTTACCACCTAATGTATATTCACCACATATGTATGAAATAGCTAGCCTTAGCATATCCAGGAGCTGACTAATTTTTCAAATGTTCTCAAAAGCTCATTAACTATGAGACCAATGCTATGTTCATTGCCAGGAAATGATTTATAAAAAAATGTGAGTTGACAGCAATAAGATCCGATTCTGTTAGATATTTATAGATCTTTCCTTGTTTGACCAGACAGGAGAAAGGAGCAAAGTTTTGGAGCTATATGAGATTAAAAGTTATTTAAATACATTTTCTTATGAACAAGTGGTTTAAAGCCACACTAATGATCAATTCTGGACTAAATCCCATGGGATTTCTTTTCAAAGTAGGTTGGTGTCTTTATTCTGGGAACAATTTACTTAGCAAGAATACATTACACTGAATGAAATAGGTTTACTAAGAGCAAATGTTTCATTACAGATTCCCACCTATCCCTTTGCTAAATCTCGCCTCAACAGAACAAGTTGGGTATGAGTTCAACTCACTCATTATTTGTATTGTACACAAAATGTTACAATGCCTATAATTTGCCTTCATGGTTTGTCCTCTTGTATATCCAATGAGGAAGTTTTTATTTATTTATTTTCCTTTTCCTTTCTTATGTACATTCTTTGCTTTGTCGTTTGGAACAGTATTGCTTTTTAACTATTACTGACTATATTAGTAATCTTTCTAGATGTAGGTCTACATTTTTCTCTCCTTTGAACATCATAAAACTATAAGAACCCCAACAATGTCTCAACTGTTAAATGATGAAACCATATTTCCATTTTTATGTCAGCTAAGTATATAAAAGAATTTTTCTACAAAAAAAGTGGCTTCATGATTGATACTATCTCTCTGATATTCTAGTTTCTTAGTATAACTAAATGTTATAACTTCTTTGAGAATGTATACATTGAGTAAAAATTTATATTCACCTTTAAAGATAATTGTTAAAATATCTGAAAGCTTTTCACATTGCATTTCTGCATTTTCAAGAGCATGGATGTCATTTCTTGCTTTCTAGGAATGTATTTTTATTTATATTTTTCAACATAATAATTTTACAGTTCACTCCTCTAAAGCATGTTTCTGGTCAGTACACAGACAGTGAATGTCTAAGGGTCCATCTAGATTTAGGGAAGTCTTGCAATAGAAAAACAAACATCTTTTCATACATTGACTACAATTGCAGACTGTCCAGTTTTGTGTCTAAGACATTTGGATCTCTCTTTAATCAGCAGGAACAAAATATTGATTAAGTCATTTGCCATAAGTTCAATATGACATTGACTTTGAATCATTGCTTGCCCAAGGCTTATCTGAGTCATCTGATGTGCACTCTGCCACCAATGGTCACTACATATTTCTTTATCCTCAGCAACAACAAAAAGCAGTAAACAATGGGAGGTGACTGTTTACTTTCATTTCTATGAAGAATGTTTTCAGCATCGCATGCTTAACTTATTTGTGAGTAGGAGTGATATGTAGGTCGTCCTGGGAGGAAGGAAACAGAGTGGAAGGGAAAATATACTGTTCTTTATAGTTATCAGATTTATTTTTCAAAACCTTTTCCAGTTAGATGTTAGTTTTTAAATTTCCTTTATGATGAGGAAATTAAAAGTCTGAAATATTAAAAAGATTCACACATTGATGCATTGTCATAGTAGAATGGTCCCTTAACTATTTCTACACTCAGATCCTAGGAACAGTGAGTGTTTAATATGAGGAAAGGGACTTTGCTGATATAATTGATGTCACAGACCTTAAGAGATGAAGGCTATTCAGAATGAATCTGGTGGGTGTGATTCAATGCAGTAGCTCTTGAGAACAAAACCTATCCTCTGACAGGAGACATGAGAGGCAAAACTTCATGAGAGAAGGGTCCAGAGCATTTGCCACATCATGGCACTCATGCTTCTGAATCAAGGACTCCTGGGGGCTAATGTACTCTACCATAATTATTAGGTTTCAGAAATTTACATTTCTAAATTTAAAACTATTAAATGGAAAAGAGTGTACTACACACTAAACTTTCTAATCTATAGGGTTAACTACATCTTCAGATGAAGCAGATGTAAAGTGTTGCTAGAAAAATTATTGTTCTGCCCCCACATTGGCAATGAATTGTTACAAGCATTTTCTGGAAATTGTTACAAATTTCTGGAAATTTCTAACTGTGGTTTTGCATTCTTTTCCTTGCACTCTGTCTCTATAATTTCAGTCTTGAATAACTCGTTTTTAAAAGGGTTTTCTAATTCTAATTCAAAGAGATATTTTGAAAGTTAAAGCACAGATTTTGTAAATAGAGAAAAGGAGGAAAAGAGGGGAGGACAGAAATGGCACAGTTGAGAGAGAGAACAAGAGGCTGAGGGGGGGGCTTCCAATCAGGGCAACAGGTCAAGTCATATGCTGGTAGGCCGTGTTCCTTGCTCAAACCTCACACCATAATAAAGGAGGAGTATATCAAGTTGGTTTCTATAACATAAAAGCTGTCTGAAACTGTAAATGTGAGAATTTTTGTAGACACTTAACCTACATCTGCCTCTCCTCTTTCCTCTCTTCTTTATTCTCTACTCTTTAATGTAAACAAAAAGAAAGCCTCCATTTTCACCTATTACATAATAATAAAGGGAAGAGGTCCAGGAAGACACATCTCTAAGCCTCTAGCTTTTCAGGCCTTTGCTATTCAAACATTTCTCTTGATTAAAAAAAGACGTGAACCATGTAGAATCATGAAATATTCATGAAGAGTTATATTTCAACTTACAGTCTTCCTGAAAATTAGTAAACATGCCCAGTTAGTGAATGCTAAACCTACTAATCATGTTGCCACAGCTATTTTCAAATATTACTATATATATTTTTCCTTATTCAAGTACTTTTTCAAATCTCCAAGTCTAGGTTTAATATGTACTATAACTTTTTAAGGTGGTAGTTTTATAGATCACAACATCACCATAATGTGACAGCTGATATAAAAACTGATCACATGAAGGGTGGGTTTATATTACTGCTAGATTTGGGGAATAGCACCCAAACTAGCTTCCTGGGCATTCTATGTTCCCTCTGCATCTATAATTTAGACACCCCTTTTCCCACAGACAGGCTCAGCCCGCAAAAAAGCATGAATTATTATTTACTGGAAAAATGGACAGGAAATTTTGGAGCTGGTTTCAAGGTCTTTCAGATGCAGATACTTTATTGATATTCTGCAAGGATTGGGTGGGACAAAGAATAATGATACATAGATCCATTTCCAGAGCACCAAGAAGTTATATTTCCCTACCCTTGCAATATACCCATCCACCTCTTCTATCCTCAGAATGCCCAAAGCTAAAGGAAGTTAAAAAAGTTAATCTCCTTGTACATATTTGGGGTAGTTGGAAAAATAACACGTGCATATGTGTGTGTGTTTGTTTGTGTGTATGTGTGTGCACATTGTGCACTTTTGTATAACTTACATATATAAGAGCTATAAATGCAAATGTGTACACATACTATTCTCGCTATTCTCATTATCAAACTGACTGGATTTGGAGTTTCTAGGAGACACACATTTAGATACATCTGTAAGGGTGTTTCCTAACAGTTTTAACTTAGGAGATAAGACAGATGGGAAGCACCATTCCACGATCTGGGTTCTGGACTGATGAAAGGTCCAATAGAACATCAGCATAGGTGTGAATAGCTCAATCTGGATGTTGCTACTGGTATGAACTATATCATGTCTCCCCTGTCATGGTGATCTGTGCCCTTTCAGACAATGAACCAAAAATAAACCTTCCCTTCCTTAAGTTCTTTTGGTCAGTTACATTGTCACAACAGCAAGAAAAAAGTAAGAAATCCATATACATTATAGATGCACGTGTTATCTCTTGTCAGCTCTCTCTCCTTCTGTTCATATGTTTATATATGAGAGCGAGGGAGTAAGCAAAGAAAGGATATAGTCCAAGCAATTGGCTGTCCTCCCTGTGGGAGCTTGAAAGTGAGAAATACTTAGCACAGCTTGATTACTCCCAGGCAGGAGCTGATTCTAAAGGCATTAGTTAGAATTTCTTCCTATTCATGGCAGCCAATTGATCATAGGCATCAATATTTAATACAACAATGCTGAGGTTAGTGCTGGTCTGAGTAACTGGGTTTGATGACCCACCCAAGTTCATATCCAAAGTCAGAATCACATCACTGTCTTTTGTTCATGAGGCTTTCAGGAATTTTAATTCACTACACCTGAGTTCTCTATGTTGTAACAGTCTTTGTTGTAACTGAAGTGTGTACTATTGAAGCAGACATGGTTATGTCCTTAAGTTTCTGATAGGCATCTTGTGTTAGCCAGTGTCACATTGCTATGACAGATATCTGAGAGAAAAGAAAATAAGTGTAAAGGAGAGAGAGAGAGAGAGAGAGAGAGAGAGAGAGAGAGAGAGAGAGAGAGAGAGAGAGAGAGAGAGAGAGAGAGAGATACTTAGATATTTAGCTCCGGGTTTTAGTTCATAGTTGTCTCATTTACTTTTTGTCTGAGGTGAAAGCAGAATATTCTGATAGTGGGAACATACCAATGAGGAAGCTGCATGTGCCATAGGAGCCAGGAATCAAGGAGAAAACGAGGACCTTGAAACAAGACTGACACTCAAGGACACACTTTCAGTGAACTACTTCCTCCAAGTACATACCACTTCTGACAGACTCCATCAACTCCCAATAACATCAAGAAACTTTGAATCCATCAGCAGATTAACTCATTTGTGAAGACAGAGTGCTCAGTATACAGTCACTGTCCCAAAGCCCCACTTCTGAACACTGTTTACGTCAGGCACCAATCTCTGATTATATGAGTCTTTGGGGAACCCTTGACATTTAAAGTATAAAACTTTATCCATAGGTTCATGGATATCATCCAAAATAAAATTCTTATATCTGCCAAAGAAGGAAATAAAAGTAGATTTAATTCCATTAAGAAGTGAAAGCTCTTTATTTTTTTAAAATTATGTATTCACAAATGCAATTCAGCATTCAGAGAAAATGATGACAAGTTTGTCCATGTCTTTATTTCTTTAGTACAATCATGATAGCTGAAAAGTAGGAAACTTCTTCTTATATTAACTCATGCTACTTTCTTGTATAAAAATTGTCATAGTTTTAAAAGCTGCTTTTATTCTACTGACAGCATAGTATTTAAAATAGAAAAATCAGAATTTTATCGTCAATCAAATCTTTAAACCTAAGCCCTTAATATAAGAAATGAAAAGCATTTTTTCTAGCATGGATTATTTTATATTACTTCTAAGATTTAAATACTTAAAATATAAGAGAGGGTAGTTAATTAACTCAAGTTTCATTTTTTCTCAATATAATGATTACAATATTTTTTCCAGAAAAATGTTTTGAATACCAAATTCATATACTATATTATACATATATGTTAGCTTCACTTTTTATATACTGCTAATTTTAATAATTTAGATATAATTCCTTCCATACATTAAAATATCATCATTTGAAGTATTCAACTTGACAAAGATTTATTAAGCTTTTCTTAAAACTTTTGTCTAAAGTTTGAATATTGTCAATAAAATTAATCATATAATTCTCCTAATATGTCCATCTTATGGTTTAAATATATAATATTCAAATCATGATGTACCTTGACTTAGAAGTTTACAAATTATAAATCATATTAAGGACAGCAATGAATAAAGATTTATTTTTCCTACATCTTATCTAAAAAACACTGTAACAAAATTTCAGTGGATAAGTCCTTACACCTTGAATAATAAAGACTAAGTAAAATTTAAATATTAAATCCCTTATGATGTTGATTTTCACTGTAAAAATGCTTTGATATATTACTCTCCCCACCCACAGATGAAGTTATGTTAAAATGCTCACTCAATGTGTTTTTTTTTTCTATTTTCTCCAACATAGTGATGAGTTCCTGTCATAACATGAAGAGAGTTCCCAATGGTGTTTAGCTCATTGAAATGACTGAAACCCACACTCTGCAAGGATGATAGGTCCTCTGTGGGTGCTCTTTTGCCCTGTTTTGAGTTCTGAGACTCTGCTGTCAGGAAACAAATGACAGGAACATATACTTGGCTGTTGTGTGTCTTGTAAGTGACAGAAAATATTCAATGGCCTGCATTTTTTTGTGATTGCTTGTCCTGTTGTAGAGAACAATACTTGGGGATAGACTTAGTGTCCTATGATTAGAATACATTTTAAACTTGTAGGATTATTAAGTCACTGTTAAGTCTCTATCAAGAAACAAATCTCTAGTTTGCATTCCACTCATAGATACAGTTCATTAAAGGAGGATGGGGTGGTCACAGGATGTTGACTCTAAGCCTGGAATATTTATGTGTTTCCTTTCATGCTTTGTTATGTGTGGTTTTCCCTTTTTACTTCTAAATAACTGACCCCAAGTTTTGTAATGTAGATATTGAAGCCCCATAAACACTTACACACACACACACACACACACACACACACACACACAAATACACACACATACAGCCCTACCACAACATACCAATCTCAAAACAGGTCTTTTATTAGCTCTTGATTTGAGGGATTATCTCTTTGTTCTGTGGTCAGTTTTTAGATTGTTTCTCTGCTCTCCATCATCTGAGAGATTAGTTGTAGTCTTGTTGATTTAAAATGAACTTAATTGTTTATCTGACAGTCTTTGCTGGCTTATGACTGAGATTGCTGGCCCTGTGCCTACAGCACAGATATTCTTTATTCAGAGGGAAAGTGTGTAAGGTGTTAGGGAGGTCAAGACAAAGAAAATGACCAAGTACCAGTACCTTCAAATATCTATCACCACAAAAACTGCCACTGACTAATTGGTCAAAGACAAGATAGTCAAATCAGATAAATATTTACAGTAATTTTTCACAATCATGGATACTAAGAGGAGAAAACGATGTTAGCTCATTACTGCAACTATCAATTACAGGCAAAACAACCAAGAATGGGTCAGACCTAATAGAGTAACCCTTAGCTGAAGAATAGCTGAGAAGGAACAACAGAAACTAGGCTTTCAGATTCTTGTAGTTAGGCACTTGCTTATTGAACTATGTGTAGGCAATCATACTTCAGTTCTAGAACCAAAAATGAGTCATCAGATGCCACATATTGAAAAGAAATTGACAAAGCACACATTAAGTGCAGAAAGGATTTAAGGAGACAAAGAAAGGGGGGCACAAAAAACAGACTTAATCTTATTTAGTGCACCTCCACCCGAAACAGTATCCCCTTAGATTGTTCAGACTCGGCAATGCTTGTTAGTGTGTGGATTATTGGACAGAAAGCCTTCAGGATGGTAATTCTCTGAAGAATGTACATATAAGTCAAAGGATTAATAGGATGGGTACCTAAGTAATGCTTGGAAAATCTTAATTTTATTATCTCCCTTTCCCATACCCTAGTCTGGAACAGTTTTTACTCATTACCTTTTCTTCAGGTCTATGCCTTGCCTATTGTCAGGACTCAGGTGTTTATTCCTAAATCTCTGGGATACTGACAATCTTCAGTGAGGTTATTGCTGTGACTATTCATACACAACTGAAAATAGTCACAGTACCGAGTGAGGTTCATGAATTTTAACACATCCCTCTCCTTCTTATTGCGTAGCATCCTGCCAGCTCTTCAAGATCTTCGTCAACCACCCCCACACAATATAGGACCCTTTCTTTGCCAGTAGTCTCTTCTAGTTTTGAACATAATATTAGTTAGCAGATATAACTTTTGTTTTTTGTAGACCTTTTAGTATCTTCTTATATAAATATATATTCTCTGTAAACAAAGTTCATCATACAACATGAAACTTAACATGTGAAATATCATGCCTCGTTCTCTTTGGTGCAAACAGTGTTCAGAAACAGCCCTTGTATTCTTTGGTGCCTATATCAATATGGTCCACCTATTGTTTACATGGGACTGTGGTGTTTAATTCAAAATGTATATCACCCTTTGAGGGGTAGAAGCTTATTCACAAACAAGATTATTTCTAAGCCAAGACTTCAGAAAAGCTTTTAAAAATCCATTTTAATACCATTAATGTAAAGTAGCTTCTACTGATACTGTAATAATGGTACCAATAAATCCATGGTGATGTTTCACTAACTCTCCTCACTTGTTTTAAATGTAGTCCTTCATCCAAGGGATAATCCATAGGGTCTGTTTTTAGCAAATCAAAGTCTGTTAATCTATAGACATTGGTGTGGCAAAGGCAATGTGAGCAACATATTGCTTAGTTTGTATAGGGAAAACTAATTGGTATAAAAATTCATGTGGGACTCTAAGTATGATTTGGGGCTGACTGAATATTGTAGTAATTAAATTATTCTTATGTGCACAGAAAATTCCTTCGCTGAAAACGAAAAAAAAAATTCTAGATCTTTTAAGAATTTCAGTCAGGGAGCAATGAGGGAAAGAGAGCAGGAGATCCTAGATGGATCAAGAAAAGAGAGGGAGAACAAGGAATAGGAGACCATGGTAAATGAAGATCACATGAGAAAAGGAAGAAACAAAGAGCTGAAGAGGCCCACAGAAATCCACAAAGATACCCCACAAAAGACTGCTGGCAATGGTCGAGAGACAGCTGGGACTGACCTACTCTGGTGATGGGATGGCCAAACACCATAATAGTTGTGCCATAAACCCCATCCAAGGACTGAGGAATCTGGATGCAGACATCCACTGCTAGGCCCCTGGTGGAGCGCTGGGAGTCTAATTAGTGAGAAAGAGGAGGGTCTATATGAGCGAGAATTGTTGAAACCAAGGTTGGATAAAGCACAGGGACAAATAACCAAACAAATGGAAACACATGAACTATGAACCAAAGGCTGAGGGGCCCCCTACTGGATCAGGCCCTCTGAATAGGTGAGACAGCTGATTGGCTTGATCTGTTTGGGAGGCATCTAGGCAGTGGTACCAGGTCCTGGGCTAGTTGCATGAGTTAGCTGTTTGAAACCTGGGACTTATGCAGGGACGCATGGCTCAATCTGGGAGGAGGGGACTGGACCTGCCTGGACTGAGTCTATCAGGTCGATCCCAGTCCTCGGGGGAGACCTTGATCTGGAGGAGGTGGGAATGGGGGCTGGGCTGGGGGGAAGAGGAGGGGGGCAGGAAGGGAGAGAACAAGGGAATCTGTGGCTATTATGTAGAACTGAATAGTATTGTAAAATAAATTAAAAAAAAAAAGAATTTCAGTCATCAAGAAAAGGCATTGATTGTTTGGTGTCATTAATATGACAATCACTCTTAGGTCTGCTTCAGTAAATTGTAAGAAATTCCTCTCAACATTTTACCAGGACAAATATGATGTTTGTATCTCATAAACCATCATTGCATTCAAGAGTCACAATGTTGTCCCAACAATGTACTAAGAAATGATCTTGGTGTCTATTACAAAATATTAAAGCCTATGTCATAGGCTTGTAACACCACATCAATAATGACTTCTTTGCTAGCCTCACAGTTTGTTCCAATAAGATTTTCCCTGAATATGAGGTTCTATTCATTTGCATAATTATACCTGAGATTTGTTGGTGTTTCATTCTCTTTGGATATTTGCAAGAACTATATCATTTCAAATAATGTATGTTGGGGAGAACATAAATACCTAGAAAGGTGAGATGGAGATGGACCAACCCACCAGTTAATGTTAAGAGAAGTTACAAATTTGACTATCTTAAGGCCATCTATCAAAGTATCCTGATATAAGATTTATGAGATTTAATGAGATGGTATTTATTCTTCACTAGGATATTTCCATTCTAATCATGGCCCTGGGCTTATTCAAACTATCTTCAGACTATCTGAGAATAGGCATTCAATTTTTTTTTTACCATGCCTTAAAATGCAAATTGATAGATTGATGTCACCATATTCTTTCTTTATTACTAGAAAATCAACAGTGTCTGTTGGTGTTCTTGGATTATCATTAATCTCTTGAATTATCAGAGAATCTGAAGATGCACTAAAAGTCAGCATCTCTTCCATCTCTGTACCACTTACTCCACCAGAGGTAATGACCTCACCACTCTGTTCCTGCCACAAATTGTGTACACTCCATTCACCAATGCAAGAAGGCAGTGCTGGTATGTAGTCCATGGCTCTGCTTTGTCACACAAGAATCTGACCTTATCATATGGATTGTAAGGAGTAATACAGATATTTTAGTTAAATTCTCTAGAATTTGTTTGAGTGATTGTCAAGAGAAGTATGTCCAGTGATTAATAGTAACCTCTCTGTATTAAAACATTTTATATTCATGGATCCATTTACCTGTAAACAGTAGGTGCTTAGAAAAATATGTATGCTCTAGATGAACATTCAAGCCCCACTTTTCATGCCAAATAGTTTTTGTTGTATTTTGGCTTTTTTGCAGGGCCTAATGTAGCTAGAGTTTTCCTGCCTTGCCCACATTCAGGACAAATCTTTGTCACCCACCAGTCCTACAGCCGCCCAGACCCAATCAAATAAACACAGAAACTTATATTGTTTAGAAACTGTATGGCTGTGGCAGGCTTCTTGCTAACTGTTCTTATAGCCCAAATTAATCCATTTCCACAAATTTATACCCTGCCACACGGCTTGTGGCTTACTGGCATCTTTTCATGCTGCTTGTCAGAGTGGCAGCTGGCAGTGACTCCTTCTTCCTTCCTGTCCTTTTATTTCTCCTCTCTGTTAGCCCTGCCTATACTTCCTGCCTAGCCACTGGCCAATCAGTGTTTTATTTATTGACCAATCAGAGCAACTTGACATACAGACCATCCCCCAGCACAGCCATGTGCAGACCATCTCAGACACCTGCACTCAGGCCCGTGGTCCTAATCATACTCTATGTGGACCTGTTGGGTAAAGCCACAAGGAACCCGAGAATGGGCTCCCACAGGACATACAGAGTATCCCACAGCATATGTATCAATATTAAACATATGGGCTTCATTATTTTCATCAACCACTATGCCATCTTGTCTAATACCTATTTATATTACATTAGATATTGTAAGCAGTTTAAATATCTGTTAATAGTTTAGAAAATGACATTTATAGGTTATATGCAAATGTTTACACCATTTTAATATAAGGGATTGAACAGTCATGAATTTTGTTTTCTATAAGACTCCCCCAAATACTCCCCCATGGACTCGGGGGATTTAAGAGCAAGAAGGTACTCACATTCAAGAGACACCTTTTGGTAATGGTTTGAGAAGAACAGGGTTGGTGGAATGATTGTCCAACATTGGCATGATCTCTGGCAAAATCTGGCAGAGACTTGCTTCAGCCTAAATCTCAACAAACTGCATATTCAGGTAAGATTTCAATTCAATTGTCAAGGATGGCAAACTGTTTTATTCTAAAATGCACTGTATTGCCTGCCAAGGAGAGAGGCTTTTAGATATCCCTGGCTCTTTAGTTTGCAGGAAAAGCTATTTGGATACCATAAAAGAATTCTAGAAAGAACACATACTGGATATTGAATGTAAAATCAACCAAAACCTGGGTCAAGAAGTTTAGAGAGATGCTCTGCCAGATTCACAGTGTATGAAAGTGGATTCTCTTCCCCTATTCTGTTGTAGAATACAAAATCATCTGTACCTTATTTGATGATACACCATTATCTCGCCCATAGAAATTTACTGTAATTATTGAAAATTTGATCTAGTGCCACAATTTCCTAGTTATAAAACAATTTCATAATTTACTTGAAATGTTGATAAATATTGAATACTATAACATTTTGGAATAATATTAATTTATACTTCAGTGCAGCTGTGTTTCTGTTGGTCAAAGTAACTATAATTTTAAAAAAATTCTTTCTATGCTGTAAATTATGCTTCTACAAAATAGCTTACCTGACAATATTAGTAACTCACTCTTTATACTTTTATTTAGGTCAATGGATGATTTGTTCTGTCTTTCAGTGGTACTAGCCAATAGATTTTAAAGTATTCATACAAAAGATTTCTAATTTATTTCATTAATAAAATTTGAATTTAATGAAACTTTTATATACATTATGTAATGATTAAAATGTTTTTGTTGTAGAATTTGAGAAATCAAAAACAATGTAAATATTTTATTTCTTATATTCAAATTTCAAATACCTAATTTCATAATACAGCTATAGAAATAATATTGCTTGATAACTTTGTCAATGCAAGGTGTATGTTTACTAGTGAAGGCCACAAACACTGATAACACAAGACTTAGCATGACTTACTAGATTTTTTCCCTTTTATTTTATTTTACAATACCATTCAGTTCTACATATCAGCCACGGATTCCTTTGTTCTCCCTCCTCTTGCCCACCTCCCCTACCTCTCAGCCCACTCCCCATTCCCACCTCCTGAAGACTTACTAGTTTTAAAAAGAGTACAAGACAAATATAATGACTGTTAGATTTAGGCAGCACATTCTTTATACACTGTGACTACAGCTTATTGCCTAATGAAACAGTAAAAGAGATGTACAGATTTTTTTCTAATAGTTTTTCAAGGTTTCTACACAATAAGCATGTGAGATAGCAGAGGTACATGATAAAAACTTATGAACCTTCATGTAATGGTTCAAAGGCCTAAGTGAAGTATTCCCTAGGTCAAGCTGTAGAAACTTATAAAGAGCCACAGTCCCATGATAAAGACCATAGATAATGTGGGATCACATTGGTAAAATTTTGTATCTCAGTGTTCTGATGCTGATGAGAAGCAGACAAGCAATTTTGAAATTACATATTTAGATACTTTCTCATTATTTCTTCCCAAGACAGGCAACAGAAAACTCAATGATCTGAGAAAATTGTTCTCATGTCTTAGCATTATTGACACTTTGAAAATAAAGTAACGGCACATCACCTTGTTTCCAGTTGCCTATGACCTTTCTCTGGACAAGTTTTTCTGTCTTCTTATGTATTCCCTCCCTACAATTATTGTATGAGAGATTAAAACACATATATTAGCTGTGGTAGTTACTTTCCTGGTGCTCTGATAAAATATTGAACAGAATAAATTTAAAGGAGAAGCATTTACTTGTCTTTGGTTTCAGATGATTTCAGTCCACTATGGTAGAGGAGACATGGTGATAAGAGAGAGAGAGAAGCTGCTGTTCCTGTCTTTATGGCCACAAGGAAGCAGATAGCACGGGCCAGAAACAACAGGATAATCTATAGCACAGATGGGGAAGAAAAGGATTTGTCTAATGTCTATTAACCACATCAATTTCCACCATGCACTCAAAGGTGTAATAAAGTGAACTTGTATCTTGGGGTAAACTACATATCTCTACATATAAAGCCTATTCAGTAGGAGAAAATTTATGTCTAAAACCATAAATACAGCCTACTACAAGTGGCTGGGAAGGCCATGGAACTTGGAGGACTTACTTTTGCCACATTCCCAAATCAATATGACACTTAGCTAAACTCTTAATATTTATTCTTTTATCTATTTACATCTATTCTTAAATTTAGATGTATTTGGGGCACATCCTTCCCCTCCTCAAGTCCTTCCAGATCCTATCCCATGCCCTACCCATCCAAGTTTAAATTTTCTCAGAGAACAAACAAAAACCTAATACAACAAAATCTCCCCAAATCAAGAAAACAAAATCAAACACCACCTGAAAACAAACAAATTATAACAAAATAAAAGCACACAAACACACACACACACACACACAAATAAAAAAATAAAAATAAATAAAAATTTAAAAAAAAAACCTGTGGAGTCCATTATACATTAGTTAACTATGCCTGAACATGAGGCCTATCCTGGAGTGGTTGATATACCCAGCGCCACTCCATTGGAGAAAATTGAGTTTCCCTCTCTCAGTAGAGACAAATGACAGTTCAGTTATCAACCTTTGCCCTGATAGCTAGGTTTGCATTCATCCCTTCATTCATTTCTTAATATAACAAAATAAAATATAAGATAAAACAAAAGCTGTATCATTGAAGTTGGTCAAGACAAATCAACAGAAGGAAAACATCTCAAGAGAAGACTCAAGAATGAGAAACCCACTCATTAGTACACTCAGGAATCCCAACAAACACTAAACTGGAAGATATAAGCACAGAGAACCTGGTACAGATTCATATAGGTACTGGGCATGCTGCTTCAGTCTCCGTGAGTTCCTATGAGCTTTGCTAATGTTGATTTAGAGGCTCTTGTTTTCTTGGACATTCCATCTCCTCTGACTTTTATGCTCTTTCTGCTTTCCTCAGCATTCCCTGAGCTCTAATGGGAGGTATTTAATGTGGATACCCCATTTAGGGCTGAATAGTCCAAGGTCTCTCGCTCTCTATGTAATGTTCAGCTGTGGCAGTTGTCATAGAATATCTTTTTTTTTTCCATCTATGGTAATTGAAAATTTTGTTGAATAGAGTAGTCTGAACTGGCATTTGTGGTTTCTTAGAGTGTGTATAACAACTGTTCAGCCTCTTCTGCCTTTTAGAGTCTCCACTGAGAAGTCAGGTGTAATTTTCATAGGTCTATGTTTAGTTTATACATTGCTTGTTTTTTTTTTCCATTTCAGCTTTTAATATTCTTTCCTTGCTTTGTATATTTATTGTTTTGATTTTTATGTGTCAGAGGGACTCTCTTCCCTTAACCAGTCTGTGTGGTGTTCTGCACACTTCTTCTATTTTAATGGGCACATCCTTATATAAACTAGAAGAACTTTTTCCTATAATTTTGTTGAAAACCACTTTCTATGACACCCACCTGTGTTTCTTCTACTTTATTCCTATTATTCATAGATTTGGCCTTTTTATAGTGTGTTGTATTTTCTGGATGTTTTGTGTCAGGAGTTTTTTAGATATATTATTTTCTTTGACTAAAGTATCCTTTTCTTATACTATGTCTTCAATGCCTGAAATTCTGTCTCCCATCTCTTGTATCTTTTGGTTACCTCTTTGGTTTTTATTTGAGTTCATAATTTTTTTTTTTATTTTCAGATCTCTTTCAGTTTGGATTTTCCTTATTGGCACTATTTCCACTTTCAAGTCTTTGAATTCTATTAATTTCCTTCTATTGTGGAATGTGGTGTGTGTGTGTGTGTGTGTGTGTGTGTGTGTGTATGTGTGTATTCATATCCTCTTGAAGGATATCTATCAAATTTATAAAGTCTATTCTAAGGTGTTTTTTTTTTCTTGTACTTCAGCTATGTTGGAATAATGAGGGCTTCTTGTGGTAGGGTTGCTGGGCCTTAGTGGAGACATATTGTAACTGGCTATTATTGATTATGTTTTTATGTTAACATATAGGCATTGGAGATTGGGAAGATTGTAATTCTAGATGTTCACATCTGATCTTGTCTTTGTTGGTCCAGTACTTTGTTCCTTTATTTCTATTTTGTCTCTGTTTCTTAAGAGAGAGAGGTGGTTCTGTATGGTCTTTAGGAAAATCTTATGGGTCCTCATACGTGTGGTAACTGGGGATTCCAGGTAAAACACATTTGGGGGTATTAAGAGCTCAGACTTAGGAATGGGGAAGGGTTGTGGTGGTGTAGGGGCTTCACAAGAAAGAGGAAAGCAGTGTGTCTCAGCAAGATCTGCTTTGTTAATTCTCTGGGAATGGGGGCAGAGAGTAAGGAGAGGTTGCCGTACAAAGTTTGCTAGAGAGCTTGGGATAACACTGAGGGATTGGACTTGGAGGAATGGAGGGATATGTGAAGATCCAAAGTTTGCCTACTTGCTTTTCTCATTAGAGTGGCCGGTATGTTCCCAGGGAGTGATTGCTGGAAATTGAGCCTTCCACAAAACACTTAATGGGGGGCAGGGAGATGTAAGGCTGCAGCAGGAGTTTTGCTACAGAGCTGGAGATGAGATTGGGGGACTGACCATGGAGAAGCAGAAGGAGAGCGAATGTTTATAATTAGCCTACCTGTTTGCTTGCCCAGTCTATCCTATCAGTTTCTGGGGACTGCCCAAAGGTGTTGTTTTGGGTTAGGGAGTTTAGGAAGGGATGGTCTGTGGGGTCGACTAGAGATGAGTTGGGAGGGGGATATGCTGCTGATGTTCCACTGAAGAACTGGGGTGAGACTCAGAGATTAGGCTTCGAGGAATGAAGGGAGAAGTGAAAATCTGTAGAGAGCCTACTTGCTTTCCTGGCAGGAGATACCTATGAGTTCCCAGGGTGTGTTTGCAGGAATTGGGCTGCTATAAAGCAAATGAGTGGAAGGAAGGAAGTTAGGAGGGGAAGGTCTATGTGACCCACTAGCGATGAGGTGAGGGAGGTTGCCAAATGTGTTCTGCGGCAGAGGTAGAGATGAGTCTGCAGAATTGGTCTTGGAGGAATGAATGAAGAGGTTAAGATCTGGAGTTAGCCTACTTGTTTTCCTGGGCAAAGTCAGTATTTATCTTTATATCCACAGACAAGCCCAGCTTTACCCCTCCCCCATCAATGAACCTTCTTTTTTTCAGTAAATGTAGACTATTATTTAAAAAAAAATAAGGCAAAACTAGGAAAATTGCAAAGATAAACTTACAACTGGCTGTCCAACCCCAATTAATTACATCTACATTCCAATCTCTACCCATAGTTCTTGGGGAACATCATGGAAGAGGGCCTGGAAATATTATAAAAGCCAGAGGACCGGAGCATCTCTGTCACATAAATATTGAAAGGTCTTATAAAAAAAAAAAAGCCCAGAGCAAGATATTGCGGTGAAAGCTGAAAGATCAGAGAAGCAGAACAACCAGTCACTAGCTTACCTCTATGAAATCCTTAGCCTCAGGAGAGAGGGTTCCTGTTTCCCCATCCCTTATATACCTTTCTGTGTCCTTCCACATTACTGCCTGGGATTAAAGGTGTATGTCACTTTCTGTTTCTCTCATGTAGCTCAGTGTGGCCTTGAACTCA
Organism: Peromyscus leucopus; assembly: GCF_004664715.2. Classification (NCBI taxonomy): domain Eukaryota; kingdom Metazoa; phylum Chordata; class Mammalia; order Rodentia; family Cricetidae; genus Peromyscus; species Peromyscus leucopus. The sequence continues at coordinate 23,828,726 of NC_051068.1, forward strand.
CGGAGATCCAGATGGATCTCTGCCTCCCAAGTGATAGGATTAAAAGTGTGTACCACCACTGCCTGACCTCTATGTCTAATTTAGTGGCCGGCTCTGTCCTTTGATCCCCAGGTAAGCTTTAGTGGGGTACACAATATATCATCACACATCTATTGCAAGATTGTATCTTCTACATATGATAGGGAAACTGCTCCTATGAACTTCCAACAATATGGTAGCCTAAATAAGACATACATACCAACATATCATGCCTAAACAAGGCATGCTAACACTGATGGAAAATTGTACAGTGCCCCATTCTTCAGTGAAGACCTACAAACAATCATTGACTCCTGAGAGGGAAAATCAGTTTTCCCCAAGGATGAGCTTCCCAATTGATTATTCAATATCAAGTGATCATCTCTAAAAACATACACATATAAGTGATAATAAATGGACTCATCAGGCTTCATTTATATGTTTATTTGTTCATATGTTTATATAATTTATACAACAATAATAATTTTGAAAAAAGGCTATGCATATGAGAGACAATGGGGGTTGCAGGGCACAAGAGGTGTTGGAGGGAAGAGAACAAAAGAAAAATTATGTGAATGCAGTATACATATATGAAATTAAGATAAAAGAAGTGATGTCAACCTATCAGATTTTCTTTTCATACTGTAGCTTTTATGGTGTTAAATTTCCTGTTCTGCCTAAATAAGAAGTTTTAAAATTTAAAGTACCACCTTCAATGTAACTTTAGATATGCTCTTTTCCCTTTATGGGGTTTTAGGAATATTCTACCTTATTCTTATCAAAATAATTTAAATTACTTTTTGGAAGTGGGTTCAAGCAGATGGCGGGCAGATGGGAATGTAAGCTATTATCTCTATGGCATTAGGATGAGGAGGATTTCAGGTATAAGTTTGTGACTCATCTTATTCAATGGAAAGATGATTAAACCTGAATATTACAGTCTTTCCCATCTTATCGAGCACAATTATGGGCTCCAGCCTCAGAAAAGAGAGAAAACCTAATTTCCTGGGTTTGTGCCTCTTTGTGCTGGGCCATTCTGACATTCTCCAGCAGCCTTTGCTAGGGCTCCCTGGGTCTGTAACTACAATAAACTTTGTCATTCCTATAAATACACCACATACCTTTCTCTTGCTCTCCCTCCTCTTATAAAATAGCACATTTTCTTATTTATTGTTGGAAAGTTTAGTACAGAATCTAGTGTTAACATGTCCTTTAACTGTGGATGGTCTTTCTATTCTTCCTTACTGCTTTCAGCTGAATTGAGATCTACAAAATAAATTGCACATAACTTTGCATTGACTCTAAGACAGATTGCTTCCTGTTTGGTAATTCTGCTTTGATGCTCTTTCCAACAAGGAAGGTAGCCCACAAAATTCACTTCTGACAAACTTTCTGAACAGTTTTGCAGCTACCCGAGTTGGATCAAAACAAAGAAAGTATTCCAAATACTACTTTCTCCCTTAAATGAATTTGATTACTGAAAATAGAGCTGACAGGAAGGCTTGTGAACAATTACCTGCAGGAAATCAATTACGATTAGAAATCTTACCTTTACTGAAAGTTCTAACTGCGTTTGAAATAGCTGTTCACATATACATCAATATTTGTAGGCAATGCCTCCTTGGCTTCAAACGTATTTTACTGTTAAAAAAAAAAACAACATTCTATGAACAATGAAAATGTGTCAATTAAGTCATTGACATGATTCTACATAATTAAAAAAAATCAGTTATTGGGATTATTCAAGCAATACCTGACTATATACCTTTTTAATGTTGGGAACACTTTTTTGACAACAGGGAAGCTAAGAGACTGAATGCTTTAAAACTTTAAAATTTATTTGCCTGTATTTGTGTGCTTGAAACATATCTACTGTTTGAAGATTGTATATACATATATATTTGTATATGTATACTTGTGATTCCAAATACATAACTGTATTTGAAGTTATTCTATTGTTTTTGTAAAGAAGCCTTTATACATGATACAAAGTAAATTACAGATTGACTTGAATGAACATTATGTTGTGTATCCAAGAGTTTCAGGGAGAGCTTACTAATTGTATCCATTCAAAAGAGTTTTTCATGTGTATCTAATGATTGGCCTTTTGTAAATTCCCATTTCATAAAACAAGGAAATTTTACTTATTTCAAGATGTCAAAGTGTTCAGACAATATTGAGCATAAAATAGATACAAAAATTTAATAACCTCCCTTATAACAATGAGAATATATTTATTTGAGTTATTGGAATGGTCTACTAACCCTAGTGTGAAGTTCTTCTATGGTTCCCACCTATTCTTATGTTTAGCCGTAAAATGTTATTAAGAATATTCCACATTCATAACATGTTAGATCATAAGTTTTAAAATTTATAGAAACTTATAGCTTAAAAGAAATGCAATTAGCAAGAAAAAAGAAACTTTGTAAAAATAAATCGATGCCATTAATAAAAAGCACATTTAATATGTTAGCTCTTTAAAAGTTTTTAGACATTATTACATCTGTAGTGCTTTAAAAATGTAATAAACAGGAAGAGAATTAAAAATTTCCTAGGACTAGTGTCCTTCTTGTTAAACTGGCAGCTTTCAAAACACTTCTAACCTACAAGGAACTGGCTCAGACTTCATTTATTTTCCTGCAATTGAAGCTTCATAGCACCCTCTTTCTGCCTGCCACTCTAGTACATATTAAAATGTAAAGATGAGAAGGAATTTTTCACTGAGACCTACATCTTTCCATAAAATGAGTTACAAAAAAAACATTACATTTTAGAATAGACCCATGTTTTTCTAGAGAAAGAATTGCTTAGTCATTCTCATGCTATTTGTTAAATTGATGCATAGATTGTATACAGTTATTGGGTATATAGTGTATATATAATCCATTCATATGTGCTCTATATAATGATGAGATAAGAGCTATTAGATATTCATGTCCTTTCATGTCTTTATGTGTGAAGTTACAAACTTCTTCCTCCTAGTTTTTCATAACATAGTTAACAGATTGTTATAAGCTATAGTCTCCTCTGTGCTGTAGAATGCAGTCCCCCCCTAAGTGTATTTTGGTATTTGTTATTCAACCTTTCACCTGCTACTCCATTTTACTCTCTAGGCTTTGAGTCTTTTTTTTTTTTTTTTTAGGTCATAATTAGCAAAGACCTCTGACATTTGTCCTTCTATGTCTGTCATATTTCCCTTCATATATTATCCCCCAGTTCCTTCATGTTCATTCTTTTTTATGATTGAATAATATACTATTTCTCTCATCTTTAGAAGAAGTCTTGGCAGTAAGATATGCAAAAAATGATTACACTGTGCTGGGGATGAAATGTAGCAAGTAGAACTTGAAACAAGTTCCAAAGATCAGGGATCCAAATGGGGTTGAAACTAAGTTATTACAAACTCTATGAATCTTCAAAGATATTTAACAAAACAATTTCAAGAAGGTTAGAAATGACCTGTTTCTTGGCCAAGTCATCTCTGAAACATGGGTGCATCCCAGATATATACATTTATGAACTGAGTATTTATATATATTTTTTTATTTCTGTGTTTTCTAAAAATTTTGGAAAGGACAAGTAAAGCAAGAAATCCATGGGAGTCTGCTTAAGGAGTATTAGGGAATTCATTATGACATAAATTGAGGAAATATACTCGCAGATACAGAACCAAGTAAACAGCTGAAGTCATCTTTTGTTCTGACCTGGAGCAAATCCACCTGGCAGTCTGCTCATGCAAGAAACAGGAAATAGGAAAAAGAGGCCTCATGACCCTTCCCCCTTTCCTTTTACGAGGTCATTTATGATGACAAGAAGCATTGCCTCCTTCTGGCCATATAGCCCAAGGCCACAGGCAGAGCAAATACCACTACATTTTCCTTTTTTGTCTGAATAAGGAGGTTCTAAATCTGATGCAAACTATGTACAGTAAGAATGATTATCAAGTATTGTCCAGGAGAAACAAAGTGTAATAACACAAACAAAAATGGAACTACAGCTAGCAAGAACAACATGAAACAAGAAGGACATGCTAAGTGTCCAGAACATAAGCAAATGGCAAATTACCAAAATTACTCCAATAGCTGTTATATTCTGAAGAATCTAACTCTTACCTAATAAATTCTTAGCTAAGATACAAGAGGACTGTTACTGTAACTACCTAGTCTTCAATCTCACCAAGGACCTGAGGAGGAAAATAATGTTACCTGAGAAAACAGGAAGTACAAACAAGCAATTTCTGAAAAAAATGTGAGGATAGAGATATGTGGCAGCCTGGATAGTCACCTAAAGATTCTCAGCACTGTTGAGGCTTCCATTTTGGCTACAGGCCTACAATATCTGACAGACCATTTTCAGAAGCAGGAATCTTGAAAGATCATCTTACACTGTCTTGGCAAGGTTCAGTGCTTGCTTTTCCTTGTGTCCTGCTCATCCAAAAAGGACAGTGTCCATCTCTGACAGCAGTCGAGACAAGGGCAGTTCTTTGCCAAGCAGGCCATTTTGTGACAAGAAGAAGACAAAATTCCAACCAGAGTGTCTTAGAAGTCCAACATTCTCTCAGGAATAGATTGGTGATGCCAGGGGCAATTGTGTCTCACGTCAACAGAATTCTAAGTTATCAAAACATTTAAATGCCATATTCTCTAGGTCTATGAAGTTTTTGAAGATTAGCTGTCCATCTGACATAAATTTTTGTAAATCTGAAAAACCTAACTAACGTCACTCTAGATATGACACCCATGGATGACTATTAATCTGTAAGTCTTTTTTTTTTAAGATTTTTTTATTATGTATACAGTGTTCTGTTTGCATGTGTCCCTGCAGGCCAGAAGAGGGAGCCAGATCTCATTACAAGTGGTTGTGAGCCACCATGTGAGTGCTGGGAATTGAACTCAGGACCTCTGGAAGAACAGCCAGTGTTCTTAACCTCTGAGCCATCTCTCTAGGCCCTAATCTGTAAGTTTTATCTACCTAAATAACCTAAGGACTAAGGATTCATGTTAACAGGGTAAGCAATCTATAAACAGATATACAGTATAAGGACAATGACCTCAAAATTGTGACAGTATACAAAGTATCTTAAATGGAGGTAAAAATGTATAGTGCAATATGATAATAATATCCTTAATATGTATCAATATGTAAAATAACCTAAATAGAAGTAGAACATACATACAGTATGATGATTATAATTTTACATTTGTATCATTATACAAAATATTTCAAATAGGAGTAGGTACATGTGTACAATATGATAATTATAGTTTTGAATGTGTATCAATGTACAAATTATCTTAGTAAGAATATAAAAATAGTTTACATTTGTATCAATATACAAGAATCCATATCAGTGCCATTTATCTCTGTATGATAGTTTGCTAAATTAGTTTACTAGTAGATACAATAATCTACCTTAATAACTTATACGTATCTGTTCCCCTTTTTTCTTTTCTAAAAGAATATCCTGACTCTAAATTTTATTTTTCCACCCCCAACCTTATAACAACTTATCCATAACCCTGAGAAAAAGGAAACCTTTGGGAGAGGGTTTCTTAAAATTGCTTCTTGCTGTTTAGGGGGTGATGGTATCGTTGTGAGATCCTGTAAGAAACCTAGATGGTTATGTCTCAATAGAACTAACTGTAGCCTACAGCCAATCTCAGAGTAATAGGTAAAGTTATTTGAGATTCTGGCTAGATGTGTAATATGATGGACCATCTATTCTTGGAACTGTTCTGAAGAATTTGCAGTCCAAAGCTGAGCATTGAGTGGTGTATTTTTTTTTTTGTTGTTCAATGGCATCATTATGGACCAGGTAGTGTTGTTATGGGGGTCCATCTTCCTTCTGAACACTTCAGAGATTGCTATTGGAAAGACTTATTTTTCATTGTGGAAAACTTGAACATGTTAATATCAAAATGGAAAATTTGAATCTTAAGATGACATGACATATGAGAAGTGATACCGAGAAATCAAGAATAAGCATGGAGAGAAATAGAATATTGACAATAATGGTCCCTAAATCATTGGTTTTCTTCTGTCCCACACCCGTTGGCTCTTCTGATATGAGACAGAATCTCCTACTTTTTATTTTAGCAATATGCTTGGGTTTAGAGAAGAGAGTCACATTCCAATTCCAAAGCCAGCTTGATTTATAGTTGAATCAGGACCACAACTTTTCTAGAGTTACAGAGATATAGATGTTAGGCAGTGAGATATTACCATATAGAGTATATTGGTACCAATAGGTTGTTCCCTTCTGCTGTGGATGTCTGGGTGTCCAAGGCCTTTTGATTTCTTGAAGATGGATATTCCTATTACCCTGTAAAGACAAAAAACAAAACCCTGCCCTGACTCTTGTTTGTTGAGTTTTCCTTACAACTTGTAGAATTGTCATATTGGTAGATGAGCTATCACTTCTCCTCATCAAGGGATTTCCTCTGTTCAAATCAAATTTTTACTAATCTTTTTGGTATCCATAGTTTTTCTTTTCCTGCAGAAACAAAAGCAAAACCTCTTCTCCAAGGTAGGAGGTATCCTGGTTTCCATTCCGAGGTCAACACATTGACAGATTGAAGTAAACAGATTGGTTTAGCTCAGAAGATTTTTCTGTTGTCTAATGTCTGTCCACAGCTGTTGTCACTTTCTCATCAGCACTGAGAAAATTCAAGTTTAATAATGCATTATGTAACCTATTTCTAGGAATTCTTTGTTACCTCTCTGTTTTTTTAGCATATCCTTTAAAGTTTGATTAGATCTTTATATGACTGCTTGGCTTGTGGGATTGTATGGTATAGCTATAATATGCTTTATACTCTAATAAGCAAAAAATTGTTTCATTTTATTTGAGACATATGCTGGAACATTGTCAGTCTTAATTTGTACAGGTATTCCCATGATGACTATAACTTCTAATAGGCGTGCAATCATGGAATCAGTCTTTTCAGAACTCATAGGAGTCACCCTTTTGAATAAGTGTCAATGGAATGGTGTACATATTTTAATCTTCCAAATTCTGCAAAATGAAACACATCCATCTGCCAAATTTCATTTCTTTGTATACCTTTAGAATTACTTACTGAAGGTAATGGAGTTTGGTTATAGAAGAAAAAGTAGGACTTTTTAAAAAATGATTTCCTTGTCTTGTTGCCAAGTGATAGAAAAGTCCCTTTTCAAACCTTTGATATTTACATGATATTTCTTATGAAATTCTGAGGCTTCTAGAACATTACTTATTAATAACTAATGAATCTCATCATTACCTTGTTGTGATAAAGGACCTGGCAGAGATGTATGTGATCTGATATGTGTTATCATATATATATATATATATATATATATATATATATATATATATGATGTTCTCTATTTCTGATGATTTTCTGTAATTGTATAAATAGTGAAGTTAATTCTGTATTATCAGGAATAAATTCAGCAGTTTCATTATGTAAAACAACTCTCTCTCTACATATTGAGTTAGCAACTATATTAAGAGGTTCTGTGAAGTCCATAAGTACAACAAAGTACCATTAAGAATGGCATTCAGTTCTGACTTTTGTACAGAATTTTAAGAGTGTGAACGACTTAACTCAAATCTCCTGATGTATATCCTGCCTTTCCTGATTTATTATCATCAGTATAGAATGTGGAGACTCTAGAGATTGCTTTCTGATGTACAATGTGAGGAAGGACCCATTCAATTCTTTTTATGAATTCTATTCTCTTGCTTTTGGGTTAACAGTCGCTAATCTCTCCAAAAAACTTACTGCAGGCTCTTTGCCAGTATTCCTTATATTTCCATAAAGAGAAAAAAATCCTCATTAGTTAAAGGTACTACAATTTCTGCTGGATCTTTTCCTGTCAATTGACAAAGTCTTAATTTTCTTTTCATAATCAAATCAGAGATCTTTTCCACATATGTCTTTAACTTCTTACTTGGTTAATGTTGTAGAACCCCTTGTTGAGTTTCATATCTGTAGGTCAAATATTGCTGTATTTTGGTGAAACACCAATACATTGTAAGATTTTAGCATTCATACTCATATTACCTGAATATATAAAAAACATTTCTAAGTCAAAAAAGTTTGAATCATTATATAGAGTAAAAACATAGGCCGGGCGGTGGTGGCACATGCCTTTAATCCCAGCACTCGGGAGGCAGAGGCAGGCAGATCTCTGTGAGTTCGAGGCCAGCCTGGTGTACAGAGTGAGATCCAGGAAAGGCGCAAAGCTACACAAAGAAACTCTGTCTCAAAAAACACAAACAACAACAACAACAACAACAAAAACACAGATTGGAGCCTAAAAATTCCTGTTTTGGAAGATGACAGCTGTTGTTAATCATAGGGCCTTAGTTCAGGTGAGGGGGAGCTGACACTCTGATCATGAGAGTGATAAAGATGGAGCTGTCCTTTCTCCTCCTCCCTTCTGTGATAGTAGGATAGAGCTATGCTTTCTCACATAAATAAATTCTTCTTGAGAGAAGAAAACAAGGAATTCTGGTTTTTTACCTCTTTGGAATACACCAAAATGTTTCTAGAGTTGGCATCTATGCATCTCTGCAAAGCACCAGACTGCAGATCTGGGAATCCTCAAAACTGGAAAGTAAGGAAATAAGTCTGGCTCACATTCTTCTTCATTTTCTTTTCCTATATTCCCACCCACAAAGCTACCTCAAATGTGAAGCTACAAGGAAAACAAACCCATAGAAGAGAGGTCCTGGCATTTCTATCAGCAGGAAAGCCAGAGTCATCATATCTATCTCTTTCTCTTCAGTCTAGTTCTAATGTGGACCTCACTAGAGGCTCCAGTGTTTGCCACTGGCAGAGTAGCTCCTTCAAAAAGGGGAGAAAACTGGGGAGCAAAGGCTATTCCTTTGGTAATTTACTTCTGGGTTCTGTGGCCTGACTGAGGTAACTGAGAAAGCCTTTCTAATTTTTCACAGTGGAAATATTTAGTTGATTAATTTACATTTGCTATAACAGAAACATTTTCTTCTTATTTTTGATTTTGCCAAAGGTGTTCTTATTTAAAATCTGTGCAGTTATGTAAGAACCATTCTCAAGTGGTATATGACCTGTACTTTGCTTTGTTTCTGTGGGAGATTGAGGTTTCAGTAATGTCTGTGCTAGGAAAATACTCTACCATTGAGCTGTATTCTCAAGCTTGACCTACCTCTATGAAAGAGTAAGCCTGGAGCTGAAAGATGACTCAGAATTTAAGAATGCTGTGTTTAAATTTTAAGAAATTACAGAAAAAGCAGAAAATACTCATGGCTAAAATTCCAGAGCTGGCTGGTGCAGAGGTTGGAGATTGGTAGACTTGCTGGCTGCCAGCCTAACTTCAGGTTCAGTGAGAGACCCTGTCTCAAGTGAAGAAGGTAGGGAGAGTGATGGAGTAGAGTATCCCAAATGATACTGTGTTTCAGCCATATACAGAAGCACAAACCCCCCCCCACACACACACACAGACACACAAGTGCAGAAAAAAGAAAGAATAAAAAGGAAAAAGAAAAATGAAGTAACCTCATAGTTTTAACAACTTAAAATTTTTACATATTTCCTACAGAGAACAAGAAAAAGAAATAGCAAATTCTAAGGTAAGCATATATGTATTCATGGGTATATATAAATATAGAAATATACACATATCATTAGACTATCTTTTATCTATGTGGCTCTCTTAAAATATCACATAAAAATGAATTTATGTAGTCACTTTTTCTATTACGTTTTATTTTCTTGAGGCAAGGCCCTACTCTGCAGCCTTGGCTGACTGGAAATGAGTTTTGTAAACCAAGCTGCCCTCAAGCTACAGAAGTCTTCCTGTCTCTGACTCCTTACTCTTGTCATTGTTGCTGTGTGAGACCCTGAATGTTTATGAATTTGCTGGATATCAAATGCAAAGCCAAAGGAGACTTTTTAATGGAAAATAGATTGTTTTTGCAAATATATTCTGATTATTGTTTCCTGTCCCCCAACTCCTCCAAGATCTTCTCTATTTCCCTAAATACTCAAATCTGTACCCTCTCTTGCTTTATAATATTAGAAAATAAACAAGCACCTTCAAAGAAAAGATAAACTAAAACATTAATTCTGAATGGAATAAAACAACAATAACAAAATAAACAGGAAAAAAAAGAGCCAAGGATAAAAACATAAGGAACATAGATAGATAGATACAGAGACATACATTCACACACACATAAATCCCTTGAAGAGATACAGTTAGAAATCATACTATGTTGTGGAATAATGTTCTTGAACACTGTAAAGATTTGTCACTTGAATTGGTTTAATAAAATGCTGATTGGCCAGTAGCCAGGCAGGGAGTATAAGCAGAGAGAGCAGACTCAGAGAGTTCTGGGAAGAGGAAGGTGGAGTCAGGAGTTGTCTGCCAGGTACAGAGGAAGCAAGATGAGAATGTCACACTGAGAAAAGTTACCAAGCCACATGGCTGAACATAGATAAGAATTATGGGTTAATTTAAGTGTAAAAGCTCATTTGTAATAAGGCTGAGCTACCACGTGAGTATTCATAAACAATATTAATCCTCTGAGTCAATTATTTAAGAAGTGGCTGCTGGGTGTTTGGGAACAAGCAGGTGGGAGAGAAACTTATGCTTACAGTGCTATATAAGCAAAGGTCCTGGAAGGTAATATAAACATACAAACAAATAAAAAGAATGAAATAAACAAACCAGCTCTAATAATACCATTGAGTTTGTTCTGTGTTGGTCATCTACTGTTGGGCAAGGGGCCTGCCCTTAAATGTGGATTGTATACCCAGTGAGACTGTGTTGGACAAAAATGATTTTTCCAAAGGGCACTGTTTTAATGTTGCTTCCCATATCCAAAGTTACTTTTGACACTTCAAGTTTTTCTAAACTAAATAAATTAAGGAAAACAAATAACACATGAAATGTTTTTCCTCCCATATGCCTTTTTTATATCATTAATCATTCATTCATTCATTCATTCATTCATTCATTCAGGGTATAACACCACTATTCAAGTCTTCCTTAATTTTTCTTGAATATGAACATAATTTATTTGGTTGTTGCATGTACTTACTAAGGCTGAAACAAAATTTCAATTTTCATTAAATCCTAGGGCAATTTGTTAATGTTTGGTCTATTCATTTTCTTTTACTCTTCAAGATATCAGGAGGTGTTTGTAAACTAATTGGAAATATGATCAACATTCATATTTGAGATACAAATTGTAGGCAGCTGTAAAGAGGCAGTTGGAAGACTAGGGAAGATATAATCCAGTCCCTGTTTTCAGTCCTGAGAATGGCTGACTGGAGATGGGATTCTAGAACTGGAATCTAATTCCAACTGTTTTCTAAGGCCTGACCTTCAGATTCTCATCATATTCTTATTGGTTCTTCCTTAGGTTACTCATTGATAAAAGTAAAATCATTTACTGACCTAAACCTGCAGGTGTAAGGGTCCCAAAAAGCAAGGTGTCAAGTGAAAGGCTCTTAGATTGGAGGACAAAGAATAGCTTGGACCAAAATGCCTTGCATCTGTAAGCTTATTAAGAAGTACAGCAGCCTATATCTCTTTGCAGGAAAAAAATGGGTCAAAGAAAGCAGAGGGCTAAACCAGATATTGTTGGTAAAGAGAACACAGGACTCCCAAGACATAGCTGCCTTAGAAATGATAACCACAGTCCAGAGGGAGAAGTAGGGTCCTCAGAAACTGCAACATTGACTCCTTCAAGGTACTGGCTCCACCCACAGACAGGCTTTGCTACTCCCAGACAAGGACATGGGACTAATGTTGACTTTTTCCTTTCATCAGGGCCTCTCAGAAAGTCTTAGGTAGGTCTAACTTCCACAGTTTTCACCCTACAACATGTCTTCACCATAAACAGTGCTATATTGCTTCAATTCGGGAGTATTCACTTCTCTGATGCCCTTTATTATTTTCCAATTTCTACTAGCAATATGATCTCTCCCACAGACAATTCTTACCCACTTGTTCAACAACAAAATGGTTATGTAATGTGAGCCTTAGTTTAGAGTAACAGACACAAAAAACAGACTAATACCTCCATGACTTAGTGGATTTACTCATTCATAAAATCTACTGTGGGCCTTCAGCTAGAATATCAACCATATTTTCTAGCTTCTAAGTGTCTATGGGAAATAAGAAAAAAATAGCCTATATGTCAGCTATGAAACTAATCTAACAAGTCAACATGACTTGTCTTCCAGCCATCATTTTATATTTTGATCCTACATAACTGCAAGGGAGTCTGGCAAATTGTGTTCTTTTGTGGAAATGACTGATCTCTAAATGGCTCTGTTCAAGTCGCTTCACCCTCCTACCTGCATGACATGCTTTTAGCACATCAACTTGCCATGAAACACCACCACAGAGGACATTTTCTACACCTACGAAATCAACCATCACAGACACTATCAGAGTTCCTCAGACGTCTGGACTAACGACTTCAAGAAATTGAAAGTGTACATTTTCTGTAGTTTACTGTCTTTTCAGATGATACTTTCAGAAAATTTCTCCTTCAGAGATTTTTTTTTTCTTCACCGTGTTCTACCATTTACTACTAAGCCAGGAACTAACAGATGCAGTTGAAATTTCAGAATTGCAGAGTTGAGATGATCCAAAAGCTTGTGTCATTCAAATTATTCACCTATAAACATGATTAGAGAGTCACCAATAATGTGACTTCTAGAAACAGCTTTTCCAAGTTCTTCAGTTTCATGAGCCTCACAATGTGATGCTTAGTTTGGTTTAACCTACCAGTTGTTGCATGACTTCCCCCACATGCTTCAGTTGTACATAAACAATATCCATAATGTCCCTTTGTGCTTACTAAAACTCTTCAAATAATTTTAAAGCTACAAAATCGTAATTTGTCACATTATAGAGATTGTTTCCACATGTCCACTGGGGCCACTAATATACCACCTGTTCACTGAATGCACATTTTTTTCCAACCATAGTGCTGTTTTTAATCATGTGTCCATGCATGTCTTCTAGGGTTGTTATTGTGTTTTGATTTGGCTTGTTTGTACTTTTTTTTTTTTCACTTCTGTTTGTGTAGATTGAGACTAGAAGTAATATCTGCTTTATATGGCTGTTTGAAGTATTAAGTTAGAACCCATGGGATGGCTCAGTATGTAAGAGGTTTGCAGCAGAGCCTGACAACTTGGGTTTGACATCTGCAACTTACACGGTGAAAGAAGAGAAGTAAGCAAATTTTACTTTGAGTTCTTCACAGAAACTGTGACATGCATGCCTAGTCAAAGCATAAACAAATAAGATATTGAGTTAATTTTACTTAAAATACTGAGAACTGTATCTGGACCATAATAAGCAAGAGAATGTATTGTATAACTTTGGCTAAATATGAAGCATCTGAATTTTCAGTCTACTCTCATAACTAAAATCTTCTGTTTTAACTTAATACTGTAAGTTATGTATTACTTCTTAGACACAATCATAAGTCATCCTCTATTCTGATGTATATTAAATGTTTTTGTAGCTCTCTGTTCCTGCTACTTCTGTTCTTTGGTTTGTCTTTATTTTGTTTCAGTGTGTGCTAATATGTAAACACAATTTTCCCAATGTTCACAAATTATAGACATGTTCAACATTTGATTATCTAGTGATAGAAGTTAAATAAGATCTTTAGAAACTTGAAGTGCACACAGTCTTTATTAAGTAAAGTCAGTGGTTTTTGTTTTTGTTTTTTTTTTTTTAAAGAAAATCCTTTTTTTTTTAAATCATATGGTAAAAGGTAAAGTTAATCCTCAAATGACTGGATGAAACTAAACATATTTTCAAGGATAATTTTATGTAGCTGTCAGACTGATACCCTGAATTAAATTCTAATCACCACCATATATAATATATTTACTCTTATTACACATTAATTTAAAATATACCACTTTGAAAATGAATGAGAAATTCATCTAAATTTGTTTTCAATTTTATACAATGATAATGTGCAGAACTCTACTTACAAATATCATCCCATGCTGAGTTTTTGTATATTATATTGTGTTGTAACATGGTAAGTTATTTTATGTGTATATCAGTTATTCCTGCTTTTATTCTGTAAATTTTTTAAGTAGTTAAAATAATGTCTATCTGGAACATCTGTGGAAATGATTTACTTTCTGGACTGACAGAAAATATTTGCTAACCTATTGTCTTGGTTAGGGCTTCTTTTGCTGCAATGAAATAACATGATCAAAAAGATAGTTGGGGAGGAAAGGCTTTATTTTATCAACAGTTCTATATAACAGTTCACCATCTAAAGCAGTGAGGGCAGGAACTCATGCAAGGCAGGAACCTGGAGTCAGGCTCTGATACAGAGGTCATGGAGGTTTGCTGATTACTAGCATTACTCTGGCTTGCTCACAGGACCACCAGCACAGGGAGAACCATCCACAGTGGGTTGGACCTCCCCCACCAAATCAATAATTAAGAACATGCCTTACAGCCAGATCTTATGGAGGCTTTATCAGTTGAGGTTCCCTGCTTTCAGATAACTCTGGTTTGTGTGTCAAGTTTACATGAGTAGCTAGCACATCTATGATGTAGAAGATTAATTTTATATAATGAGACAGAAACATATGTTTATCCCATTTTCAAATTATTTAAATACATTAAATAACAAATAACTAATTTCCATTGTAATGTGAGAAAACAATGAATGAAAACAACAATGAATGAAAAAAACAAAACAACAAATGAAAAGTAACAACATTTGTTATATTTAAAATCAGGCATCAATAGAAAATTTGGCTTTTTAACTCCCTTTTCATTCAGAGACATTAATGCGTGCATCCAATGCATTTTGATCATATCCATGTCTCTCCAACTCCACTTGCCTCCTCACATCTATCTCCTCCCAACTTCATGTCATGTGGTTTCACTGTTATTTCTCTATAACTCAGTGAGTCTAATTAGCACTGCCATTTGAACATGGGTATAGGATCATCCATGGAGCATAGAAAACTCACTAAGGTCCATGCACCTGAAAATAATTGAGTCTCCTCCTCCAAGAAGCTGTCAGATGTCAATAGCTACTAGTTAAGGGCCTGTAAACTTTCTATCCATATGCCAGAATGCTTACTGATTTGAGTCTGCACAGGTCTTGTATAGGCAGCCATAACTAGTATGAGTCTGTGAGTGTAATGACTCCATTATATCCAGAAATCACTGTTTCATACCAGGTTTCCCTGGCTCTTACAATATTTCTGGTCTCTGTTTTTTCTTTCAATAACCTCAGGGAGAAGAACTAGAATACAGATGTCATATTTAGTATTGGGCACTCCACCTTTTCTTTTTACTGGGATCAGTTGCAAATCTCACTATTAATTATTGTCTACTTCAAAAGGAAGATTCTCTGATAAGGCCAGAAACCTGCAGGTTACCCACCAGAACTTAATGAAGAGATCATGTTGTTGAAGACCACACAGTTTTGTTAAATGACACCGAGAAATCAATTGGGTGCTAATCTCTCAAAACATATCTACTCGCCAGCTTTTATACAACTGAAAGATGCTTAGCAAGTTATTGGAGGAGAAAAATCATCAAATGTCTCACAAAGTTGTGAATGCTTCTAGCTAAAATAACAACTCAATTGGTAAGATATGTCCATTGGCACAATAGTGGTATGATACTAGAGGGATAACGAACCCTTTATAATTGGCTTAAAGACTATCCTCCGTAGAAAGAAACTCATTCATGGTACTGAACATTCAATTTTTGTTTTTAAGTACGTTATGCTATGTAACAATACAAACTCATACGTTGAAACTAAAATGCAACATTTTTATTATTCCTTCAAAAAGTTTATTTATTCTTCTCTTATATATTACATTTTCTTTCTCTTCATTCTACCTAGTTCCTTCCCACATCCCCTCCTCTCAGATCCACTCCTCCTCCCTTCTCCCTCAGAAAAGAGCAGGCATCCCAGGGATTGCAACTAAATATGCCATAACAGTTTAAAGTCTGGGCACATACCCTCATTTCAAGGCTGAACAAGGCAAGCTAATAGGAGGAAAAAGGTCCAAGGAGCAGGCAAAGAGTCAGAGACAACCTCTACTCTCGCTATTAGGTGTTCCACATGAACACTAAGCTACACAGTCATAATATATATGCAGAGGAGCTAGCTCAGACCTATAGAGCCTCCTATGGTTGTAGCTTCAGTCTCCATGAGCAACTATGGGCCTATTCAGTTGATTCTGTGAGCCATGTTCTTGTGGTGTCCTTGAACCCTCTGGCTCCAACAATCTTTTTGTCCCCCTCTCCCATGAATTCCCCAAGTTCTGTCTAATGTTTAGCTATGGTTCTTTGCTAAGCTCTGGTCTACGAGTATAACAGAATATCATTAGGAATCATTTCATTGACTTTTTTTTTTTTTGAGTTGTGTTTGGTTCTCTGGGTTTTCAGTGTAGCTGAAAGTTTTCCTGTGTCCCACCTGGCCCACAGTCAGGACAAATCTCTCTCACCCATCAGTCCTGCAGCCACTCAGACCCAAGTAAACACACAGAGGTTTATATTATTTACAAACTGTATGGCTTATTACTAACTAGTTCTTACACTTAAATTAACCCATAATTCTTATTTATGGTTAGCCATGTGGCTTGGTACCTTTTCTCAGTTCTGCGTTCATATCTTGCTTCTTCTGTGTCTGACTGGTAAATCCTGACTCAGCCTTCCTCTTCCCAGAATTCTCCTTGTCTGCTTATTCTGCCTATACTTCCTGCCTGGCTACTGATCAATCAGAACTTTATTTATCAATCAATTAGAGCAATACATTCACAGCAAACAGAGCAACATCACCCATCAATCCAGCCTCTGGTTTCTGGACCTCCAATCAGTGTCAGCATGGGCTCACTTTCTTAGCCTGGGCCTGAATTTGGACCTATCATTGCTTGGCCTTTCCCAGAAATTCTGTTCCAGCATCAACCTAGTACATCTTGCAGGCAGGAGAAGTTGTAGATCACAGATTTTGTGGCTTGGTTGTTGTCCCAGTCCCACCACTGGAAGCCTTGCTTGGTTATAGAAGATGATGAATTCAGGCTTGGTATCCTCATTAAGTAGAGGTCTGTGCTAGGGATATCCCCATAGATCACAGGGAGTTTACACTGCACTAGGTTCCCACATCATGCCCCCAAATACTTGCCTATTCCAGTCATGTCACCCAGTACTCTTTTCTTCCATCTCCCCAAGACTGATACTTCCTATTTCCATTCCTATACCCATACCCAGTCCACACATGAAATCTATTCTATTTCTCTTTCCCAGGGAGATCCATGCATCACCCCCTTGGTCCCTCCTTATTATCTGGACTCTCTGGGTCTGGATTGCAGCATGATTACCCTTTATCTAATAGCTAATATCCACTTATAGGTGAGTAAATATCATGTTTGTTTTTCTGGGTCTTGGTTACCCTACTCAGAATGATCTTTTTTTTACTTCTATCCATTTGCCTAGAAATGGCTTTTAAAAGATGAGTAATACTCCATTGTGTAAATGTATGATAGATGGCTCAGCCATTCAATACTAGGCTCACAACCAAAAACATTTTTATTATTTTAACAATAATATAAGCATTTTCATTTGAATATCCATGTTTAAGTTATACATCTATTTATGCTATTATAAGTTCATATGTAGGTGATTACTATGATTTTTGGGGTAGTTTTGGTATGTTTGGGTGTAAGAAAATGTTATATACACCTTTTCTTGAAAAGTAACAAGTTCTTCTCCATGTAGCATTATATTCAAAGGAATCATGATTTCATATCACTTCATTAACCATTATTCATATTTATTAAAATTGGGTTCTAGTCTTTAATAAAAGATCTTTAAAATAAGCATGCATTCTCTTGACTTCCTAACATTTTATAGCATATTCATGAAGATATATGTAGTCTCATTTTTCATTTGTGTAGTTTCATTTTTTCCAATTGGATCACCAAGCACACAGTGATGAGTTCAATAGATACATGACCAAGCTTCCTGGAAAATACAATTATCTTGGAAGAAAGATATGTTCAAGGGTTGGTGTGTGATTCAATGTGATTGACAAGGTTAGGTATGTGCTTTACTCTGAAACATCCAACATAAAAATCTCTCCCCTCTCTTGCAATACCTATAAGAAGCTCTTTCTCTCATTTTTTCTTTTTTTGTTGTTGTTCCTGGACCGCTGTGGTGTATAAATGTAAAACCAGAAACAGATGTGATCACCCCATGGCTGCATAGGGTTAAAGGGATATTGATGGCATTGAGTGTGAAGAGGAGTTCAAGAGTGTCACCCTTTACAGAGGCAAATCCCTGTTTCAAAGAAAACCCCAAACTTCCCTGAATTTTCATTTTAAATGAGCCAACAAATAATGGACATTAGTTTGACCTCAGTGACTCTTAAAAAACTAGATATATTCACTTTATATGTTTTAGCTTAGTTATTCAGTTATTTAAATAAGTCTTTGCAAGCTATATGTTACAGACATATGCAGAAATAAGATTTCTAATTAGAAATTAATAATTAGAAATCTTATCATGAGTTTCATAATTCCTGTTTTGTGATCAGATATCAAAGTCAGTGCCTAAGACATGCCTGATGGAGGCATGCTGCTATGAAAAAGAAATGTTAGTTAATAACTGTTGCCACACTTTGGATATATCTCTTTCCTATTTTTGATAATAAAGTGAAATAAATTTAGCCCTCAAGTTCAATATTTCCTCAAATGTAATGATAAAACCAACTTCACATATACTTTTTTTGTTTGTTTGTTTTTGTTTTTCGAGACAGGGTTTCTCTGTGTAGCTTTGTGCCTTTCCTGGAACTCACTTGGTAGCCCAGGCTGGCCTCGAACTCACAGAGATCCGCCTGCCTCTGTCTCCCGAGTGCTGGGATTAAAGGCGTGTGCCATCACCGCCTGGCACATATACTTTTATTTGAAGAAATTTTAGTATATTTTAAGTCGAGTGTTTTGTTGATCAGTGTATCACAGTTCTCTACAAAAGCAATAGAGGCTTATTTACTGATGGGCCTTACCAAGGTTTGGATAAGGGTCTGCTAATGGCAAACCCATTGAAAGACTGCCTCAGTCTATCATATGCTGGGAATTATTAAGACCTGTAATAAGATGTAATCAGAGTCGTTCTTGACACACAAAGGTATATTCTTGTGGATCCATGCTGTGTGTGTGTGTGTGTGTGTGTGTGTGTGTGTGTGTGTGTGTGTGTGTGCTTGCACACATTTGCATTGATGCCCACAAACCTATGTGTGCAAGTGATTGTCAGTACTGGCATGATCATGCTATACCACGTGTGTGTAGGTCACATGGCAACCTTGGGTGTTAATCTGCACCATCTACTTTGTTTGAAAGATGTTCTCTTTTGGTTGGCTACTGCTCAGTCCAGGTGTTTATGCCTCCCATATCTCCACAGATGCACTAGGATCATAGACATGGCTAGCTTCTCTGGATTTATGTGGGTTCTGAGCATCTGAATTCAAATACTCATGCTCATACAGCAAGCACTTTACCCACTGAATCACCTTACCAGCCCAGCGGTGTAATTTGTTTGTTACATTTTTATTTGTTAGAGAAAGAGAGAGAGAGAGAGAGAGAGAGAGAGAGAGAGAGAGAGAGAGAGAGAGAGAGAGACTGTGTGTCTGTGTGTTCATGTGCATGTCACAGGACAAGTGTGGACATCATAGTTTGATCTGTCCTTTCGCCATGAAAGTTCTTTTGATTTAACTCAGGTTATTAGGCTTGGAGGTAAGTGCTTCTACTCAAAGGTATATTCTTAAAGGAGATCTTAGGCCTCTAGCCTAATAGCCCTTTCCATTTTCCAGATCCCAGCTACAATGAGGTGAAGAGTTTGCCCTGTGTACTATAGAGCATTGGATCATACTATCACAAGTCTAAAACAAGAGGGCCAATTGTTTGATGCACTGAAACTCTTTGTGAGATAAAATAAACCTTATCTATCAATACATTGATGGTGTCAGGCATGCTCACAGTGATAGGGAGCTGACTGACATAGTCTGCATGGAGAAAAAGGGCCTGTCACCTCCAGCTTAAAGGAGTACAAGTCCAAGCTCATTTATTTGATTTTTGGAAAATGAAAAGAAATAAAGATTTCACCTCTCTACATTAAATAAAAGATCAATAATATAAATCATAAGTGATCAATTATGTAAGAATATAATTTGTCAGGCCACAGAAGGCACTGCTGGAATTCCTGGCCTCACCAATCCTTTGCTCACTTCCTCCATCTCTAATATCACAAACTTCCTTCTAGTTAGAGGACAACATGTCCTCTTGCTTCCTAAACTGCTAAATAGTTTTTTTTTGTGGTAAGGACTTTCCAAGCCCAGGGAATTTGCATTTTAATAAGGAACTGAAACTCCTTTAGAACCTAAAGCCAAACAGTTCTAATACTGCAAGGTGAGGCTCTTGCAATTCAATTCATAGTAAAACAAAATGCATACACAGGAGGCAAGATGCATAATTTAACCTCCCACATTACCAGTCTTTTTGACCAAAAGCAGAGTGGGAGACTTGATAACACTTCAAAGTTTCTTTTCTTTCAGACTCTTTGTAAGTGGCCTAGATTAAGCATCAAAAAAAAAAAAAAATGTTCTTCTCTGAACCATTTCATTAAAATTTTACTCCAGCCAAGTTATTCATACTAAATTATATATTTGTAAACATAGGAACCAATAATCATGCATCCACTTGAGCAAATCACGTTCTCTTTTTCTCTCTAATAGTTGAATGCATAGACTCCATGGTGCCCTGTCAGTGAAGTGTCCAAATATCAACACAAAGAAACTGGCCAGAGAATCTGGGGCAGCTTGTCTTTCAAGTATGGATCATTAATTGTCTGCAAGGAGAAATACCTACTATAACCATCTCTAAAAATTTTCAAGTACTAAATAATTCAGATATGAATTCCTTGCACATGCTTAGTCTAGATTTTAAAACTCACATGTTTTTTAATCCGGTCCACTGATGTTTGAAGGATTGAAACAAGTGACAGATTAGGAAATGGGACTAAAATCTTCCTTCTTCAAGATGTAGAATTCAAGGAAGCTTAATACATTAAAGAACCCAGCTTTTAAAAGGGATGAAGATAGATGGCAATTCTAGAGATTTGCATTTTACAAAGACTGTGTATAAATTGAAGAAGGAAAATATTTAAATGCATAATAAAGCAATTCTATTTGTGTAAGATGCCCTTGGATTTCATTGCTTAATAGTCAAGATGTGAAGTACTAAGTGGTCCACTCTTGTTTGGGTGATGAATTGCATGACTATAACATCAAGATGTAATTGTTCCCTTCCGAAAATATCCTGCTGTTTATTCACTCTAGATTCACTGCTGCCTAGTGCTTTGAATAGTTTAAAAAGAACTAGAGGTACCATAGTAAAGCTGAGAGTGGGAGAAGTGACTCTCCCCGGGGAAGAGTACACCAGTTAATTGTCCGGTGTCAAAAGGCCAGCTTTAAAAAAACAGAGATAAAAGTAATATAAAAGTAACTCAATATATTATATTTAGCAATTTTTATATTATATTTAAGAACATTCCTAAATATATACGTATGTAAATGTAAACATGCATATAAACATATATACACACAAATACATGCATATAATAACAATTCTTGGACAAAGGGGAATCTATCCATTTGAAGGGGAGCTGGAAGAGGTATCTGAGAGAATTTGAAAAGACTTAAGGAAAGGGAAATTGTAAGTAAATTACAGTCTCACAAATAATCAAAAATGTTTGCTGTATTAAAAATTAAAATAAAAGAATTATTTGACTATTTTAAAAAGCAAACATGCCCTTTAGAGCTAGATAAAATACACAAGAAAGTATAGCTTTGTTGCTTTGATAAAATTGAGATCAAGGCATAGGTAAAACATGAGATTTAGAAAAATAATAGACTTGCAGATACACTTACATGGCAATGTCACGGCTATTGAATTTCAAATGGAACATGTCTCATACTTACACTGCCCCATAAATAAATATGTGTACCACTAAAGCTTTGATAGGAGAGCAACAAAAAACAGAGTATTAGACACTAATGAATTCATCAAGGTATCAGAAATATATTTGTGTGTGCTTGTAGGATGTTAAATGAACCTAGAAACATTTAAGGAGAGATCATGCCACATTTCCTCAACCAGTGTTACCCACTAAACTCCTGATTGTTTCTTCATCCAACTGCATGACTTTGTGGCCACCACAAATTTGATTCTTTTAAAATTTGTGTTAAAATTGATGTTTCTAAATACAGTTATAGTTATTAATCATTCAACTAGTAATAGTGCTTTAATTAGTAACAATATCAATATTTTATTTGAAAGTTCTTGCTAGATACATTTTTATGCAAATATCCTCCCAGGTCTTCCTCTCTTTACACATCCTGAGTCCACTCTCGCTCTCTTTCTCATCTATCTATTATCTATCTATCTATCTATCTATCTATCTATCTATCTATCTACTACCTACCTATCTATCAATCATCAATCGTCTATCTATCTATCTATCTATCTATCTATCTATCTATCTATCTATATTGAGGTAAAGGTTTTCTAATACCAAGGAATTTGCCTTTTAATAGGCAGCTGAAACACTTAGAAACAAAGCAAACATATATCCAAATAAAATTATAAGAATGCATGGTTTTTGCTCTAGAGATTTATGTACAAGCTTTTCTTCCCTGATCTTTACAAATCTTCTATTATTAAGTGAAGCCTGTTCTATATTAATTTCTCTTCTTTCCAGGGATTTATTAATTTCTTCATAAATCTTACATCCAATAACATTTGCCAATTTTTCTTAGGGGGTAGTATCATGTATTGCAGAAAATCTATTACTTCACCTTAGGAAATTGTGAAAAAATAAAAACAAAATCCTCTTGGGGCAAAATATAGCCCCACAGGACATGTGAATTTAAAATGCTGAGTTCAATCACTTATTGAGCCAATGAAGGTGTCCTGGGATAATCCATTATATAATTCACAGGCTTGTTGGATAGCTTCTCTGTCAGCATCTTCTGTACCTTAAGATTCTTGAATAATAGCCAAGTGGAAATGAAAGCTTTACATTAGCTTTCATATTTTAGAAACTGAAAGGATTTTATTTGAGGGAGCATTTTTCCAAGCCCCTTCAAAAAGTTCAGTGGGCCAGCCATGACTTCATCTTGTTCTCCAGTGTAGTTTTGTTCTAAACTTGGGGCTAAGGCTAATAAATAGAAGGTATCCAATAGACACTTGTTAAACACATAAACCCCATTTCCTCTTAATAATAAAAGATAAAGAAAAGATGTGATTTTTTGAAAACACAGCAGACATTGTCAACCACATTTATTCGATTTCTATCCTATCTACTAAGAATCAAGCAAACAACCCACAAAAAAATGTATTGGGTGACTATAGGGATCCTGAAGAAAGAGAACAAAATCATAATATTATAACATTCCAGAGATGGTGGTTCTGTTTGTGGGGACTGAATGTGGGACCTTTGCACACCATACACTTGCTCTGCTGTGGAGATACATTCCAACTAAGGGAGATGTGCTCAGTCAATAATCTTTGTGAATGAATGCTAAATTCAAGATTAGTTTATTTTTTTCAAACCAAGATCGTGCTGCTAATTTACTATTATTTTTACATAACACCTAGGACAGGTAATAAGAAAAACTTTAAGACATTATAATCTTTTATTCCTTCAAATGACTGAGTATATCAAAATCATATAAGCAATGTAAACACCATTCAGTACTAAAATACTTCTCAAGAAGGAGGCAGCTTGTCAGAAGGTGGCAGTACAGTGCTTTATTTCCAGAATGAAATGCAAGCATAAAAATTATCAGTGTAGGGTTTTCCAGATGCAGGCAGGCCCCAGTGTTATATCCAGTCCTGGAGCCCCTTTGTCCTTGTGGGCAGGTCTCATTAGAAGAGTAACTGAGTAATGTGAAGCCCTGATGAGGAAGTTTTAATTGGAAAAACCTTTTGCCCACTAAATCAGTATTAGGAACTTTTATCCAGAATTCTTTTATCTGAGTGATGTTTAGCATTTTTGATTATTATATACACTTTCTGCATGGAAAATAGATTTTTATGAAATAATGGGACTTTTGAGTGAATTAAATACATATCAAATTATGTTCAAGAAGTTTTATCTGTGATTACAGAATGCCTACCATTTTCATAAATCTAATCTGCATCCTTAGTCTTGTTACAACCTTTGCTAAACATCGAATCAGAATTTATTATGGAAAGTATTCACATGGAAGAATACAGAAGTAACAAATTTATTTCCTTAGCAGGTACCAAAACAGGGGACTTTACTGGTAGCCTTTTTCAGAAAGAAAATGATTTTTCCTTTAGTTTGGAGACTATGCTGCATTGACAGTAACGAAACCAGTCAGGAAATCAGCAAAACTCTGTAGCAGGGCAAGTCATCATAATTATAAAAATGACTACCTGCTAAAATGTACATGAACACATTGACAGCAACGGGGATTAGAAGGTCTAACTTTCAGTTTAAGACATCACTTTAATGGATTCAGGTATTGTGTGTAGATTAACAGACCAGCACAAAAGCAAAACCTATTTGTAGATGTTACTAGATATAGTGGTTTCAAGAACTCACAGTTTGTAATTATGTAGTTAAAGTGCACTAACATTCAGAATGTCAAACATTTCTTTACATAATTCATTTATATTCGTGTTTGTTAAAATTTGAAGTGACAGAAGGTTTTCTTTTTCTGTGAGTTGTAATTTCTTTAGGTAATTGATGGACGTTTACAGAATCTGTAGAGCATAAAAATAGGCATACCCAATGCTGATACTTTTTCTCTTAGGATGCTTGTATAAAAGATGAAAAAGAAGAGATATTCATTTCCTCATCTTTCGATTTATTTATTTTTCATCCACCAATGGACAATGTTTATGGAAGTATTAAGGAATAGAGCGAAGTCCATAGTTGCATCCTCAGGGAGGGATGTGCCTGATATGACTATCATAAATGATTTAGCTTTGGTTTTCCTGCTACCTATAAGACATGGCGGCAGGAGGGACACAAATAATGGGAGAATAAATTGTAAAAGGTATATATGTAAGGCTTGTATTAGCAACCAACATCATGAAGGCTTTACTGAGGAAAAGCCTGTCCTTCAAGTATCTAGGAGTCCCTTTAATTTCACATTTTGTTATTTACTTAACAGGTTTTTTTTGCTGTTTTTTTTTTTTTTGTTTTGTTTGTTTTGTTTTCTAGAGAGGAAGGTTTCATCTGTGTTAGAAGAATATCATGAAGGTTCTTGTGCTCATGGGTCTCCAGAAAAACAAGGAATTTTAAGTACACAGATTGTCTTTTCAATGGGAAAGATGAAAAACCTTCCATCCATGAAGCTAAGAATTTGAAGTGATTAACTGCCTGGTGATCTGTGTTATCATTAGTCCAGGCCATATCAAGCCATATCATGGTTGTAGAAACAATCAGGACTAGAGGTGGCCAGTGATCTAAATGACCCTTATAGCCAGAGACTCCCCCAAGCTCCCATAACAAGGAACATATGTGTCTAGTATCCTAAATGACTTCTAAGCTTGCTATTAGTTTGACCAAGTCAGGTCAGACCCCTAGTCCCTTAAGCTAGTCCAGGTAGCATATCTTTAGAACCCATTTTCTTGGAGGAAATGACATGTACCCTGATTTGAGTTTCAATGCAATTATACTTCCTTGTGCAATGGGGATTATTTTACACCAATATTTTTTCCAAATTATGCTGTTCTTAAATACATTAGAAACAAACCACTTGTTATTAGACTCCCTGAAGTCTGATCCAAGTTGACGAAGTCAATTTGCAATGGGTATCCATCCTTATCTCTTCATGGATTTGCTTCCCTGTCTGACACCTACAGGAATCCTCACACTTCTGAAATCCAGAAGCTGTGATCTCTGCTTTCATGGTGACCTTGCCATTGGCTATCCTCTAATGTGGAGGTCTTAACCTTGTCTAACTTAGGAGGGTGAGTTGCATCCTCTACGTAAAAACTGGTGCAGGGTTCACTGTCCCATCTCCACAAGAAACAAGACAGCAAACAAACCTCCCAAAAGGTTCTGTAAATTGATCCACAAGATCTCCAAGCCTGAGATAGCCTTGTCTACATGAAAACATTAAAGAACTTCTTTCTCTCCAACATACTTAGCTAAGTATGTGTATCTGCTAAATATATGTAACCCCTCAAGAGTTCTGGACCTTTTCTCTCCAACTGGTACTCATTTCTAAACTTGTTTTTCAGAAACTCATGCAGGCATATCACAGAACAGTTGTCGCTTTGACAGGAGATGGGTTGTTCATTTCCAGCCTCGATTGTGGGTTAGTTTTTTCCTTTCTTGATAGTAGGAATACCAAGCTCAAGAAAGCAGAAGGCAAAGGCTCTCTTATCAAACATGAACAATACCAGAGAAAGATTTCAACACATGGTGTGGAAAATCTTATATTTACACTAAAGACTTGTCCATAGGTGTTTTCCTCTGGTGCTTTCTGGGGTACTGTGTTTAAAATGTGTCCTCCAGTGCTGGTTGCTATGCACTGCTTCAGCTGCCTGGTTCTCAAAAAACCAAGTTGACATTTTCTTCTGCCCAATTGTAATTAACCAGGAACCAGATCTCGTCCAGCTGAAGCCAATGACAGTTATAGTCATAACTATGGCCCCTCACAGCATCTGAAGAATCATATTCAAAATATAAGAAAATTCAAGTTTGTGTTCCTCCAGTGTTCATGGGGTGAAGTTCTTTCTGTTTGGGATGCTTAGAACTGGACCTGATGGGAGGAAATGATGTCACAAAGGTGGACTCTTAAGAATGGAATCAGTGTCTCACTATGCAGAAGGCCTCCTCCAGTTTCATGCAGACTCCAGCTGTTGAACTAAATTTCATGAGTTCCCACTATTTGGCTTGGTTGTCTCTGTAGGTTTCCCCATCATGATCTTGATACCCCTTGCTCATAGAAACCCTCTTCTCTCTTCGAATGGACTCCTGGAGCTCGACCTGGTGTTTGCCTGTGGATCTCTGCATTTGCTTCTATCAGTTACTGGAGAAAGGCTCTATGATGACAGGATATTCATTGATCTGATTACTGGGATAAGCCAGTTCAGGAACCCTCTCCACTATAGCTAGTAGTGGGTTCATTCTTGAGGATTCCTGGGAACGTCCCCTAGGACCTGGTTTGGTTTCCACCTTTCGCCATGATGTCTCCCTCTATCATGGTATCACTTTCATTGCTCTCCCACTCCATTCCTATTCCAGATCCACTATCCCATTCCTTTATGTTCTCATCTCCCACCCCCTACCCTCCATTGCCCACCTCTCATCCCCAGTTTACTCATAGAGATCTCCTATATTTCTCCTTCCCAGGGGATCCATGTGTCCCTCTTTGGGTCTTTCTTATTAGCTAGCTTCTCTGGAGCTGTGGGTTATAGTCTGGTTATCCTTTGCTTTATATCTAGGCCTTCTGCATAGTGAGACAGTTATGTAGCTTGATCTGCTTAAAGGGCCCTCTGGCAATAGGATCAGAATCCATCTGTGGTGGATAAGCAGGCTTTTTGCAGCCCACTCTCTGTGTACACCTCACACAGCCTTGAGGCAGGGGGAGGGGCTTGGACCTGCCTCTACTAAATGTACCTCCCCATGGGAGGTCTTACCTTCTTATAGGAGGGGATGGGTGTAGATGTATCCAACCATCTTATTAAATAAGAAACACAGAAACAATGTAAAAGAGAAAGCCAAGAGGTCAGAGCTCAGAGCTAAAATCTCACCCTTCCTCCTCTGTGTCCCAGCTTCTCGAAAAGAGAGCTATTTCCTTGTGTGTCCATAGGTTCAAAGTCATTCTGCCTACTCATTGGTTGTAAACCCAAACACGTGACTGCCTCGTCACTGTCTGTATGTACAACCCTCTAGGTCTTAAAGGCGTATGTCTCCAATGCTGGCTGTATCCCTGAACACACAGAGATCTATGGGATTAAAGGCGTATGCCACCACCGCCATGCTCTTTCTATGGCTCTAATAGCTCTGACCCCCAGGCAACTTTATTTATTAACATACAATCAAAATCACATTTCAGTACAATTAGATTACCACCACATTTCCCCTTTTCTATTTTAATAAAAAGAAAAAAAGCAAAAGGTTATAACTAACAAAAGAAAAACTATATACAAAAGTACAATAACTATATACAATATATACAAGTAATAAATACCTAAACAGGTATTTGACAAATCAGAGAAAATAATTCCATTATCTATCCTATTTTGATAAATCCAAGATGTATCTAATGTACTTTCTATCCTAATAATTTTCAACTATAACTAACTAATTTTCAACCATAACTAACTAATCTTCAACTCCCTCAGAGACCCAAGAAGGAAATAATATTAGCTAACAAAAATAAAAACAGGAAGTACATGCAAGCAACTTCCAAAAAATTTGTGAGTTGACAGAAACAGCCAGCTGCCTGGGCAGTCACCTGAGGTTTCTCCACAGTGTTGGGGCATCATTTTCAGCCTATAGGCTTAGTGTATCTGACAGACTCATTTGTGAAGTAGGATGTACACAAGGTCAACAGTTCAACCTCACATTGGGTGAGAGCAGTCCATGTACCAGAAACACCTGAATTCCACTAGTGTCCTGTCATGATTCAGAATTTTAAATTCTGGAAATTGTTGACAGTTTTTTAATTCAGCTGTTCATTCTTTTTGGCTGTGTATATATGGCTTCATCTCAGCATCCCCTTCTTCTCCACATCCCTCTATTAAATGCCAGTCTACTTTCGAGAGGCATGAGCTTTCAGCTGCTGTTTCATTGTACAACAGAAGCCATCGGGCCTCTGCCTGTTAAGCTGCCTTCGAAGAAAAGGGCACCATACCTTTTCCGGATGCGAAGGCCACTTCAGGGATGGGGCCATACTGTCCTGGCCTCAGAAGATGCCTTTTGATAAAGCCATAACCACACGTTTTTGGCAAGAATCAGTAGTCCTTTGTTTCGTGTTCTGTCTGTCCATTTTGTCCTGTTGATTCGAGGATACTTTGTTGTCCAGTGGCTAACTTTTGCCACAATGAAAGTTGACTCCATATGCAGTTTCTTCAATGCCCATATTTTCTCTGAAGTAGATTGGTACTGCCAGGAGCCGACATATCTCAAAAAAGAAAAATTTTCTAAGTTATTAAAACATTTTAAATGCCATATTCTGTAGATCTCTGAAGGATTTGAAGATGAACTGTCTAAAACATCTCTGCTCAAATTTTAAAACATATCTAATATGACTACAAGTTCTATTGTAATGTCCAACTACTAACTTTCATTTCTTTATATCCTAATTGTTGGTAATAATAACATTCAAGGATCAGAAATTTGCGTTACATTGTTAAATGAATGGTATAAATACAATTAGAAATACACATATAGCATTTTCTACCAATATCAGTTTCAAATTTGTATACAATATAAAACAATCCAATCCAATGTAAACTATTTAAAACTAGTAATTGTCTTTTTCTTTTCTCTTTTTTTTTAACAAGAACCTTAAATCTAATCTCCTTTGCTTAGCCTTTTTCCTAACCCTTGACAATAACTTGTAACCAACCCCCCTAAATATTGAAAATTATCCCAGAACCAAAACCCATTAAAAGGACCAAAAAACCACCCAATCCACACCACCTCTTTGGGAATGTGGGCGTTGTATTCTTAAAATTGCTTCCTGATGGGTATGGGCGAAGTTTTCTTTATCCTGAAAGAAAAATTTTAGGTTAATTGTCAAATTCTAGGAGAGGTAACTATATCCTTCATTATCCAGTCTGTGTATAATGCCAAAGTTCAGGGTTTATCTCAAGTCCTTCTTCAAGTAGTCTTTGATACTGGATCATCTCAGCTAGTCATCTCAAAATTGTTCTGAGCACCTTGTAGTTCAAAGCTGATCTGTGGATGATGTTTGTCAGCTTAATGATTTTATTATTATCCACGTGGAATTGTTGTTGTTGTGGGGCCCCATCTTCTTCCTGAAGACATCAGTTGATGTTAGGCCTGGTCGTGATTTCCTGCAGAAAACTGATAAGAGACTCGAACACAAAAACATATATATGCAGCTAGCATTTTTTCTAGAATTAGTTAGTACTCTATATGACCATTCATATCTTAACAAAGTTTAAAAGATATATATATATATATATATATATATATATATATATATACTATATATATGTTAATCTTGTAAGTTTTGATATAAAATTCATACTTTAAGAAAAGTTTAAAGAATCAGAATAGATTGAAAGAGTTGAGATTAGTAATAGAATAGTCCCTTAATTAATTTTGCTTTTGTCCTGTACCATAGCAGAAGATGGCTCTTTTATTCTGGCATGATACAGGGAGTTTGCATTTTCCTTTTAACAACATGCTTGAGTTTAAAGAAGGAGAGAGCCATTCTCCAACTCCAAAGTCAGCTTTAAATTTTAATTGAACTGGGACTATTAGAAGACCAATAGTGTTAAATCTTTAGAGAAAAGCAGAAACAAACATTTAGGAAGACATAAAATTTTTTAGATAATATATACCCATACACCGTTTCACTCGGTTTCTTGGGATAGATGATTTGTCCCTTTTCTTCAGTTGTCTCATTTGTCCAGTGTTCTTCAGATTCCTTAACCTTCATTCTCCTAAAAGACAAAAACAAAAACCTTTCCCCAAGACTAATTTTGGGGATGTTTCCTTTTGGCAAGTTACTATCTGATTAAATGAAAAGGCATGCGTTATTGATACAAGTTAGTTTAAATTGGATGTTCATGCTGGTTGATGAACTATCACCTCCTCTAATTAAGAGGTCTCTCTTGTTCAAATCGAACCTTTATCAATTTTGATGGTACCCACAGCTTATCTTCTCCTGTAGAAACAAAAGCAAAACCTTGTCCCCAATGTAATACATACCCTGTTTTCCATTCTGAGGTCAGCACATCCTTAAAGTATATAGGGTAATTTAATTCTGTAGTTTTTTTCTATTATCCAATGACTCTCTGCAGCTGTTGTTCCTTTCTCATTGGCATTCAGAAAATTCAAAGTTAGAAGAGCATTATGCAGTCTATTTCTGGGGGTTTTTGTTACCCATTTCTGTTTATTTAGCATATCCTTTAGAGTTCTGTTTGATCTTTCTATAACTGCTTGACCTGTAGGATTATGTGGTATGCCTGTAATATGCTTTATATTGTAATAAGCAAAAAACTGTTTCATTTTAACAGAGACATATGATGGAGCATTGTCAGTTTTGATTTGTGCAGGTATACCCATGATGGCCATAACTTCTAGCAAATGAGTGATTACAGAATCAGCTTTTTCAGAACTCAAAGCAGTTGCCCATTAAAATCCTGAATAAGTATCGATAGTGTGGTATACATATTTCAATTTTCCAAATTCTGCAAAGTGAAACACGTCCATCTGCCAGATTTCATTTCTCTGAGTACCCTTTGGGTTACATCCTGCTGGTAATGGCGTTTGATTGTAGAAGGAACAAGTAGGACATTTCTTTACTATTTCTTTGGCTTGTTGCCAGGTTATGGAAAAATCCTTTTTTAAACCTTTACTATTGATGTGATGTTTTTTATGAAATTCTGAGGCCTCCAGCACATTTCCTATCAATAATTTATCAATCTCATCATTGCCTTGTGCTAGAGGGCCTGGCAGACCAGTATGGGATCGAATGTGAGTTATATATAAAGGATGATTCCTTTTCCTGATTGTATCTTGTAATTGAATAAATAGTGAAGTTTATTCTGAAGCATCAGGGATAAATTCTGCAGTCTCAATATGTAACACCACTCTTTCAGCATACTGAGAGTCAGTTAATATGTTGAAAGGTTCTGAAAAATCCATTAATACCAACAGAATAGCATACAATTCTGATTTTTGAACTGAATTATACGGACTTTGAACCACTTTACTTAAATTTTCTGATTTGTTACCTGCCTTTCCTTCTTTGTTGGCATCTATATAAAATGTACGAACTCCAGATATGGGTTTTTGCCGTACAATTCGAGGCAAGATCCAATCAGCTCTCTTTATAAGAACAATTCTATTGCTTTTGGGATATTTGCTGTTAATTTCTCCCAAAAAAATTACTGTAAGCTCTTTGCCAAGGTTCACTTTCTTTCCAAAATTTTTCAATGTCCTCCTTAGTTAATGGTACGACAATTTCTGCTGGGTCTATGCCTGCTAATTGACGAAGTCTCAATTTTCCTTTGTAAATCAAGTCAGAGATTTTTTCCATATAAGTTTTTAATTTTTTATTTGGTTTATTTGGTAAAAATATCCATTCCAATATAATATCTTCCCTCTGCATTAATATTCCAGTAGGAGAACGCCTAGAAGGTAAAATAACCAAAATGCAATCCAGCTTTGGATCAATATGATCCATGTGTCCTTTATGCACTTTCTTTTCTACCAAGGCCAATTCTTTCTCAGCTTCAGGTGATAATTCTCTTGGACTATTTAAGTCCTTGTCACCTTCTAAGGTTTTGAACAAATTAGTCAGTTCATCATTTTTTACCCCAACAATAGTTCATAGATGAGAAATATCTCCAAATAATCTTTGAAAGTCATTAAGAGTCTCTAGTCTATCTCTCTGAATTTGCACCTTTTGGGGTCTAATTTTTTGTAGCTCTATTTTATATCCTAAATAATTAATAGAATCTCCTCTTTGTATCTTTTCAGGAGCAATTTGTAATCCCCAGCAAGGCAAAATTTTCTTTACTTCTTTAAACATTATTTCTAAAGTATCTGCATTTGAGTCAGCTAGTAAAATATCATCCATATAATGATAAATTATAGATTTAGGAAATTTTTTACGAATCACTTCCAATGGCTGTTGTACAAAATATTGACACAGAGTTGGGCTATTCAACATTCCCTGTGGGAGGACCCTCCATTGAAATCTTTTAACCGGTTGAGAATTATTATAAGTAGGTACTGTAAAAGCAAATCTTTCTCTGTCTTTTTCTTGTAAGGGTATTGAAAAGAAACAGTCTTTTAAATCAATAACTATGAGAGGCCATCCTTTTGGTAACAGAGTAGGCAAAGGCATCCCAGATTGTAGAGAGCCCATTGGCTGAATTACTTTGTTGATTGCTCTAAGGTCTGTTACCATTCTCCATTTACCAGATTTCTTTTTAATAACAAATACAGGAGAATTCCAAGGGCTGGTTGATTCTTCAATATGCTGAGCATTTAACTGTTCTTCTACCAGCTCTTCTAAAGCCTGGAGTTTCTCTGTTGTTAAAGGCCATTGTTGGACCCATACAGGCTTGTCTGTTAACCATTTTAAAGGTAGAGCTGTTGGTGTCTTTGGAAGATCATCAGTTATTGTGCCCTGTTCTTGTATAATATGGATGGCCGGTGACCACTCATTAGAACAATATCTTCTAATATTTCTCTCAGTAACATGTGATAGTTTATGATTTGTTTCTGAGATTGGAGGGATGTTAATCTGAGTATTCCATTGTTGCAACAAGTCTTGACCCCACAGGTTCACAGTTATGTTAGCCACATATGGTTTTAATTTTCCTCTCTGTCCTTCTGGACCTATACATTCGAACCATCTTGCACTCTGTTTCACCTGAGATAATGTCCCAATTCCTAACAGTTGAACATTTACCTCCTGAAGAGGCCAAGTTGGATGCCAAAATTCTGGTGCAATTCTAGTAACGTCCGCACCTGTGTCTACCAGACCAGACAACAAAACACCATTTATTTTTATCATTAATTTTGGTCTTTGTTCATTAATAGAAGTTTGCCAAAAATTTTTCTTTATGTTTTCTCCTGAATTTTCTATTCTCTCTGTTTCATCATCCTGACCAGCATGATTTATTCCAATAGGCATTTGTTATTTAATCGCTCAGAGCAGGGATTTCCTCTATGGCTGCAGGAAAGGTTTGAACTGGATTTGCAATGGGGGCCTGCGCGAGGCCCCTCTGGGAGTTTCCCGAGACTGAGGCAAAGGATTACCCTGTCTGTCCTTTGTTGATCTACATTCATTGGTCCAGTGTTTTCCCTTACCACACCTTCTGCATACTCCAGAAGGAAGGGGCATTCTGTTGCCATTGTTCCTTGAAGAAACATTGTTTCTCGGAATGACCTGTCTACAGTCCCTTTTCAAATGTCCTTGCTTTCCACATCCAAAACATCTAACACTCCTCAAACCTTTTGAAATTACTTCTCCTACCCACGTATCATCATGCTCATCAGCCTCAACATTAATTGTTTCTCTAATCCAATCTTCCATAGGTGCAGATCTTGCCCTTAATGGCCTGATTATTCTTTTGCATGCTGCATTCGAATTCTCAAAGGCCAAAGATTCAATTATTGCCTTACCAGCTTCTGAATTCGAGACCATTCTCTTTACTGCTGAAGCCAGTCTTTGTAAAAAATCTGTAAAAGACTCTTTTGGGCCTTGCATCACCTTTGTGAATGACTCAGATTTTTTTCCTGGTTCCTCAACTCTGTCCCATGTATTCAAGGCTGCTGTTCAACATAAAATTAGGGTTTGGACATCATATAAACATTGTGTTTGTACTGAAGCATATTGGCCTTCTCCAATAAGCTGATCCTGGCAAACTTGTATTCCTTTATCCCTCCATTGTTTTTCTATGTTTTTAGCCTCCTCCTTAAACCAGGTCAGAAATTGAAGTCTCTGGCTGGGTTCCAGAACACCTTGTGCAAGGTCCCGCCAGTCCTGTGGTACTATCCTATTATATGTTGACCAAGAGTTTAACATTTGCTTTACATATGGGGAATGCATGCCATAAGATACTATTGCCACCTTAAACCTTTTTAAATCCAACATTTCAATTGGAGCCCAAATATTTTGTGTAGCCATTTGATCAGGCATCTGCTGTACGGTTACAGGATAAATTAAGGGTGACTGTGTGAAAACAGGCTTTCTTTCTGTAACCTTATGATCCAGATTTGAAACAACCTCACTGTTAATTTCTTCTGTCTGAATTTTTACAGGTTTAACAAGTTCTTCTAAAGCTGTTATCCTGGCACTTAAATTGACTATCTTTTTAAATATTAAAATGAGGATTAGCATAGT
The DNA here is from genome assembly GCF_004664715.2 of Peromyscus leucopus. NCBI lineage: Eukaryota > Metazoa > Chordata > Mammalia > Rodentia > Cricetidae > Peromyscus > Peromyscus leucopus. The sequence goes on from NC_051068.1 coordinate 23,863,893, forward strand.
GATAAGCTGCATAATTCCACCAATACTAATATTATATATTTGTTCCATTGTCAGACTGCCTAAAATTTCGAACAAAAACCAATTTTCTTCCAATGTACAAATAAAACCCATTTTTTTTAATGTGGAAAAAAATTCTCTTTTAGATAGTTTGCTTTAAAATATCTGATATGTTATGACTTACCCAATCTGCGTAGAACAGTAGAAATCCGAGGGGATTTTCAAAGCAGCCACCTAGTGTCCCAGGTGTAAATTCAAAGAGAGAGAGAGAGAGAGAGAGAGAGAGAGAGAGAGAGAATGCACAAGAAAGCGTAGCCGGCTAAAGCTTAAATGCAGTCACGTGTTCCCTCTTGTGCCAAGTCAAGGTTTGGGTCTGGCTTCCTTAAGCTCCGACCACGTGCGTTGGCTTTACAGGCAGGGCCCTGTTCGGCAGGGCAGGTCTGAGTTGTTTGTAGCACCGGCTTTAAGCAAGCAGGATTTAAGAAAACAGCTCACCGATAGTCCAGCCTGAGGTCAAGCAGACCTAGACCCAGGCTAAAAGCTGCTGCTCTGACTAAGAAGCCGATCGCTGCCTGCCACTGCCTGCCCCAGTGGCCGCCGCTGGCTGCCTGCCGCCCTTGCAGGAAAGCGGACCTGCCACCAAGCCAAGCGGTTATTAATGGATTCTTGTCACGTTGGGCGCCAGATGTAGATATATCCAACCATCTTATTAAATAAGAAACACAGAAACAATGTAAAAGAGAAAGCCAAGAGGTCAGATTTCAGAGCTAAAATCTCACCCTTCCTCCTCTGTGTCCCAGCTTCTCGAAAAGAGAGCTATTTCCTTGTGTGTCCATAGGTTCAAAGTCATTCTGCCTACTCATTGGTTGTAAACCCAAACACGTGACTGCCTCGTCACTGTCTGTATTTACAACCCTCTAGGTCTTAAAGGCGTATGTCTCCAATGCTGGCTGTATCCCTGAACACACAGAGATCTATGGGATTAAAGGTGTGTGCCACTACCGCCATGCTCTTTCTATGGCTCTAATAGCTCTGACCCCCGGGCAACTTTATTTATTAACATACAATCAAAATCACATTTCAGTACAATTAGAATACTACCACAGATGGGGGATGGGTTGGAAGGGGGAGGCTTGAGGGGCTGGAGGAGGGAAGAGGGGAATCTTTGATTGGTATGTAAAAATGAATAATTTCTTTTTGGTTTTTCGAGACAGGCTTTCTCTGTGCAGCTTTGCGCCTTTCCTGGAACTCACTCTGTAGTCCAGGCTGTCTAGAACTCAGAGAGATCTGCGTGCTTCTGCCTCCCAAGTGCTGGGATTAAAGGCATGTGCCACCACCGCCTGGCCTATAATTTTTTTCTTAATGAAAAAAAAAAAAAAACACATTGGAATTAGTGAGCTTACTAGAAGCTCAAATATTGACAGACTTATTTCCTTATGTGAGAGCATAAGCTTCAGTTAGCTGTCTGTCATAGAAAGGAAGCCCACAGCAGAACCAGACAGCCCTGGCTCTCTACATTTGTCCTTTGTCCCAGTTGTTTTGAAGTTACCCAGTATATTGTGCTGGTCTCTTCCTTCACACTGACCAAGACAATGTCCTGTTGCATTTGTGTTTGATTTCATATTACACATACATGTAATAGTGAGAAAACCTTTAGTACATCTGTGACAGGTTCATCATTCTATCCACTCACACACATTTATATTGATTACAGGTGTTTTTAAATTTTAGCACAGGAATAAGTCACAGAAAATGTTTAAGGGGTATTGCTACATTTTCTTTTTGATGATTTGTAGATAGCATAAGGAGATTTTCTACAATTTGCCTTAAAATAATTCCTGTGAAAGTACTTTCCTCCAAAACATTTATTTGTTAATCTTACTTTAATAGAATTGAAAAAAAAAATGTTTTTGATACCTATTTCATAGGCATCTGAAGATAGACTCAGTATTTTTATGATCTGTAATTAGCTTTATGCACACACATTTTCTCAAGGACTGCTTTCTTCTATTTTCCATGTAAGGGAAGATTTATGAAATATTTCTTTTCCAAAAAATGTTTTCAATATGTATCAGCATCCATATAATTACCCTCTAATTTCTATGATTTTTCAGAATTGCTTGAATATTGGGAACTGACATTTGTTTTCAAATACATTACATTTTTCTGAGACTTTTTTGAATGGTAAATTTGATTAAATTATTGCCAAGATGATTTAATAATCTGAGGGGATTTTGAGGCAATTTTAATTATGTAAATGACTCTAGTGTAGTTGTATTTATATGACTCTTATATCTTATACAGTGTCAAGAGCACCAAGAGAGCAGAGCATTTCTGATTCCAAGCAGAATTGTGAGATTCAACACAGAGCTTTATGATCCTCATGCTGGGTTGAATAATGACCTTGCAAAGATTCTGAATCCTAATCCCCAGGAAGGAATGCAGGCAGTCTCAAGAAGGTGGGGGGGGGGGAAGACAGGGAAAATGAATTCTTCCATAGAGACTCCTGAAGGAACACTTCTCTGGTAGTAACTCAATATTAACCCATGGACACTCCACGCAAAGTATAAATCTCCAGAGGTACAGGATAAAACCTTCACATTCCTATAAGCTGTTACACTTGCAGCAATTTGTTCTAACAGCAATAGAAAGCATCATTTCAATATTCAATTTATAATGCTGATAAATGATGTTTAGCCACAAAGTCCTTCCCTTAATCACCTTGTAGCTATTTTCTTCTAAGACTTTGGCTAAATTATTCTCAAATTGATTAGCCTGAAAGAGTCATACACAAAGTACTAAGTCAGAATGGTTCACACCTATCATAATCAAAGTGATAAGTAAATTGTCAGGAGTCACTAAAAGTCCATGATATGATTTTTCTTATCATATTGTAGAGAAATTTTATAGTCACCGACAGGTTGTTAAAATACTGCATATTAATAGACAAGGGCAGGTACTTATATTTGCTTTTATAATCTAGGCAAATGCATTACAGATTGCATGAGGAAAGGAAGGAATAAGCAACTTACTTGTCTGTGGTGATATATTGTGTACCCTATTAAAATTTGCCTGAAGACCAGAGAACAGAACAAACCACTAGAAAAAACATAGAGGCCTGGCAGTGGTGGCTCACACCTTTAATCCTAGAACTTGGGAGGCAGAGATCTGTCTAGATTTCTGTGAGTTCAAATCCACTCTGGACTACATGAGATTGACTCAGTCTAGGAGAGAAACAGAGCCAGACAGTGGTAGCACATACCTTTAATCCCAATACTTGGGAGTCACAGGCCTTTAATCCCACCACTTGATATCACATGCTTTTGCTTGGGAAGCACACATGCCTTTAATACCAGGAAGTGATGGCTGGGTAGAGAAAAGCTTTTTCAGGCTGAGGAGGCCTAGAGATGTAGCTTGTTCCTTTTACTCTCTGATCTTTCAGCATTTACCCCAATATCTGGCTACGGGATATATATATATCCTTTGACAATTCGAGCAACATTTGTCACTCACAAACTAAGAAAAGTGTGCTGTGGATATCTGTATGCTGTGAATGTGCTGTTCTAATTGGTTAATAAAGTGCTGATTGGCCAGTAACCAGGAAGGAAGTATAGGCAGGACAAAGAGAGAGGAGAATTCTGGGAAGAAGAGGGCTGCCAGCTGCCACTGCTGCCATGAGAAGTAAGATGTAAAGTACTGGTAAGTCATAAGCCACGTGGCAACTTATAGATTAATAGAAATGGGTTAATTTAAGATATAAGAACTAGAAAGCAAGAAGCCTGAGCCATTAGGCCAAACAGTATAAATAATGTAGGCACCTGTGTGTTTGTTTGGTGTGAGCGGCTGAAGAAGCTGGGTGGACACAGGAAAAACTCCAATTGCAAAAGTGATTCACTTACATTCTGTATTTTGTATCTTATAACTTGCTCCCACTCAAGCATTTGGCCATAGACTGTTGATAGATCCTAGATTGGAAGATATTATAACAAGATTATATTATCCACTGTCAAAATTACAGCCACCTCTTGTAAAATATTACATTATTTACTGGGATATTTTGTAAGTTTTGTAAGTCATATACTAAATCAGCAACCAAAATTTTTGCCTTTACTTTCCAAACAATTTCTGTACTCACTTTCTCCACCTGTGTCAGTGGCACCTCTCAATGTGTTTCTCTGTGTTTCCTGGCTATGTACCATTGTTTATTTCTTGAGCGTTAGTGAAATGTATCTGTGATCTTCATTCTTTCTCTTCTTATGCTATAAGCAGTTTTTACAAGTCCTTTGTCTTTAGGTAAATTCTGTCTGCTGGTGGATTGCACATTTTACCTCCATTCCCTATCACATATACAACTAAGTCTCATTGGTTTAAACTAGTAACCCCATCACACTAGCTCATGTCACTATAATTTTTCATCTGTATCCCAATGAATAACTTCCTATTCTGTAAAATTATAATTTTATGTTTCTCCTTTATAATGACATCAATGCAGCACATACTTGAATATATTTTAAAAGTTAAATTATATTACATTTTTGCCTATGATTATGCTCATTTCCATCTCCAAGAATCAGCTCACAATGTTTAACATTTCCTCTTGTATGTCCTGATTCCCATGTCCATCTACAACATCATGGCCACATTCCTTTCTTCGACTAAGTTTTACCACTTCTTGTTCATCATTTTATTTTCAAGGAATTTTATATCTTTTTTTATTTCTCCTCCATTTCTAGTTATTTGAATACTGAATTGTAACAGAGAAGCCATCTTTACCATTCCACTAAAAATGCCTTCCTATTTTCTACTCAATGTAGACTGTGTTTTTGCAAATTCTGGATGGCATATGAAAATACAAACACTCATGTCCCAGATATTACCAATGTTTCCTTCTGCATTTCAACGCACAGGACAATGCATTTCAAGTTTAAGAAGGCCATTTCAGCCCCTTAAGGCTCATATTAATTATTAAGAATAGTACAAAGAAAATTTAAATTTACTTAATTAAGACATTGAGTAGCAATTAAATCTGTGCAATAGTTCTAATGATATCAAACTCTTGTCTTATTTTTCCAATTCTTTTTTATGATGAAGAAATGTGTTTTGAGCTAGATTAATATAACAAAAATTACCATAAGCACATTTATAAATGTTATTCATATACTCTTCTTGGAATAAATAGATGCTTACTAGAATTTATATCTGGATAGCAATGCATTTCATAGGTGATTTTATTAAATTAAGTGTCTGGAATTGAAGAGTTAACTATTAGTATTAAATTAACTAGTGAGGTCTAGACTGAATAGCAAATTATTCTCCAAATACTACAGATATGAACTAAGGAAAAAACTGTGTAGGTATACAAATGAGTATGGTTCATTTCATATTTAATACAAGTAAAGATGTATGTTATCAGAAGCTCAGTCATTATCCATGATTGACTCAGCCACAACAAAATAATATGCAATAGGTAGAAAAATACCTTTTCAATAATATAAGTATGTTGACTGTGTCTTTATTATAAAAATTTTAATTTATTTTAGAGGAATGGTTAGATTTGAGGTTTTTTTGCATTTATGGACTGAGAATTTACATTTCTGGACTCAATTTTAGCTTAGCTCTGATTCAATTAAACTTCATATTTCAATGATTTTCTTGGTGATTTCAGTCACTTAATTAAAAAAAGTGCAAACAATTGTAACCAATATCTCATATCAAATAATCCTCAAAATTACACATTTGAAACTTGTATTCATGAACAATGATAAATCAGATTTTATAAATAAATTGGACACTAAAATTTTCATAATCATTGAAAATAGTAGACATTCCTGGGCTTTTGATATCTAAAGTAAGATACCATTTCTTTCTAAGCTTCATTGCTGGGGCATATTAGGAAGCTTTAAGGTTAATTGAGACACATATAATCTCCATAATTATGTGTCATGAGGGTAATTTCTCATCTTAATTCTACTTTTGGAAAAGGAACAGATTAAGTCCAGAAGACAAAGCAATTTGATTGCCATGACATTATCCCATATTATTTTTACAATTTCTCATTTAGATATATTGTAGTTTCATAAAATACTAGCTTTGCAGTTACAATGTATTATTTTAAATTATTTACTTATTTTATTTTATGTGTATGAGTGTTTTGTGTGAATATGTGGACATACACCATGTGCACACAGTCCCTGAATCCCCAAAGAAGCCAGAAGAGATCATTAGGTACTCTAGAACTCCATCAAATCACAGATGTTTGTGAGGTGCTTTGCAGTTGATGGCAACAGAAACAAGGTTCTCTTCTCTGCACTATCAACAAATCCTCTTATCTACAGAGCTATTTCTCTTGGCCCCATTTCTTTTTGTGTACGTGTGTGTGTGTATGTGTGATTTGTTTGTTTTTTTTCAATTGGTTGACTGGTTTATAACTATCTCTGACAAGGTATGATTTATTTATTTATCTATTTTTTTATTTCTTTAACGTGTATTTTACATCATGTATCATGATCCCATTCATTCCCCCATCCCTTCGCATCTGCTCTCCACCTGAACAACCCTCCCCCAAAATATTTAAGAGAAAAAAGGAAAAAAATAATAAAAGAAAAGCTTAAAAATCTCATCATGGAAGCTGCAGTGTGATACAGTGAGTCACATCATAAATTTCTTTGTCCATATATCTTTATTTGCAAGTGTTGATTGAAAAGAATCATTGATCTGTTTCAAGGCCTTTGATTTCTCCTACCCTATCAATGCTGGATCCTTGCTAGGGCTCCTCCTGGATATCCTGTTGTTGTCCTGTATTGTGAAGATCTTGCAGCTTTGGGTCTGCAGGTCAGGTCCCTTCTTGTGCTCCAGGAGATCAAAGATGGGGTGGATGATGGGACAGGCCAAGTCATCACCTTGGACCTAGGCCTGAACATCTGTAGGGTTGGTCCACCAGATGTGAAATGGGAAAAGCTCTTTCTTGCTTACAACTTTAGGGCTGCCTCACCCACACCTGGACTAACAGGGTTGGCTTTCCCACTCTTATGACCACAGGGCAAACTCTACCACCTGCCCAAGATGTTGATGGGCATGGGGGAGGAAGGCAACGCACTTCATCCCATACCACCATAAGACAGATGGGTAATGGGGACAGCTCTCCCATGCTTACATATCAGGGCTGGCTTGCACTTACAGTGTTTGCTCTGTTGTACTTCCCTGGTGTAGTGTTGGGCCTGCTCTTCTGAATGTTGAAGCTGGTGGGGCTCAGAGATAGCTCTCTCACTCTTATGATCACAGAACATGTTCTCTCATCTGCCTCAGGTAGGTGAGAGGGCATCCTTCTCCCACCATGCTGCCACAAGACAAATGGGAAATGGGACAACTATCCCACGCTCATAACTTCAGGGCTGGCTTGCCCACCCCTCTGTTAAGAGGGTTGGCTCTATTGTGTTGGTATGGTGCAGGGCCTGGTCTCCCAATTGTTGCAGCTTGTAGGGGTTAGGGACAGTTCTCTCACTTTTATGATCACAGGGCCAGCTCTCCCACCTGTCACAGGCCATGCTTCCACAATACAGATGAGAAATTAGGGGAGCTCTCCCATGCTCACAACTTTGGGGCTGGTTCATCCACACTGAGCTAACAGGATTGGCTCTATTTTACTACCATTGTGAGGAGCAGGGCCTGCTCTCCTGGGTGTTGCAGCTGGTGGGGATCAAGAACAGTTCTCCTGATCTTATGACCACATTGTGGTGGGGGTCAGCTCTCCCCTGCTCATGTTGCCATAAGACAGATGGGTAATGAGGACAGATTTCCCATGACCACATCTTTGAGGGTGGCTCACCCACACCTGCACTAACAGGGTTAGGGTTAGCACATTGTGCTGCCCTAGCAAGGTGCAAGGCTTGCTCTCCCAATTGTTGCAGCTGGTGGGGTCAGGAATGGGTCTCTCAGACTTAAAATTGCAGGACCAGCTCTCCAACCTGCTGTCTGGTGGTGGCACGGGAGGTAGCAGTACAGTATATAAAAAGGAAAAACCTGTAGCATGTGTGTCCAAATTATGAACCAAAATAAACCGTGCCAAAAACCTACCTTAAACCAATAATACTACAAATTAAGCACTTGTTATCAGATCTCTTATCTCTATTGACAAGGGGAAATGGCAATATCTATCTCCTTGTTTCCGGACAGATAGGGTTTAAGTGATTTGCTTCTATAAATAAAAATTGAATGAATAGCCGGGCGGTGGTGGCGTACGCCTTTAATCCCAGCACTCGGGAGGCAGAGCCAGGTGGATCTCTGTGAGTTCAAGGCCAGCCTGGGCTACCAGGTGAGTTCCAGGAAAGGCGCAAAGCTACACAGAGAAACCCTGTCTCGAAAAAAAAAAAAAAAAAAAAAAAAAAATTGAATGAATAGATTTTGAAAAGTGGTTGATATGTGATGTATTATGGTGTGTTCTTTCATTTCTTCTAACTCTTCTCTTTGTTTTATGTTCTTTTTAGTTGCTGTTGTTCTGAATTTTGGTCTGATATACTCTAAGCTGACCATGAAGATAGTAAGGTAACAGAAGATGGTCTTGAATATTATTTCTCCTCCTTTTGCCTCCTGAATGCTGAGGTTAACATATACGCTTGTAGTTTCAAGTCACTGTGATATGCTATTGTATTTTTAATGGTTTTCTGAAAACCATGGACATTCAAAGAAATTATTAAAATAGTATTTTCCCTCTTAAAATAGTGTGTGCTTACACCTGAATGAACTCCTTTCCAATGTCTCTTTCCTAAGGACTAAATCTTCAAAAGTCAAAGCACACATGTATAGAGAAAAATAAAATACTGGATTAGGCATATATAGAGAAAATGACCCTAATTTCAAGATCTATATTTTATTTTCCTGGGAATATGAAACAATACGTACAACAGAAGTAGACGAAATCCAGTTAAATATAGCAAATATATTCTACAATTTATACTCTGCTATCTAACGTCTATATGCTTTATTTGCTGTTGAAAGTAATCAATTCTAAATAGCACCAGCTTTATGGATAGCTCCTTCCTAAACTCCAGATCATGTCTTTCTCATCATTCATTTTTTACTATTATTTATTCAGTGTCTGTTTTCTGAAACCTGTGTTCTGTGTTTCTCTCGATTTTGTCCTCTCTTTCAATGTGTAAGCACGCTTGTTCTGTGTCTCACACTAATATCATTACCTTAATGAGAACGGCCCTTCAGTAGTTAAGAGTGACTCAGCATTGCTCAATTGTTGTATTGTGTTCAGGCAAATTAATCACACTTGAACAACTTTTCAAAACTATGCCTCAAGAGGTGTCAAACTATTAAATATTTTTCTGTCCTAAGGATTGAGTATTGTTCACTGCAGAGAATAAAGTACCACTTTTGCATATATTACGCAAACATTTTATGCTTCATGAAACCACAATAAATTTTCTTGCTGATTACTCCTGTAATCTGAGGATCTCCTGCTGTTTTATAGAGTCTTATTAATTTCATTCAAGTAGGAGAATTAGCACCTGTAGAGAAGCCTTTATGATTTCTTAACTTTCATAGTATTAGTGATTACCTAATTTATTTATCATAGAGCAGATGCTTTTCTCTGTCTTCTTAAAAATTTATATATGATATCCTTTGATTTAATGTTTTATATCAAAACAATATTGGATGGAGAATTACAAATGGGAAACCCTGGTATTCAAATCAATCAGGTTTACATAACTTGGGTTCTGTAGTTAGTTAAGCATCTCAGTTTTTTAAAATAGAAATTGTATCTTTTCTTTGATGGACATCAGACTTGGAAACAATGTGATATAATTTTGGAAAACATATTAAATATTAGACTTTAGCTTGAGTATGTTTTATGAACACTTTTCAATTTTCACATGCAAGAAAATGAAATACATTATTTGCTAAGTTCGTATAAAATATTCTACACTTTCTGGACATGTTGATAAATAAGCTTGATACTAGTATTTGTAGTTCAGGGAAATATATAATGAGTTTGATGTAGCCTGGAATATATGATGAGATCACTTCACAAACATAAAAATATGCTCCACATGTCATATATGTCTGTGTGCTAAGATGTGAACACCTTTAAAATGAGTCGATGTTCTCTGAGATATCTATTTTCATTCCAGGTTTCATTTGAGCCAAGGAACACCAGTAGCAGATCTATAACAATGATACTTCTCTCACTGAACAAACATAATTTAAGTTCCAATGGAGAAGATGCAGTAGGCAAAGTTCATGTTAGTATAATTGAAGTCCTAGTACAACCTTGTTCCTATTTCCTTCTAGAATATGATAGACTTAGAGTCTTTTTACAGATTCTCCACCTATAAGATGACAACCATGAATTTTCTCATTTATTAACATGTCATTAGGGTAAGTAAGTTACTGTGCTCAACATTTTGGTGTAGAATTTGCTATTTAATATCATATGTACTATTTCAATTTTCATAAGCAGATTTTTATTGTATTTCCTACTGTAAATAGTTCATATCATATCTCTTAGCCATGTTCATATTTTAAACCACAGTATTAACATCTAGGATCAGCTGCCATGCATACAAATTCAAGGAATTTATGTCAATATTTTTATATCACTTTCATTTGTTGCTTTACCACACATAATACACAATGTAATTACACTAGTTAATTTTGTCTGTCAGGGATCTTGTATTGGAGCATTTTATTTCATGCATCATGTATATCTTTTTAAATATTCTTCCTTTTTAGTCTGTTTCCTAATCTCTTTACTAGTATTAAAGTTTCCCTTTGTCCTTTTTTACTTACCTATGTCAAATGTATGTGTTATGTAGATAACTGATTATATATCTCCAAAATATTAAAATGAATCCCTCACAGAAGAAAATGGTTGTATGATTTATAAGAAGTAACTAAGGACTTAGAGGGATGGAATGTATAGAACATAAATAAAGGGAAGGAAGAGTGAGAGAGGGAGCTGGTTGAACATTTGGGTGCCTGAAATGTCGACATTCCAGACAGCTTTTATGGCTCTTCCTTTCCTTTCCCTTTGCTCCCCTTCTTTTGTCTTTTATTTCTTTGCCCCTAAAATGTCTTTAACTCCTAATTGCTTCTGTTTTTTTTTTTTTTTTTTTTTTTTTGGTTTTTCGAGACAGGGTTTCTCTGTGTAGCTTTGCACCTTTCCTGGAACTCACTTGGTAGCCCAGGCTGGCCTCGAACTCACAGAGATCCGCATGGCTCTGCCTCCCGAGTGCTGGGATTAAAGGCGTGCGCCACCACAGCCCGGATAATTGCTTCTGTTTTTATTGTATATATTTTAATATAGCTATTCTTAGAGCACTCAGATTACATCCAAATCATTCAGACTTACACTATCTTAACAAGTATGAGATGATGCATTTTTAATTTTGCGTTGAAAAATTATGACAATTAGTGAAAGATATTTTTTATGTATTGTGGCCAATTATTTTTTTGTTTTGTCTGTTTTGTAGTAGCAAGATAAAACCAGCATCTCAAGCACACCAAGCAAGTACTCTAACCAGTGATCCACTTTTCACTTAGATGAGTATACGTGGACGTGCACCTCCCTCTTTCACTTCCTCCCTCTCCCTAAAGTCCCACTTGTCTTTGTCACAGTGTCTATTCAGTTCTCTCTGTCCTTGGGTTATTTCTGTTTTGTTCCTTTGCTTGGTTGGTTTGCTCTTGTTTATTTTCTGCTATTGAGTTGCATCAATTTCTGGTCTATCTCAGGCCTTAGCAGCTTTTTGCCAAATATACCATGAAATATGTTCTCCTGGTCCATGGACATTTCCTTCACATGTAATTTCCTTTGCTCTGCAAGAGATTAATTTTGTTTGAGATAGTTCTGCTTGTTAATTTTTGCTTCCATTGCCTGACATTTTGGTGTGCAATTACACACAAATGCTGCTGAGAATTGAAGGAACATGAAGGTAATGAAAATTCACTGTGCTTATTGACAGTGTTCATGACAATTCTGGAGTGCACTGTCACCTCCCTTTATGTTACAAAGTGTCAGATTCCTCTAAGAAGGAGAGAAAAGTTGAGAATCAAGATGCATGCAGAGGAACTTAGCAAATCCTAGATGAATGAAATTCCTTTCCTTGAAACTAGAATAATACAAAACAGAAAGGGATCAATAATTTAGTTGCCATTGTGGCTTGTTCTATTGAGAATTGGAAGACTGGAAAAAGTGTGAACTACAATCAAGAAATTGAGATTATAAGCAGTGTAACTCAGAACTGGGAGCATTCTGTATTCTAGTTGAGATGAATAGCCATGGCTGGAACAGAAGTCACCCCTAAACCTGTCAGTCATGAATGATCTTTAATAATAGCAGTTTTTAGCCTTAGTGCTTGCCAGGAAAAGGTGAGCAGCTTCCCTCTACCTGGAAAAGGCAGTGCTAGGGATTCATAAATAAAAGTTCTTGGAAAATAGCTACACTGGAAAAGAAGATCAATTTACATTATGACACTGTTTTAAATTTATTTTGTTGATTTCAAAGATTAAAAAATATGTATACATTTTATTTAAAAGAAAATTTTAAATTATAATTTTCTTTTCAAATTATTTTATACTTAAAAAGTAAATGATATATCTCTCTCATAACTTTTTCAGATAAACTTTATTCTAAAAACTGTTTGTATGTAATAATATACACAATCACTAATACAATGGAATTCAATAAACCAAATATATGTTTGCAATGTATTAGTTATTAATTCAGTGAAAGATTGTAAAAGAAAAAATAAAAAGAAATTGTTTGGCCACTTGTTAAAAATATCAGTGAATAGCCAATTGGTGATGTTGCATGCCTTTAATCCCAGCACTTAGGAGGCAGAGCCAAGCAGATCTCTGTGAGTTCGTGGCCAGCCTGGGCTATAAAATGAGTTCCAGGAAAAGTGCCAAAGCTACACAGAGAAACACTCTTGAGAAAAACAAAACAAACAACAACAACAAAAAATCAGTGAATGAAGTTCTTACTAAAAATCATTGTAATATTGACCAAGATTATTTCAATAAAGATACTATATTTAATTTCTTGAAGATAAAAGCTGGAAAGTATTTAAATTTTAGAATACATTAGTGAAGGTGGGAGAAGGGACGTTAACAGGGAGGTCACCCAGAGCAATCAAGTCATCAGTACTTGGCAGTGGCAATTACTTTGCAGCAGAGGCAGTTTTTAAATTAAATGTTGTTTTCAAGAGAATCCAGAGATAGGTTTTATGGAAGTTATTTTGAAGAGAATCGAGAGATCTGTCCTATGGAAGTAACAAGCCTAAAGTTTTCTCTAGTTCATGATTAGCACAAGCAAAGCCTTGTTTTCTAAAAGCCACAAATGGATTTCACCGGAGATGACAATGGGCAGAGAGGTGACCAGCAGTCTCTGTTTACTGGAGAGTAGTGTGGTTTTGAGCCTTTCTCTAGGCTCCACCCAGTCTCAGCTGAAATGTCTCTCCATGTGAGTGGGTTGATACAAGGCTTCCTTTCAATATAATAACTGTATTCTAGCAATAATGTTGACAGTGTCAGGAATAATGCCTTCCCTCCATGCTGTCACCTGAAGCAAGTTCGGGGGTTTCCTTAATCATTTAAGCACCTTGACTTAGATATAACCAGGTCATTGGTTCCCACATTGAAAAGAATTTCAGGACAAGCCAATATGATACAGAGATGGAGTTTATTAGGAATAGAAAGTTGCTTAGTGAAAAAAATTGCACTTCTGGGAGCTGGGTGTAGACATTTCAGAGAAAGTCTCACCTTATGTATGTTAGAATTGACTATGCATTAGCATGTGACATATACTCTTTTGGTGGATCTAAAATTACCGAAACCTTTTTCCTCATTTTTAAATTATTTTCCTTTCTGTTTAATAAATGAGATTATAGGGACTTTTAAGAGGAGCCTAGAATGAATTTCTAGGGTGTTAGAACTTTTCTTATACTCTAAAGGAGTTTCTGATGCAATTTGTACAACTTTAAATTGCAACTTTATAGGCAGGAAGGAAGAAAGCAAAGTTTCTTAACTGTGTAAGAACTCCTGGCTCTCTTGTTGATGAGAAACTTCAACCAGCATTCATAATCAGGAGTTCTGTTCTCTTCTCATATTCCCATGATTCTCCTTATATCTCTACCCTGCTCCATGAGCATCCTTTAAACCAAGATGGAATCTGTTGACATTGATATGAACCAATCACAGATGACAGGGAGGGTTAATACCATAATGTTCCAGTTCTGCACAGGCTACAGAGAAGAGTATCACAAAAGGAATTCTAATTTAATTATAAGAAGACCCATGAATTACTATGGAAAACACAGCCTGTCATGGGGAGAGAAATCTTTTCACTAAGTATGACTTCTGCCTTAGCTAGGGTTCTAGTGCTGTGAAGAAACACATGATTGTGGCAACACTTACAAAGGAAAATATTTAATTGGAGCTTGATTACAGTTTCAGAGATTTAGTCCACTATCATTGTGGCAGGGAGAATGATCGCAGGCACAAAGACACAGTGCTGGAGAAGTACCTGAAAGTTCTACATGGGGATCCACAGGCAGCAAGGAGAGAGAGAGAGAGAGAGAGAGAGAGAGAGAGAGAGAGAGAGAGAGAGAGAGAGAGAGGGAGGAGAGAGGAGGAGGGAGGAGGGAGGGAGGGGAGGAGGGAGGGAGGAGAGAGAGAGAGAGAGAGAGAGAGAGAGAGAGAGAGAGAGAGAGAGAGAGAGAGAAATCCACTGGGCCTAGCTTGATCCTATGAAACATCGAAGCCCATCTCTTCCAACAGGACTACAGACATCATAATCCTTCTCAAGTAGTGCCACTCAATGATGACCAAGCCTTTGAATATTGAGCCATTCTTATTTAAACCATCACAACATTTATTAAAAAATAATAAATAATTTAGGATCTCCAAAAATATAAAGGCAAAGATTGTATGCAGTATCAGTAGACTAAATTAATAGAAAAAAATACTTTGAGTTTGCAGTTTGAGTTCAGTGTAAATTTTAGAACATAATCTATATTTTAAATTTACAATGGCCTTTTTTTTCCTGCTTAGTGTTTTATAATAATTGATGACAATGTTGTACTGTTACTTAGAGATACTTTCCTAGCAAGGTCATAGTTTTTTGATCTTTACAAGTCATTAATTAAATGGGTTTACAAACTTTACTTAATCAAATAATTTTGGGATTTGCCTTTGGAATAAAAAAGTACTTTATTTTTTTCTACCACTTTGCACATTTGTTGACTATATACTTTTGGCCAAGCATTGGGTTAGGTATTATTCAAGTGTTTTTAATAAATAAGTCATCACAATTTTAAAGCTCACATACCATAATTATTAATACACTGATTTCAATATATCAAATGTTTCATGAGTTATTTTTGGATAATGCTGAAGAAAACAGACTTTCTGAATTATTTTGTGATTTCTTTTTAGAACTAAAACTATAATCAGAGAGATTATTACTTTATTTTTCAGAGATAATAATAGAATATGCATAGATTGCTTTAGGCCAAAGAAAAGATTGGGTGACAAAACTCACAAGCAGTGCACAGTAGTCATAAATCCCATTTCATTTTGAGGTTACATTCAACAATCAAATAATAATCTATTTAAATCATGTATAACACCATATTCAATTCTATTTTTGCTGTATAGGTTTTTACATTATGCTATCGTACATTGGGGACATCCACGTTCCTGATCTTAGAAACTCTAGTTTATAAGAAGCTGTATGGAAAGGTTATATCTGGTAGTCACTCTACATGTGTACCTAAATTCCAATACTATATATGTCTGTAACTTTATAAATTTGTAAAGTTCCTTAATTTCACAAGTTAAAATCATTTTTGCTTTTGGGAACATTCTTAAACTATTCTTATATGGTAGGGTTTGAAAGGGGGGAAGGAAAGGAGAAATTGTACAATTATAATCCCCAAAAAAGTGATAAAAATTAGATAAGGAAGCTTACATTTATACCATTTTAATATTGGTTTAGTGGCTAGGTTTTGAACGAAGCTTATTCTAGTGGTAAGTTCCCATTCTCCATAGTAATTATAATGTAAAGAATGATTTTATGCAGAGCATTAAGGAGTCAGAAGCTGAACCACATTCCCTTGATTCTTGAGGTCCATGACAGAATGGTTGTTCACAGTTGTCCTTGATGAGTCTCAGTGACATGCAGTTCACAATCCAGAAATTAAAATTAAGAGAACTACTAATAGAATTGATCTGTACAATTTTACTAGCTTTTTATCTTGTTCAGTTTGCTGCATTTGCAGTTTTATTCAGTTTTGGATAAACTAGCTCACTACTGTTTATGTGACTGTTGGCAAAGTCAATTTAAATACAGTATTTGAAGAGTTGAACATAAGGATAAAACACATATATGGAAACTTGGGCATAAACTTGATCTTGAAAATTTAATCAACACAAGAAATCACAAAATTGTGACCAATAGAAAATAAAATTAATCTTGGAAATTTTTCAACTCTACAAGTGAACTTACTTTGCATTTTACAAAAATAGTCAACCCCAATTGAAGATTAAAGCTCACAAACAGATCATGTATCTTCAGGTTTTTGTTTGTTTGTTTGTTTGTTTGTATCAAAAGTTCAAAAGTTGTACAAGTACCAAACTAAGTCTGTGTAAATGAAACACTTGCCAAACTTATTTATTGTAACTTGTTTATTGTAACTGAAGTGGAGATTCTTGATATATATGATTTTCAAATACATACTAATAAACATGTTAAAAATATCAATGTTATTACATGTCTGTGTATATTTTTCTGTAGTGTACTATATATACCAAGAAGATAATGATACAAGTTTTAAAAATATTTATAATTTGCATATATTTTAGTATTATTTTTGATACAAATTTAAACTTACTTCAATAATATTTAGATAAATTTATGGACTCATTCAAGTAATAAAGTAAAAATGAGTATGTAAAAACAGAAGATAAAATGGCTCAATAATTGACTACTCTTCCCACTAAATTAAAAACAAAACACAAGCATTTGGAATTAGCAAATCGCAAGAAGACATGCTCATATCCCCTGATTATGAGATACTTAGAATTATAGAGAAAGATGTTGTTGGAGGCAGTGAAATAACTATCCCATGTAAACCAAATTGTTTTTTTGTTGAACAAGAACACAGCTATAAATATGTGGAAATTATGATGATATATTATAAATATAATTCTCTTGCATTGTTTTCATAAAAAATGGCTGTGATGGTAAATTTCATATTGTGTCTACTTTATGGAAACAGAAAGATGAAACAAAACAAAATAGTAAATCTCATATTTTGATCATAGTCTCTTTTTTTTGTTGGAACAAGGCTTGACTTCATATACGTTCACTATCTATGAATATTAATCAAACTGCCTAATTCCAAGTGTAATGGATTGCTGTGTAGACATGATGTTTTGGGAGTACTGATCCCTTAGTAATGTGTTAGACATGCCAAGCCCTTGTCTGAGCTCTGGCTTTCTCCTCCTTACTCTCATGCCAGGATCCTTATTCTTCCCTCCTTTTGTCCTGTTTATTATTATTATTTTTGTTTTGAATGAATGTTAAATTATGGCCTCATACAATCAGCAAACTTGCTTAACTTTGCAGTTGTCACATTGAATGTAATTACAATTTTAATGTCAGTCAAACTTGCTTTGGGAACAGTAAGTACACCCTACTTTAGTGATTTTTCTCTGTAATTATTTCTGGGCACTAAAATAGCTTAGAATAACATTAACTTTGGTTCCACCAAAATTGAAGTGTGGTAACTAATGATGTTAAAATAACCAATAAACATAAAAATGACACATTTAGAAGCAATTATCATATTTTACAGTGAGCTAACTATAATTTTTATCTATCTTGAAATAACATATTTTTAAGCTATAATCAGAAGAAATAAATCAATGTATCTTGTGTTGGATATTATATCACAATGATCTTGGAAATGATTTGAACCAATGTTAACCTATTTATCAACTGAAAGAACACAATTCAGAAAGAACAGAGATCTTGGTATAAAACACTGCTTGTACAGAATTCTGAGCAATAAATTAATAGCTGGAAAGAAGGAATGGACTTTCAGGCTTATTTATCATAGAGTATTAATGCTAGCCTCAAATGGCAATATGCCACTGGGAGCATTGAAGTCTATGAAATCTTTTCCCCTAAATTGTTCCCACATGAATGGAAGCAACTTTCTGCTCATTTAAACTATCCAGAAATTTGATACAAAATGTATCTTTTTCTTGCACTTTGTCTTTTTTCTATATCAGATAACTTTTGCAAGCATGAGCATGATGTTGGTGTCTAATTGTCCTACCTATTCTAGAACATTTCTGGAATACTGAATTACAAAAAATATAAAATATAAAACTCAGACCTACATAGGATATACAATACCTGTGAGAATATCAGTTACTTTTTACTTAAATATTTATTATTTTATTTTATTAAATTATATGCAATGACTTACAATTATCAAATTTGTCCTTTGACAATTTTATACATCTATATATAGTGTTCTGATCACTCCCACTTTTATACTCTCTTATTTTCTGTCATGCCAACTCTTCTTTCTTGTATGTTTCTTTCCTACATTCATGATTATCCTGGTGTTTTGTGATTCATTGATTTTGACAGGACCATTTGTGTGACAATGAATTTAGGAATATCTATTGGGACCTGATAGGGTCACTAATAATCTCTGAATCTTTCTCTCCTTTCTACCCCTTCTCTAGTCAAGAAAATGGATAATAGATAGACAGACAGATGATAAATATCTAGCCACGAAGGTTATTCTGTCCTCAAACATGTGAACCACGTCTGAACCCTGCACATGCTGAGAATTCTGGAATGATGACTCACCATGAGTCACTTATTTAAATTAATGAATCTCCTTTTCTTCTATTATTTTCATTTCAAATATTATGGGTTTCACAATTTAGGTATTTTTTTTTTGCACCAGTTTTCTAATTCAGTATTTACTTCTCAGTGGGAATATTTAAGCCAGGTTTAATAAATCTATGGGCCTAAATCATTTGAGGAGTCAGTTTATTCCACTAGTTGAGAATTGCACTGGTAGATAGTAAGATAAAGCTCCAATTAGCACTCTGTGTGTGGTCCTCTTTAGTCAAAGTAAAGCTTGAGAATAATTCCCTTGGTCTTTGATGAGCATCATCCAGGAGACTGATAAGCAAAGCCATCAGTTAAAGGTTGATTTCAGTGGTCTGTAAGGAAACATGATGTATTTGGATATGTTACTTTTTTAAATAAGGAAAATGAATAGGTTTCATTTTGTGTTCATTGTCTCTTCTTTTTTTCTATATTTTCAGAGTTTAGTGATGAATATTCTCTGTAGAGAAGCACTAGTCTCAAATGTCATGCTAAATTATCGTAAACATTTCAAAGAATTTATTTTTCAGTTAGACATATGAAGCATAATATTAAAAGTATTAAGCATTTTTAATTATATTTCTGGGTATTGTAATAAATACATTATTCCTTAAAAAATAGAAGCAGATGTTAGAATTATTAGCATGATTTTCAGAATACCAATTTTTTAAATAGAGCTAAGAATGATGGCACACACCTTTAATCACAGCATCTGGAAGACAGAGGAATGTGGATATCTATGAGTTCGAGGCCACTCAAGTCTACATAGAGTTAGGGTTGCCAGAGCCTCAAAAACAAATAAGTAAACAATAAAAAGACAGAAAATAATTCTAAAAAAGCCTTTAAAAGTTTTAACATACATTGTGTTGCTGGAGGGCTTCTCTCCAGGTTCCATCAAGCCCTGCAGTCCCACAATCCACATATAAAATAATCACTCAGACGCTTATATCACTTATAAACTGTATGGCCATGGCAGGCTTCTTGTTAACTGTTTTTATATCTTAAATTAACCCATTTCTATAAATCTATACCTTGCCACGTGGCTGGTGGCTTACCTGTGTCTTTACATGCTGCTTGTCCTGGCGGTGGCTGCAGTGTCTCTCCTCCTTCTTCCTGTTTCTCCAATTCTCCTCTCTGTTTGTCCTGCCTATACTTCCTGCCTGGTCAGTGGCCATCAGTGTTTTATTTATATAGAGTGATATCCACAGCACTTCCCCTTTTCTTCTTTTTTTTTAAAAAGGAAGGTTTTAACTTTAACATGGTAAAATTACATATAACAAAACAATTATTGAGCATGAATTACAGTTACAATATTAAAGAAGATATCCTGTCTATTTTATATTTGTGAGTTTAAGATTTTATATCTAACTTATCTTTTATCATACTGAGAAAAATACAACTATCTAGTCTTCAAACACATCAAAGACCTGAGAAGGAACATAATAGTACCTGAGAAATGGTAGATGGATGCAAGCAACTTTCGGGAATCTTGAAAGAGTAGACCAAGACAGCTGGCAGCCTGGACAGTCACCTAATGTTTCTCCACATTGTTGGTGCATTCAAATTGGCTACAGGCCTAGAGTATCTGACAGACCATTTTCAGAAGCAGGAATTCTGAAAGACCATCTTACCCTGTCTTGGCAGAGTACAGTGGTCACTTTCCTTGTGTCCCGCATGTCCAGAAAGGACAGCATTGCATTTGTACTGTCAGCCATCAAGGCAAGGGCAGTTCTTTGCCCAGTAGGCCATTTTGTGCCAAAAAGACAAACTTCCAAATGGAAATGTCTTAGAAGCCCAACATTCTCTCAGGATCAATTGGTGCATCCAGGAGCAATTGTGTCTCACATCAACAGAATTCTAAATTATTTAAATGCCATATTCTCTAGGTCTATGAAGTGTTTGAAGATTACCTAACTATCTGAAATATATCTATGTATACCTAGAAGACTTAACTAACATGGCTACAAATATGATTATCATAGATGACTAATTATTAATCTATTTTTTAATTATCCATTACAATTTTAAATGAGTTACATAAACATAATACCTCAAACAAGAATAGAAATATATATATATATATAGTATAACAAAATTAACTTCAAGTTTGTATCAATAAACTAAAATTTATACCAATGTAAAACATTTTAAACATAAACTAAAATCTATACCAATGTAAAACATTTTAAACAAGTTGTTCTTTAAAAGTGGGTTCATTAATCTACCCCTTTATCTTTATCATCTCTATATCCTCCTATATATCTATATCATATCCCCTTTTCTTTTTTAGAAAAAGATCACATTTATAATCAACCTGTTTTAAATAACAATATTGGTTTTTCTCTGTCCCACACCAGAGGGCTCTTCTGATTTGGGACACAAGAATCTCTTAACCATTTTTTTTTAAAAGCAATATGTCTGGGTTTAGAGGGGGAGTGAACCAATTCCACCTCTAAAGCCAGCTTGGTATATTTGGGAATTTGGGCGTAGCATCTCTTACTACTTCCTGCTGGAGGGGGGCACTGTATCTTATGAGGATGCAAAGAAAATTTTAGGCCTATGGGGTAGTCCGTGAGGCTGTATTGTGTGAACAAGTTGCCTTGAAACTGTTCTGGATGCTGGATCATATGGGCCATGGTGTCATCGGAGACCTTTCTGGGAGTCTTGGCTGGTTAAACCTGATGTATCTTAATCTGGAACAAATCCACAGCCTCTGGCTTTCTGTGGAAACAAAAGCAGAACCTCTTTTCCAAAGCAACATATCCTTACATCCAAATTTTGAAGTCAAGGTACCTTTAAAATATACATATTGGTTTAATTCAACATCTTTTTCGATCAAATGTTTTTTTGTAGTTAAAAATCCCAAAGACAACACAATCCAGATTGTCTGTGTAATATTCATCTTTACGTGGCTTTTTTATATTAATTTATCTTTTTTTTGTTACTTTCAAGCCTACATATTATGAATCTATTGCTTTAAACTGCAGTATTCTAAGACTGAAACGGCGCTGTGGCTGCTGGCTCCGCCCATTTCAGCTTAACAACATTGCGTTTTCTGCCAGTTCTGTGAGTCATCAAGTCTCAGAAATAGTGGGTCTAAGCTTTTATCAAAGCAGCGTGTAGCCCAGAAACCTTTTTTTTTTTTTTTTTTTTTAAAAATATTAGTAAAGACTAAATCTACCAACCAGCTTAATGTGCCGATGGCAGACACCTCATTACCGCCATACTGCCGGTCAAACGCAAACGCCAGGAACCTGCCAGTGTTCAAACCTGAGTTTTGCAGTGTCTAGCTGCCCATATGAGACAAGAAGCAGGAACCTGGTTTTGGCTCTGTTTAGAATTGGTTATTAAATATTCTCAGGTTTAAGGTGGAAACTTGAGCCATTGGGTGCCATTTGTTGCTGGAGGGCTTCTCTCCAGGTTCCATCAAGCCCCGCAGTCCCACAATCCACGTATAAAATAATCACTCAGATGCTTATATCACTTATAAACTGTATGGCCGTGGCAGGCTTCTTGTTAACTGTTTTTATATCTTAAATTAACCCATTTCTATAAATCTATACCTTGCCACGTGGCTGGTAGCTTACCTGCGTCTTTACATGCTGCTTATCCTGGCGGTGGCTGCAGTGTCTCTCCCCCTTCTTCCTGTTTCCCCAATTCTCCTCTCTCTTTGTCCTGCCTATACTTCCTGCCTGGTCACTGGCCATCAGTGTTTTATTTATAAAGAGTGATATCCACAGCAACATTGAATATATTTCAAAATGTATTCTATATTCATCATTAACATAACACTCAAGACTTCTGTTTCTAGGTAATTAAAGGTATCCCTGCTTCTTTGTCCAAAGAAGAAATACACTGCCACATTGAAACAAATATTTTCATTATCTTAAGGTATAGTTAATGGAAGCCATTTGAACCATAAAAGCAAAACATAAAAAAAATGTTTTCAAATAGGCAAGCATGTTAAAAGTTGTCAACTTTTTGTATTAGCAACAATGTAAAAGACAAAAGCTTTATGGAAGACTTGATGTTTGTATGCTACCCAATACTTGAACTCTGCTGTCATTAACTCTTCTCTCAGTAGTAAGCACAAACCATCCTTGGACATCTTTATTTCATGACTATTTTCCATGTTCTCTAGAGAACAGTGGTCCAAATGGTGTGGGAAGAGAAAGTATTGGTAGACCAGCCCTACTACTGTAAGCAGCTCTAATTTATTTAGACTGCTAATTCAGAAAATTAATTTTCCTGTGTGAATTAAAAAAGTAGATAGGTATGTAATTTACTGAGTCATTTGAGGAACTAATGAGCCATTTTTATAACAGTCATAGAAAAATGATGTAGTCCAGAGAACTGTCTTTTGAATTTCCACCGCTGATATGATGCTGGGTTATGTTTCAAACTTAACCAGTGGTAACAAAGCATCCTCAACTTCTCTCTCACACACCTCTAGAGAAAACACAGCCAAGAGCCAGCAAATAGAAAACAAGGCACAACTTTGCATTTTTTGCAGAAAAAAAAAGTTACTTTGGGGTGGTACTTAAGGCAGGACCTTAAAAGTTAAGTTGGTCATTAGTCCTAGGAAAGGGTTAAGCTGAACCTTCCTTATGAGTCACAGTCAAAATTTAAACTCAGAAATAAAGCTATCATTTATATTTATGTTTTTGCTTGAGTTTCAGTTCCTCTCTATATTGGGATTTAAAATTACCTATACTAAACTTCACAGTTTTCTATTATTCCTCTTTCAACTCTTTCAGTTTTGTTACTTGTAGTTCTTGCATTAAGAATGGAGACTGCTGCTCTATGCTTGAGTCTGGGCTGTTCTTCTCAGAAGAATGCTAAGAATATGGCATAGCAAGTCCAAACCTAGGTCTCAAGATGTTGTATACTTCCCTCTCTCTCCTAAAATGTCATGGCTGTTCCCTAAGAACAAATGTAAGCTTTCCAGTAGGAGATAAGACATAAAATGGGAAAAAGTTACACCATAGCATCAACAGCCAGTGTATAGGAACTGACCTTGTATGACCCAAACTGTAACAATAAGAACATTTTAGATGAACCCAGCAATTCTGTCACTTTTTATGTTTTGTGTTCACCAAATTACTGCCCTTAATATAATTTATAATTTTCCAAAAATCTTTGTAAAGTGACTCGCTAATCATACATAAGGTTTGAATTCAATCTCCAATTCGGCAACAAGACCAAGGAAATAAACATTACTTACCTTCTAGAGATTTCTAAATACAATGCACTGCGCATAATTTGAGTTTCTGCTAAAATATATGTAAGTAATTATGAAATAAAGAGAACTGTTAAGCTCAGAGTGTGCAGTTGTAACCAAATTTAATGATATGAGGCAAACACATTTTGAGTATAACACACCTTTCCGCCGGTAGGATTTGCTGAAGGAGGGTGGAAGGCGGAAGCCAGTGCCATCTTTGAGGCGTGGCTGCACGCAGCTCTCTACAGTTCCCCCTTTTTTATTTATTGCAACAGGCAAGAGTAGAGGCCTGATCTCTGTAAGAATGAATCAGGGACATTGTACTGACTCTCCCTCAGGCATCAGCCACCGGAGTAGTGCCCTACTGATACCCTTTTCACAGAGGTGGGACATAAGGTATCAACCCACAGGTAATCAGGTGTGCTCTCGTGGGGTCCGATATGCAATGGGCCCCAAGTGCAGTGCTTAAGCCTTGCCCGTGCTAGGGAACTTAATGCTTTATGGTGGCCAACCATGCTTGAGGGGACTGGCCCGCTGTAAAGGCATGAATGATCATGGCTGCTTTGAGATGCTGGGAAATCCTAAGCCGGCAGATACACCATAGGCAAACCAGAGAAACCAGCACCAGAAGGCCAGCTAAAGCCCCTATGCCCGCCCATTCCTTAAGATGATTCATTGCCATCGAGATCCACGAGGACAGTCCCTCTGCCAGTCCAGCGTCCACTCGGGTAGAATTCACAGTGACAATGGCCATCCTCAATTGTTCCATCATATTGTCAAATTCTCCAGACCAATTGCCTAAAAGATAGCTAGACAATTCTTTAGATAAATTTGCTGCATATGTGAAATTATAAAAGGGAAGTGTTCTTTGCCAAATCAACTGCTGTAATTGTGAAATAAAGAGCAAACAGGGCTAGAACTTTTAATAGGTCCAGCTGCTTCTAATACCTTAAGAGCATTAACAACATAAAAAGCAAGCACCTGAACTTCCTCTTTTATTTTGAGTTAGCTGAATCACAGCTGTTGCTAGACCAGCATTAGTCAGCCCCCCCCGCGCCCCCCCCCCCCCCAGTTCTCGGCAAACCTTCATCCATAACTCTAGCCCCCTGTTCTTATACGGGGTTATGGCAGCCCTACATTCTTTTGTACATTGCTCATAAATAAGTTGCTTAATCAGGGGCATGGCTGTAAGTTTCTCCCAGTACAGGATGGTGAGGCTGCCCGAAACTGCAAACCAGGGAGATACAATGTTACACTCCTCTAGGAATCTCTCTAAGGTACTTTGACTTTTAAGTTCTTTGATATGAGCAGTTCATTAAGAGCCAAAAAAAAATTGGGTGCGAAGAAGAGGCACCCATAATTAGTACTAAAATTTATCTACCTTTTGGTTCGCTCGCCCGCGACCTGTTTACTTTCGGTTCGCTGCACTGCGGACTTTCTTAGCTCTCTCTTTGTCTACAGAGAAAAGCAATATCCCCGCTTTCGTCGTGGATCCTCACCTTACCTGGGGACTTACCAGTGCACTGCCCTGACCACGAAGACTTCTGAGCCTTCAAGAAACAGGGGAGGTAAAGGCTCCCCGTATGGGCCACCGCTTGTCTCGTCCACCTCGACCAGCAAGGAGGACGCAACACCAGGCTGTTCTCCAAGCAGTTTATTCAGGAACCTTGAAACAATCTTCTGACTTCTGACCCCGGGGAAAGCCAACCCACAACCTAAATAGCTTCTGGGCAGCCAACCCCAATCTGCTACGTGGGTACTGTGGATAGGTCCAGGTGGGCGGAAGCAAGCCAAATCCTTAGCCTTAGCCAAATAAGGAGTTGTTTATCACAGAGAGTACTCACCGTCGGGAGGGTGGAAGGCAGAAGCCAGCGCCATCTTTGAGGCTCGGCTGCACGCAACTCTCTACACTATTTATTTATTTATTTATTATTTACTTTTACTTATTTACTTGTGTATGAGGTGGTTCAGTACCTGTTTTCTTGTACCTGAGACAGTCAGAGAATAGATTGCACGAGTCAGTTCACCCCTTCCGTAATGTGGGTCACAAGGCTCAATCACAGGTTCTCAGGTTTAGTGACAAGTGCCTTTGGCATCTGAGCCATCATACAGGGTGACAGCAAAGCTTTTATGTTCCCAAATAAAATGCAAAAACTGTAAAATTGACCATGGATACTTATGGTGTGAGTTTAACTCAACAATCAAATTTGCAAAGTGTGAGTGTGCAGTCCCAGAATATCAAATCAAATCATAGAATGTTAAGATGTGTACCCAGAAGGAACTTAGGTTTCAAAAAATTAAACACTTCTCTGTCTTGGCTTCATCCACATTGAACATATTTTCTAAATAAATAAATTAGAGCAAGCACACTAGCTCACTGATTGATACTGTAGAGGTGGGAGTCAGATTTTGAGGAAGGTAGACTTCAACCATGGCTGTTAGCAAGTACATAGTTAATTACATGAGCAGTAGAAGAAACGTGTCAAGAGTAATTTTACTTCTCCTGCCATCCTTAATATGCCTAATATTTTGGACATGTTCATTTTCATATGTGAAAGTGAAACATTAAAATATGAGGAACTGAGTTTAAAAGATAAGTTATTTATATAGTTGTTTGTCTTTTCCATTTGGTACACTTCATTACAAGGCTTCCCCTAATTTTATGTCTACATAAAATACATTTAAGAGGTAAACCTGCTTTTCCTAAAGTCAAAAGGAAAGAGATGCTTGCTATTTTGAAGAGAAGACTAACTTAATGTTTTACCCATTTCTGTCTTCATCTCAGCACTATTCTTTGATTATTAAGAAGAAAAGCACATTAAGGGCCCCGGGAGATGGCTCAGTCATAAAAGTGTTCACTGTGCAAGCATTATGATGTGAGTTCAATCCCTGCTCACTATGAAAAAGTCAGGCAGCACCCCTAGATCTTTGTAGCCAGGGAGTCCATCTGAATCTGTAAGCTTTGGGTTCATTGAGAAACGGTCTCAAAAACTAAGGTCAAACAGCTGGAGAGATGACTCTGTGGTTTAGAGCTCTGGCTACTCTTCCAGAAGATCTGGGTTTGATTCCCAGCCCCTATACCATGGTTCACAGCATCTGCAGCTCGAGTTAGTGTAAATCCAGTGCTCTCTACTGGCCTCTCTGGACACCAAGTCTACATGTGCTATGCAGAATACATGCAGACAAAACATCACCACACATGAAATAAAATATAATAAAATAATTTAAAATTAAAATAGCAATTGAGGAATATATTCAACTCCTCTTCCCTTCTTATGTACATATATGTATACACATACACACAATCACACACACACACACACACACACACACACACACACACACACACACACACCATGCCAGACCTTAAGAACAAATGACAGAGAATTTTGTGGTATTAGAATTGGAATATTTAAAAAAAAAATACAATGAAAGAACACCAGGAAGAGTAAAAGAAGGAAAAGCAGAAAGAATTAGGAGTTAGGTGGGCACTGTTGACAACCCAGAACCTTCTTTGGCTATGTGATTAGAGTCTCTAACTCAGTATATGCTTTATGCCATGTTAAATGTGGAAATGTCTTATTAAAATAACAGGGTAATGTTTAAAGTTATAAAATATTTTATCATTTGTAGCATAACTATTTTGAAATTATCTGATTTATTCCAATATAATACAATTTCCTTGTAGGTTGCAGTTCTGATAGGTATTGAAGAGGCACAAAGAAACTTGAATGTCTCCTGACAGAGGCAGAAAGCATGCCTTCTCTCTTCACTGAGAGCAGCATTTATTACATCTTGTGACCTCCCCCAGCAGTTCAGCAAAAACTGTCACAGAACTTAGTAAATTTTAAAGAAATTTCAACAAGTGAATTTTTAAAGAAAATTATATAATTGGTTGTTAAATATTCTTAATTAAGTCTGTGAATCAGTCACACCCCATGGCAATATCTCCTTTGCTGGTGTGGGTTCTATTGTAAGCATTGATGGTTGGGGGGGCATAAAATCATGCAAATTAGTGGTGAACTGAAAGACAAAGTACTTTTCATAAGGTTTCTATGTCCTTCGTGATAAGTACTAAATTGGTCTATGGACAGTAGCTCATAGGTGTTGCATGGAGTGCAGTTTATAAGTTTGCACTGTACACAAGAGGACACCTGACAGTTATCTTTGTCAATTAATCTAATTGTAAAAGAATCATTACTACACAGTATTAGAATAGGCAGATATGATTATCAATTGCATATTAAAATGGTTAACTTAAATAGTAGTCAGATACAAAATAAAGTAAGCCAGAAAAATATTTTAAATTATAAATTCAACACAATTTGTTAAAAAGGTACAGAAAGTGCTAGCACACAGGTTTTAAATTTCAATCATTGTAATTTGTTCTTGGTATGAATCATTTTCTAAAATTAATTCATTAATTACAACAGTTAAGTATAATTATTCTACCTGTTCAAGACTTTTATTATTACTTTTTAATACCAAGATAAATCCAGCACTGAATAATTAGCATGACAATAATTCAGCACACATTTTCTAATCTTTTTTGAAATACAATATGTTCTCCACAGAGTCTCTGCTTTACCTTAGTCAGCCACTCATGAACTTTCCTCTCTAAGCACTGAGACCTTAAGAAGGATTTTGAAAAAAAATACATTTTTTCTAAGAGGTTCTTGTCCTGATTACTCTTTTGTTTTTAATAATGTTGTTAGATAAATTAGAAAAACAGAGAAACACAGAAAAATAGCTTATAATCCTTGATATAACACATTTGCATAAAGAATAAAGCCCCAAAATTTAGTAAGATGAATTCACACATTTCTCTTACTTGTGGGTATTTGACTTTATATGGAACTATAAAATCATGTATGTATGTATGTATGTACGTATGTGTGTATGTATGTATGTATGTATGTATGACAAGGAGTAGACACCAAACTGTCTAAGAGAACAAAATGGGTGATGGGAAGAGAACAGATGAGAAATGGGAGTTTATCAAGGGATGGGAATGTACTCAGCATGTATTATCTACTGTCATAAAAATGACCTAATATAATACCTTTTGTATATGTTTAAATCAAATATTTATACTGGAAAAAAAGCAAATCATATAACTTCCTAAGAAAGAAAGCTAATGTTGACTGCAAGGACCATAGTTACAGACATTTGTGTTCCTGTGTTAATAAGACACTAATAAACTTTCTGGTTGACACTGCTCAGAGCATCATACATCCTGTTATACATTCAGTGATTTATGAATGGGAACTGGGCAAGCACAACAGGGTTACATTTTCCCCTTTTCTGGGGACTTCTCACTCACACTTGTGTATCTGAATATCAGAGAGAGAAAACAAGAAGATTAAAATATCAGTGTATCCATGAACCAGTTTAGAAGGGCAGATAGCTTTGAGATGATGGGTCAGTTGAGAAAGTGTTTGCCCTGAAAGCTTGAGTACCTGAGTTTTATTACTGACACCCAAGTAGAAAGCACTGCATGTTGATGCATATTTACAGTCTCAGTGCTTGGGAGGGCACATATGGGAGGGTCACTTTTGGTAGCTGGTAAGCCATCCTAGCTGTAGGTTTCAGTGAGACTCTTTCTTAACAAACAAGAAAGATAAGCTTGAGAATGGACACCAGTGTCTGAATTCTGGCTTCCGGGCAATCGTACAAATATGCAAGTGTACACATACAAGGAAGTAGTACGTTGTTCTGGATTAGAATTTGTGTTTCTCTCTAATTTGTGAAATGAATTCTAATCCGCAACACAACACACCACATTTAGAATAGGGCCCTCAGAATTAATTTGGTCGTAAAGGTTGAGCACTAATGAATGGGATTAGTGTCCTTATAAAAATATGAAATCTGTTATCTTTCTCTCTGCCAATTCTTCAAGCCCAAGGTTCCAAGGAAATAACTGTTGGTGTTGTGATGGGTGGAAACATGCGGTGGGGTATCTTGGCTCAAACCTGCCAAGTCCTCTGTGTGCCATTTTACATCAGAAACTACCTCTTAGCTGTCCCTCCCCAAACTCACCCTCATCTTTCATAACCCTTCCCTGTCTAGAATATTTTAAGTGCTAAAGAGAAGACTAAAACCATATCCTGTCCTAAGCCCATATGAATCGACTTATAGAAAATTAAGATATCTGGAAAGAAGACACAGGTTCTGGCCCCAAGAGATCAAGGCCATGGAACAGCATTTTAAAGGAGGAAAGTGCTGGTCTAGAAACAGTGCCCAGTTTAGGAATTTCTATCCATTGTCCCTCAGTAAAGTCTCTGTGATCTGTAAGGTCCTGCATGAAACACTAAAGACGAAGATTTAAGAATAGAATCTTTATTTTCTCGAGAGACAGCATCAAATAAATCTATCTCCTTCCACCAATTTTTCTCTCCTAGTTATCAGCTGAGAGGTCCCTAGTAGGAAACATAGATCCTAGTGATGTCAGATCACTTCAGTAGATGATAGGTGAGCTTGTTTCCTGGTCAGAGCTTCATCCAATTTTCTTCTCATGATTAATGCTTTTCATATACAATGCATCCTATAGCATATTTTTCTTTACTTTATGTGCCTAGCCCTATGTTTGTGTTCATGTGCATGATTATATGTATTATTTTAGTGTTCACATTATATATATATATATATATATATATATATATATATATATATATATATATATATATACCTATTTTGGGACATATTCATGATGTATAGCTTAATTTACTTTATCATAACATGGCTGCTCAGATTCTGCTCCTATAGTGTTTGTGCTGTCCCTGGTACTTTATGATAGGAGTTAAGGCAGAGGACAGATCCATGAAGGGATGTGTGTAGTCTTAAAGGATCTACGAGGATCAAGATTTAGAGGATTTGTGAAGCATTTTAAGTTGTCTGGCTTATTTCTTTCTTGTATTCAAAAAGTATGCTCATCTGTGTTTGAAAATTGTTTGTTGGTCCACAGATGTGGTTCCGTTCATGGAGTACCTACCTGCCATGAATGAAACCCTGGGTTTGATCCCTGACACTATGTAAGTTTGTTGTGGTGGTTCATGCCTGAAATTTTAGGACTCAGAAGATAAAGTTCCATGTCTTTTAGTGTTTTATCTTCTAGTGAAAAACTTGGTTGAGAAATTATAGTAAAGAAATTTATGCTCTCAGTGCATTTATATTATGCTGAAGAGATGAAATTATATAAATTTGTTCTTATCTATTTAAATATTAGACATAGGTGGCAACGAATATGATGTTTCTATCAAGGTAGATATTTTGAGAGATTATTTTTCTATGTTGTGAAACAAGAAGCATCTTCAGCACAAATGCTTTAAAGCTGCTGTCCACTAAACTAGTTTGGGAGTTATAAGATTTTAAAAAGTGCAGCTTTGCAAATATAATTAAAGGAGTCAAACAATTCATCACTGTCCTTAAATACACAAACAAAACTACTTAGAAGTTCACAGTGTAGTCACAACTAAGATATTGTATCATATAAAATCCAGGATCTATTTATAAATCATAAGGTGCAAATCGTGATTGAGATAACTTTATTACTACATGCACATTTGCCGGTATTTCTGTGACTGTCTCTAGTGATCTGCCTTTTCATTGCACTATGTTTTATCACAATAAAATATCCATAAATTGTTAAGTAAAGAAAGAAAAAATGATTACTTTATAGAAGAGAACATCCTGAAACCACATACAAATATTTTCATGATAATTGAACCAGAGATATCTGCTGAAATAATGCACTAATAATTTTACTCAAGGAAATGAGATTGATAAAATATTCAAAATGACAATCCAACAAAAAAAGGTAGTTTCAATTGCTCTAGGTTTTTACCAGAAGGAATTTGACAGAAGTACATGTTTAAAACAATTAATCATCAATCATGTTGTCAACGCTGTGTTCATCAACTTGTGAGCCAGCCTGTTTGTCTTTTCATCATCTTTGAGGCTCAGATATTAAGAGAGAGTTTGCCAAAATGCTCTTCATGTAAATGAACCATATGGGAGAAGTTTGCAGTTTGGCCAAGGTGTTGCTGAGGCTTCTTCCAGTTTTGCTCATTACGCTTGTCTTTCTCACCTAAGAGAAAGGTACTCCAAAGCAGCGCTTTAAAGGGCAGTCCAAATATTCTGTTTGGAAAGGAAAATACCACTGATATTCTTCTGTTACCCAAACTTTAACTCACAGTGACTCAGGCACTCACTGATGTACCAGAGAGTGAATTCATTAAAAACTTTATTTTGTAGTTCTCATGCAATTATCTCATTGAGTACTGTAATTTTCTTCTGGGTGAATTTGGAATCTGCTTTTTTTAAATGAAATTTGCTAATGTTGATATAATTTTATTATATAATATGATAGTTTTAACCATCAATAGTTTATTAAATGTTTTACCCCATTTTTATTTACTTATTTTATATTTTGTATAAATACAAACTATTGAGTTAGTGTTGTTCATATGTACATGTGTTTAGAGCTGACCACTTTGGATAATCTAGCAGAGGGTTTAATCTGTGGAGAAGATTAATTTTCCCTCTCTTATCAGTCTTTAATTTCCTGTAGCTCTTCATCTAATGGTGGGGCCTTGTGAGAATACCCTAGTCACATGGGCATATCAACTGGTATTGTCATTGTGCTGGTCTTGTTTAGGTGACAACGTTGATAATATTTCATGGGTGCAGTGTCCCTATAATATATAGAAGACATAGTGTGGCAGCAGACATCTTGGCCCTCTCGCTTTTACAATCTGCCTGTCCCTTTTTCATGATATTCCTAGACTTTTAATCATCACTTTTAATTGAACCATAAAATGCTTTGATATATTCCTATAACAATGCATAGATTCTTCCTAATATAATAACTTAATTAAATTTTTTAAATACTGAGGCAACTCTCCAGCTCCTCTATTAAGTTTTTAATACTGTGAGGTCAGTGTTTGTAGCTATTCGTTAATGTCTAATTTAGAATTTTTTCTATTGTCCTAGTCCATACAGATATTTGTAAACTTTCATTCATTTAAAAGTAATTAGCCTACTTATTTCCTGTATTATTAATAAAGTTTTTTTTATTTCATTTGGGGACTTTTTTCTAAAGTGTTTTCTAAAGTCTTACTTGATAAATGAAATTGTAAGAGATTTAATAAAGTGAATACTAACTTGGGGCCTTTGTTTAGGGAAGTAATCCTATCAGTACATTTCATAAAACTTGATGTTTTTAGAATTAGCTGCATGAACTTAAAGACATCTCTGAGGCTTTGGAGAGTCATAGATGAGAGAGGAATATTCTGGTGGTTCTTCAAATATTATCCTACCCAAAAGCAATTACAGATTCAATGTGATCCCAACCAAATCACCCCAGACATTCATCACAGAACATCACCTTAAAATTCACTGAAACCAGAGATAGTAAATCTGTATTCACAGGAAATAAAGCAATAGTGAGTTAGAGACCCATTAATGATGTTAAAGACTTTTGCATAAGTATTATGTTCTTTTTAGCTCCAGGATTGTGATGACTTCGGTAAGTTTGTGATTATTTTGGGCTATGGGGCACTGAGTTCTCTTTTATTATATTTCCGTAGTGAGCTTTTTAAGGTGGGATGATGGAGATTAGGAAGCACTGGAAGATGCCAATGAGGTGTATCAAATACGACCTTTCTGAACTCACTCCCCAAATCTACCCGGCCTATGAATAGTTTTTTATCAATTCCCTCTTGTTTTGTTGTTTCTTCTTTTTTCTTCACATTTTTACTCAAATAATTTCTCCTACTATTTACTGTAAGCCAGTTTGGATGCCATTCATAAAATTCTATGAAAATGTCTAAAAATGAATAATATTTTGAGGATATCTGCATAGCCAACTTATAAGATTATATTCTTGCAAATATAAATTTCCCATGCACACTTATGGTAAAAATAAATAAATAAAAATCAATCAATAAATTAAGGCAATTTTAGGTTAAGGAAAATATGAGCTTTGCAAGGAAGGTAATCTCAGAAATGTTACCCATTTCCCTGTTCTATTGTTGGTTTCAGTATGTTCTCTATTGCACACTATCTTTATCTATGCCTCCAGTTTCCTTCTATACACAATCACACCTTGTAGCTTGAGTAGATTTATGAAGAATTTGTTTGTTTCCAAGAAGCTTATTGCTTGGAGAAAAGTTGAGATTTTGAAAAGGAAAAGTAAACGTTTTTAGCTCAGTTTGACAGGTCTATTATACTTCAAATTGAGAAATAGTGATTCATGAGGTTCCTTGGATTCTCAGAACCTACCTACCTGCTTAGCACACACAGCCAAAGTGCTTCAGGGTGCTGATTTCTTACAATGATATTTTTCCATTACAAATAAAAGAGATTTTCTGTATACTGAAATTTTAACCAATGGAAACAATAGACAGAAAATGGTATTATTGCTATGGCATGTACCTCTTTTAAAAGCACAAATGACATATTGAGAATGTAGTACATGCAAATCCACAGTGTGGCTAGTTTTTATGTGTTAACTAACTCATTGAGTTCTTATAATGAATATATGAAATAGATAACATAAAATACTCATCAATGAAGATAATGAGGAGCACAAGGACTTTCCATAGATTACAGTAGCACTGGGAGTCAACTTCGAACGCACTCTTCTCTGAAGTCACTGTGTGAAAAGACTGGTTAGTGTTGCATGTCTCTTTAGAGTTACCATCCTTAAGACTTAGTGACTGACTTAATTAGCTGTGGCACAATTTCTGTATATAGCATTTATTTGTTAATAATATTAGTATATGACAAATGAATTTTAGGGATTTTCAGTAGAAATATTCATTATCATTAGTGATAATAATAAGAAAAATGACTCAGATTTTTATTATTAAACAATGGAGTCTAGCACTAATCTTCATATGGACTATTAGAAGCAGGGATACCTGACTTGTTAACTTTGAGGATTGTGAGGGGATTACATCAATTAGTTTACTCATGCTGAGGAAGTGAATTACTGATAAGCTTACTCAGAACCAATCTTTTCTACATCACCAGGTTGGCAGGCCACATTTCCTGGAGTTTCCTGCTCTCTCTGTCTTTTCAAAAGTTCCTACATTGAGAGTTGTGAATGTGAAGTTGCAAAGATGCATCCAGCTTACACCTGTAAAATCTCTGTTTGCAGGCTGCAGTTGGTGTAGCCTTGAAGTGCTTCCGGAAAACACCCTTAGATGAGCCCTCATGGCTGTGAAAGTCTGTGGGCACTGTCCACAGATCCCTGCAATATTAGAAAGAATGTTATATAAACTGAAAACAACTTTCATTGACTTCTGCTCTTGGTTTGGATGGTTTTTAAGTCTCTTTAAACACTCCTTTTCTTGCATTTTACATTTTTCAGACTGCTATATTGCATGGATTTCTGATGACTAGGTAGATCACAGTTAATAGAAGTATATTAAAATTATTCTAGGAAGCAGGTATTTAAAAAAGCCTGATACTTGTATTCAATTTGAATTATTTTGAAGGTAGCATATTAGCAGACAAAATTAGTTATTGGCTTCTGTGACTTAGTGAAGCAGCACAATAATTTTAGTTCAAATTTCCCTGGGATGAAGTAGTATACATATCATATATATATATATATATATATATATATATATATATATATTATAGATTATACTTTTTTATGTACCATCATTCATTGAAGTTATAGATATCGATCCTCCATTTTGAAAAATATATAGGGGTCAAAGTTGATCTTGTAGCTTATCATCAACACATAAATTTATTGAAAGTGATGACATTCTTCTTCTTAGGTTGGTATGTATTACCAGTTATATAGGGAGGTCATACTTGGTCACAGAATGAGTACTGTATCAGGAGTAATGGTTACTACAGTTAGAGGACAGATTGCTTTGTTCTAGCTATGAGAAAGCATGCAGAAAACTGTCCATTCAGGAATCTACATCTACAGATAATGACTGCTTATGAAAAGAAAGAGATTTCAGGTCTGCTATAAAGTCATGTTTTCATTTTTGTTCATGTCAAGCCCACAAATTGCATATCCTGTTATAGTGAATGATTTTTTGAGGTACAGGGTTATAATTCAAGTTAAATCTATCCTCAGTGGGATCATTATGGATGACTTTATTAGTAGGGAAATAGTAGGACCTATAAAATTGAAAAGAAGACATTTGGAAAGATTTAAATTAGATCAAAGTATGTAAAATGTCAAAGTCTATGGAGAATGCATTTTCATTACAAGAAACTTTTAATGATCCTAATCCAGACATTAGCCCTTATTAAAATGCTGACTGAGATAAAAATCTAGCCCTACCAACATTTGTGTATGCATACCTAAGCCTGCAGATTGCCGCTTTTAAAAGAGTGTGTTGATAAATATTGCTGGAGGAAGTAAAGGACCCTAAAGAGTATATTCAGCCAATTTAAAATAGGTTTATGTCTGGTTAGGAAAACATTAATATTGGGAAGACACTGAAGCAGGAAGATGACAAAACTAAATAATCAATCAAACAATAACTTTAAGGAACACAAAGTGTCTCGAAAGTCATGAAGAAACTGATTTTTTTCTAAGAAAATTTACAAAATATCACCAAAGAAATGTCCTAAATGAGATTCAGTATATTAATAGCATAGTAGAGGCATATGATGGAATAATATTAATTACAAATCCAAATTTAATTATAATTATATGCTAAAATTAATAAATAAAATATGTGGTGGTATTGTGTTCCCCAAAATATTGTGTACCCTAATAAACTTATCTGGGGTCAGAGAACAGAACAGCCACTAGATATAGAGGCCAGAAAATGGTGGCACCACCAGGCGGATCTCTGTGAGTTCAAGGCCAGCCTGGTCTCCAAAGTGAGTTCCAGGAAAGGCGCAAAGCTCCACAGAGAAACCCTGTCTCAAAAAAAAACAAAAAAAAAAAAAAAGAAAGAAAACAAAGAAAGAAAGAAAGAAAGAAAGAAAGAAAGAAAGAAAGAAAGAAAGAAAGAAAGAAAGAAAGAAAATGGTGGCACACACACCTTTAATTTAATTGTATCACTTGGGAGGCAGAGATCCATCTGGCTCTTTGAGCCACACTGGAAACAGCCAGGCATGGTAACTCATGCCTTTAATTCCAAGGAGTGAGCCTTTAATCCCAGGAAGTGAGGGCAGAAAGCAGAAAGGTATATAAGGCTTGAAAACCAGGAACTAGGTTAGTTAAGCTTTTAGGCTTTTGAGCAACAGTTCAGCTGAGATTCATTCTGGATGAGGACTGAGAGGCTTCCAGTCTGAGGAAATAAGATCAGCTGAGGAACTGGCAAGGTGAGGCGGCTGTGGCTTGTTCTGCTTCTCTGATCTTCCAGCACTCACCCCAATACCAGGCCCTGGGGTTGTTTTATTAATAAAACCATCTAAGATTCCTGCTACAAAAATACATGAAGTGAAAAGCATTTCACAAAAGATTTTCTTCAGAGATAATTTAAATGATATTTAATGGTTGCAGTCAGTAAAAATATGTGATATCTTCAAAGGAAAGTATATTACTTCTTTCAAAACCTGACAAGTAAGACCCAAATAAGCACAATTACACAGTCTTGATTACAAATAATGTAACACTCTCCTCAATGATGTTTCTATCTAAAAACGACCAGGGTGGTGCTAGTTGGAAAATATAGTCCTGACAGACAACACATGGTTAGTGATTTTTGAGTTGAGACAATCTTAAATAAATCTGCCAGTCAATAAATTATTGTAGGAGCAAAATAATGTTTGTGGCATAAAGGAGGAAAGTATTCCAGGGCATCAAGGTAGAGAAAGAGAGGTATGCAGGCATGAACAACAACAAAATCTTAAAATGGCAAAGACCAAAGTGTTCCTAGTTTTCCTAAGAGACTACAGCTGTCTAGGTATAATGGAGCATGTATGTAATAGTCACACTCAGGAGCCATAGGTAGGCTGGACCTTTTTGAGTTACAGGCTTATCAGGGTTACATAGTGAGAGGGACCCCATATCTACTAAAAAAATTTTAAAAGAGAAACTATGGTCAGGCTAACGTCTTGATTTCAGTTTTTTGTCCTTGAGACTTAGGCTTTCCAATGGTATCATATTATCGTTATGCTGGATAAACTCAAAACCAAGCTGAATAAAGATAAGGAAATGGACAGTTACATTCTTTTGTAAGTCTAACTAATATAAATACAAGAGTGGAGAATATACAAGAGCGGCTCCTTTGGTAAAATGGTGGTGATGTAAGTCTGAGGACTTGAATTTGGATCCCCAGAACTCACATCAGTCTGGGAGTGGGTCACATACCTGTAATACTGTTACTGGGGCGGTGTAGATTGGAGAATCCCTGAGACTTTCTGGCCAGACAGGACAGTTAGCTTTGAGAAACATGTTTCAAAGACAATAATATAGAAAACTAGGGAATTAAACACTGCATGGATTAAACATACTAGTGATTGTGAGTCATCAATAATGCACACATTGTGGACTAATGAAAGAAATAAAGTCATTTCCCTTAAGTGTCATTTAACCAAGAGTGAGTACAAATTTGAACTGTTTACTTCGTGCTCTCTAAGTCTGTAATATGTCTGTCTTTGTGTCTGTGTTTCTGTCCATTGTGTGACTGTATGTATTTGTATATGGTGGCACTGTGAGTATCTGTCCCTGAGGCTAGGCTTTGTTCTGTATTTATTGAACAGTATAGAATACATCACCTGGGGGGAAAGAAATGAGGGATATTTTTCAGAAATCTTTTAAATCACTGATTCAAAATGACTTCAACTGACACAGATTAAGAAAACAAAACAACAACAACAACAAAACTCTACAAACCTCTTATCAAGCAATATCCAAATGGTGCATTAAAAATTTATGGTAGATATTCATTTCATAAAATTGCTTTCTACCTTTATTTTTGGTGCTTGCCACAAATGGTTATTAGGACATACTTGCATTAATCTGAGTTAGAAGCCTGGAAGAATACATAATTTAAGATTGCAGCTAGACATTAGCTTAGGCTGAATAAGCTGATTAAATGGGATAGCCAAGGCAAATAAGATTGAGGGTACACTGTTTTCTTAAAGGCAGGTTAAACAAATAAGCTGAATACCCAGTAGGATAGCAGCCTTGAGTGTTAAGTGATCTCAAGGCAGAGTATTAATTCCTGCTTTGAGGCATAACAAAATCTCCTTTCTCTTAAAGTGTCAGAGATATTCTTATCACAATGCACTATCATAAAACATCTTACATTTGCAATAAACAATTTAAATTTGCTTTTGGTCATCACACACAGGTATACAAACACACATGTACACATACATGAACATAAATGAACACATATGCATACATACACCATTCATACAGAAAATAATTAGATTACAGATGCTTCCTGTCTTACCAGACAGCATTTTCTGATGAATTTATGAAATGTTGTAATTATTGGTGATTGAAAATGTACTTCTTACATCTACCATTTTATATTTGTTTAAAAATTATATTTTAAGCTGTTTTAAGTAACGAAAACACTATCTACTATTCCTAACTTATTCTTACTAGATACACACAATACAAAAACACTGCTCACTGCAGAGTGTTTATATTGATGCAATCAAAGAGTGAGGTAAAACATGGACATAGATTTAGTATTTATGTGTGACGAAATGTGCTGTATAATTGAGATTACATTATCCCTTCCCTTCTCACACTGGCATATAAAGGATATCCCTCTGTATGCTAATAAAATTGTAGCAAATTCCCTAAGTAAAATATTAACAATAGAATTCATTATTAGCCAACATGTTAATTCATAATTATTAAGTGTGTTTTGTGAAAGTGTAAATATCACTGTATTTTAGAATATATTGACTTAATCATTATTTCCATATTTATAAAAAGCATAAGAAGAGCATTCTTTGAAACATATACTTACTGTTTACTTGGATATACTTTAAATACCTCAGGTCATTTGCAAAAATAATTTAATTATTTAAGATCATAAAGGATGTTCATAACCATTGGACCAATTTCTGTCTATATTTGCATAACATAAAAATGATAAATAAAATAATGCTTCAAATTATAATGACATTCATTTTTAATATATCAAGTATACAACAAGGACATCCACTAATTCTAATATCAGCTATTATCTTCGTGCTGAATAGGCTAAACAGAATATAAAGCAGAGTCTAGCAATAAATGTGCTATTACATTTTGACATGCATATTAAGTATGAACACTGGTATTCTCCAACTTATGGTGGTGTTATGCCAAGAAAAAAAAACATAATCTGTAACTATCACTTATTGAAACTGCATTTAGTTAATACCCTCAACAAAAGAGTGTAATGATATTTTGTTTGCACTCTAACAAATAAAGCTTGCCTGATGATCAGAGGCAGAGCTAGCCACTAGAGGCCAGGCAGTAGTGGCACACACCTTTAATCTCAGCACTTGGGAGGGGGAAGGAGGAAGATCAGGAGTTCAAGGCCACCCTGGGTTATGTGAGATTGAATCTGTCTAAAAGAGAAAGAAAACCAGGTGATGATGGTCGTGGTGGTGGTGGTGGTGGTGGTGGTGGTGGTGGTGGTGGTGGTGGTGGTGGTGGTGGTGGTGGTGGTGGTGGTGGTGGCTCACACCTTTAATCTCAGCACTAGGGAGGTAGAGACAGGAATATAAAGCCCATGGAGACAAGATCTCCAGTCATTCAATCTGAGGATTCCTAGAGACAGGATCTCACCTCCTTTTCGTTGAGAAGTTGGTAGAGATAAGAAGTCTCTAGTGAGAGGCTAGCTAACAGGAAAAGACCCTAGGAGGAACACATGTATAACCCTGTGAAGGAGACATGGATGAGATCTACTTGAGTGGACTGGGTGTGTGTGGGGGGGGGCGGAGTGGCAGAGGGATAGGAGTGGGGGATGAGAACATAGGGAAATGGGAGCGTCAAGCTGGAACAGGGACAGAATGGGAGGGCAGGGTGGAAGATACCATTGTAGATGAGGACATCATGGAAATAGGCAGAGGAAGGGTGCTGGGGAGGATCTCAGGAATCCACAAGGTTGAACTCACCTTGGTCTGCTGGCAGTGGTCCAGAGGGTACCTGGACCAGTCTACTCTGGTGACCAGCCTAGCAAATAACCTAGCTGTCATCATAGAGCCTTTGTCCAGTGACAGATGGAGGCAGATTCAGAGATCCACCGCCAGGCACCAGGCTGTGTTCCGGGAATCCAATTGATGAGAGAGGAGAGATACTGCAGGAGAGGGACATCGAGATCATGATGGGATGACATGCAGAGATGACTGGCCACACTAGTGGAAACCCATGAACTGTTGGACTGGTGGCTGTGGAGCCCCCATGGGACTGGACTACGCCTTCTGGACAAGGAAGACGGTTGTTTGGCTTGAACTGTTTGGTGGGCACCAAGGCAGGGGGATCCGGATCTGTCCCTAGTGCAGACTTCTGGGAATCCGGTTCCTGTGGTGCAGTGAGAAGGGACATGGACCTGCCTAGGCTCAGTGTGCTGGGCTCTGCTGACTCCCCATGGGAGACCTCAATTTGGGAGATGTGGGGATGTGGGGTGACTTGGGAAAAAGGGCTGGAGGGTTGGAGGAGGAGGGGTCTGTGGATAGCATGAGGACTGAGTCGAAAATGTCTTAATAAAGAAAAAAAGAAGTCTCTAGTGGCTGGCTCTTTTGTCTTAGTGACTTTTCAGTATTTACCCCAATATCTGGCTTTGGGTTTTTATTATTAGACTAATTAAGATTCATGCTACAACAGAGCATTGGATAGTTTTGGCTGCTAACTCCTCTGATCATATGGCTCACTGGAAGATGCATCTTCCTCCCACTACATCTGAAACTGCATCAATTAATATATTGCTATTCAGAGAAAGATAAAAATTTCTGTCTGCAAGTTGAACTATCCATCATAAATAGGGCACTTTGGGAATGTACAGCTACATTCTATCTATAGTTAGATATCTATAGAAGAGAGATAATCTCCACCCAAGTCCCATTTTCTTCCTTGCTATTAATAGATAAATAATCATATAAAGGACACTGTACATTACAGATGATTTACATTGCTTTCCACAGTGAGATAAGTCGTGAACACAGAATTAGAGCTAAAGTATGAATAACTGTGTTAAGTAATGCAAATATGATTATATCCTGTAGATCCTTCTCAATGATGTCAAAAAAGGATACTTCTCTTCATATTAGTGGCACTGTAGTTAGCATTTCCATGTTAATTTAAATTCCATGGCTTGATTTGAACTTAGGATACAAGCTCTGGGAGCATTTAGAGATGTTTATGTGTTGTGGAATATTCTCTTTTGTACACTGTGAATATTGGTTTAATAAAAAGCTGAATGGCTAATAGTTAGGAAGGAATTTGGGGGCAGATATGACACTTGAAAATAGAAGAAGTCTCCAGCCAGCCAGAGAGGAAGCAGGACATGCAGGAGAACAGGTAAATGCCACAAGTCACGTGGCAGCACATACATGAATATGACACTAAGTTATAAGAGCTAGTTGGGCAAACCTAAGCTATAGGCTGATCTTTTATAATTACTAAGTCTCTATGTGGTTATTTGTGAACTCACAGGCAGGACAGAGATAGAATCTTGCTATATTTATGCAGACTGAATGATTAAATCAAATAAAGAGTTAGAATTTTTAATGAATGCATTAAATGAAAGACAAAAACAAGCAATACAAGCTACACGATTGAAAGAGAATTTACTGAATCCAAATTATCTGACATTTTAGGGCTCCATATATCTATCAAAGTCCTGCTCAGTTTGGCTGGGGTGGGTAGACACACATCAAGGAACCCAAGCAAAACAGAAGGTTATTGTGGGTGTCCTGCTCAAAATGTGCCCAGGCCTCCAATGTGCTGGCATCTTTACCTCCTTATGACCTTAATGCTAGATCACAGGAAGTAAAATGGCAATCTTAGCCTCAAAGTCGATCATGAACTTCAGTTATGAGAACATTTATGGATAAAACATCTTTTGTCATATTTTACTTAGTTCCAAGTTATAGTTGGAGCTTTCTCCAGTCACATCCGGGCCCGCAGCTATTCAGAGCCAAGTAAACACACAGAGACTTATATTACTTACAAACTGTATGGCTGTGGCAGGCTTTTTGTTACCTAGTTGTTATATCTTAAATTAACCCATTTTCTATTAGTCTATAAGTTGCCATGTGGCTTGTGGCTTACCAGTACTTTACATTTTGCTTCTCATGGCAGCAGCAGCTGATCACATCTTCTGATTCAGCCTTCCACTTCCCAGAATTCTCCTCTCTGCTTTTCCCACTATACCATACTTCCTGACTGGCTACTGGCCAATCAGCATTTTATTTATCAATCAATCAGAGAAACACATTCACAGCATACAGAAAGGCATCCCCAACACCAAGTCATAATCTTGCCAAGCTGGTGGGCTGTATTACTTTGTTTTGTCTAATTGACCATAATTTAAGCCAAATAAACATGATCAGATTTGGTGCTTCAAAGCAATGTTTTCTAATATTCATAACCTAAGTCCTCTGGAAAGAAATTATGTTTTTATGTTAATGATAATTATATGAAATTCTTTTAAAGTTAATATTAATAAATAAAGTTGATATTCATAAATTAATAAGGTTATGTGTTATCATCTGATTTGTACCCCTGAGTCCCCCTCTGATTAAGTAGTAATGAAGATTTAGGAGATGTGCCCTTTTAGTTACCAGTGAAATGACAATATGAGGTGGGATCCTTAGGTAACAGGAGATAACAGCATGAAGTATGGCCCTTCGAAGTGATTGGGTCAACAGAGGGAAGCCCTTATCAACATTAAGATCTTTATAAAAGAGGCCTCT
This sequence comes from Peromyscus leucopus, assembly GCF_004664715.2. Taxonomy (NCBI): domain Eukaryota; kingdom Metazoa; phylum Chordata; class Mammalia; order Rodentia; family Cricetidae; genus Peromyscus; species Peromyscus leucopus. The sequence goes on from NC_051068.1 coordinate 23,907,887, forward strand.
GGATCAACTGAGGACACAATTATAAAATATGTTGAAAAACACAAAAGTAGGCCCTAACCAGACATCAGATCTTCTGGTGCCTTTATTTTAGGGTCTTCAACAGTAGAATGACGATAAGTTTTTGTATTCACAAATTGCCCAGATTTTTTTTAGGTAGCTGCATAATTGTCATAAAACATTAAGGTATGTAAAACAATTATTTTTATTTTCTGTTAAAATAAGACTACAGATGCTTAAATTTTGATTGGTTTAGTGGGTGACTAGTTATTACATCTAGGGTGGGTTGCTGATGCCATCTTCCCACAGGGTGTATAAAGCTCAAAATCCAGAGAAATACACTGAATCTCAGTTGTCATTCTAGAGTTCAGATGACTAGATTTCTCATGATCATGTCCTGGGCCCGCTTCATGTGGCTGTGAGTATGACTTATAAAAAGTGTTACAGCTTCTGCCTTGTTTACTTTGTATTATCTTTAAATTATACCCATCATGATTCCTCTGATAAAACAGTTTTCCTCTTCAAATACAGTATAGGTTTCCCTGAAACTAAAAGAGTCCACATTGTCCAAGCTTGTGACTTATCCAAAGCAAGAATTTTATGAGGACTAAAACTGTGAAGTAGGACCTGAAGATACCATGGCAATCTGAAAATGATGGATGGACAAATTATTCATCGATATGCAGAATAGATATTACATTGTACTCACATGTGTTTATGTATTCTATGGAAATTCATTTTATTTAAGAAACTTTCTTTCATTTGGCCAGTTTGTTAGCACTGGGGTAGACAGATAGGTGAGTCTGCACATTGATTACAGTCACATATTGATTACAATCACATACAATATTACACATCGTTGGTACATTATAGGTTAGTCTGCACATAAAAGTGACATACTGAAACTTAAAAACCATACTTTAAAATAGTTCCAGTTCTTGAGTGATAGTGGAGTTTGTTATAGATGGCATAATGTAAAACATTTATAGTTTAAACTGCACTGATTGGCCGGGCGGTGGTGGCGCACGCCTTTAATCCCAGCACTCGGGAGGCAGAGGCAGGCGGATCTCTGTGAGTTCGAGGCCAGCCTGGGCTACCAAGTGAGTTCCAGGAAAAGGCGCAAAGCTACACAGAGAAACCCTGTCTTGAAAAACCAAAAAAAAAAAAAAAATAAAAAAATAAACTGCATTGATAAGATCTATTAGCATATATTTAGCATGTAAAGAATATGCCTTCTACTAGGGTTTGAAGACAGCTCTGTTGGTAAAGTCCCTGAGGCTTGTTGGCCACCAGTCTATCATAATCAGGCAAATCCTAGGTTAATGAGAGACACTATCACAAAATTAAGGTGGCTAGTGCCTGAGGAAGAATGATACAAGATGTTGTCCTTTGACATTCACATGTATGTGCACATATAGGTATACCTAAACACACAGGTATAAATACACATACGGATTTAGGCACATGCATGCATACACACACAGAAAGAGAGAAAGAGAGAAGTGTATATTATATTTCAGAATATAGTGTTACAATTTATATAATGATATAAGATACAGTTTGATTCAATGTGAAGGTACTTAAAAGTTTCTACTAATTTTATTCAGGTAAGAAATTTTCATTGTTGCAATTACACTTGTGCAAGCAATGAAGAAGTCTGAATATGAACTCAGGTCTTTTACTTAGTTTTATAAGCTAGCTTATTAGTGTTTTACTTTATCCAAAGACACAATTTTTAAGCTTTAATTGGTTTCTTCTATGTAAATTAAAAAAAGATGTGGATATGGTGACTTTTTGATTGAGCATGATAATTTCCATCAAATTGGAAGCAAGTGATTTTGACATACTTAGGAGTGTAGACTTGAGTTCATATCTTTTTATTTTTTGTTTACTCCTCAACTAAGCAGTATTAGTTTAGGATATTCATGTTCTTATCATACCAAATAAATTGTAACAACTAGTGCAATGCACATACTCTAGTTATTTCTACACTTTTTATTAAAGCAATATGATAAATTTATTTGAAATATATATTCCCTTTTTTATTTCCCCAGAAAGTTTGAGATAAGTCACTTTGAATGTGAAATCCAGGATTGTGAGGTTTTAATGAGCATTCAGGGATAAATTTGATGCAAGTATTTGTGTGCTTTTCCAAGAAACAAGGAGAATGAGGGTTTTTTGTTTTTTCGAGACAGGGTTTTCTCTCTGCAGTTTTGGTGCCTGTCCTGGATCTTGCTCTGTAGAACAGGTTGCCCTCAACCTCACAATGATCTACCTGGATCCTTTGGTATAATTAGCAATTATTGGGTCTGTTACAAACACAAGAGAGTTTTCATTAGTTTTGCAAAAGAAACAGTAGTAGTAATCATGAGACACTCACTCACTTTCAATTGATTTTCCTCTGATATGTCCCTGGTAATTCAATGATATTCTGTCAGCATCTTATTTAGCCAAGAGGAAAGGTGCCTATATATATTATTAGAATGATTTTATATATGTATATATGAAATTATATATAAATCATCATGTATATAACATATATAGTATTGTATATAATATTCATTATATAAGTTACAATAACAGACACTAGTTCATATTTGTTCTTCTGGATATTCAGGCTACTAGATTGAATATGTTGCTATGCTAACCTATGGATTATAATGGATTCTTAATGATTGATCAACACTGGAAAAGGTGACTTCCATTTATATGACTTGCATTATGTATGTTTGTGGCTTCTTTTCAAAATTTCCACTTTGGGAAAAGGAAGTAGATGATTTTTAGTGATGTGAACAATATAAAATTACATTAAATAATATACATTATACAATCCAGAGATATTACAAATAATGCATAATTATCAGAAAATATTTCCTCCTTTTTTAGTGCATACATAAAAGATTTGTTGCTTTAGCGTATTATTTATTAATTCATGACTTGTGAAAGAAGGTCTGTGCTTTCAGATGCAATATCTCTTCATTTGAAGCTAACCAATCAGTAACGACAGGTCATGTTCTTTGTGCTGCATTAAAAACAGTGTCACACATTTCTAAACCTCTGTGGATAAAAGTATTTCTATATTTGTCCTGAACACATTATAATTCTTTCAATAATACTACTATATTATTACAATGTAGCAATATAAATATTCTTGTTACTACAATATATTATGTGGATTTTTTTTTTTCATAGCTACTCTGAGATCTGTAGAAACTGCTGCTCATGTTTAATGGAGCAAGTCCAGAAAAGACCCATAAACAAGCTATGATTAGCATTTTCATGTCTCTAGAACAGATTGTATTAGATTAATGAGTGGGTGTGGCAACTTTTATCAATGGAAACAGCTGAGATTATAGAATGAGGTACAGCTTAACTACCCAATTTTCTTATCAATTCATTCAGTGGACACAAATTCAGTGCTTACTTTTGCTCATGGCTGAGTTAGGTGTTGTCACATTATGACATATGAACAAATGTCTTTGTAGAGTTTTATTCCAGTGGAGAAAATAAATGATGAAAATAGGCAACATAGCCTGAATACTTAGGAGGCTATCCTGGTATAGACATTGAGACCCTTTTCTGAAAGTTGTATGTGAGAGCACTAAAAGGAGAAAATTAATAAGCACAGTGATATGTATATATAAAGTAAATTCAGGGTGCTATAAGAAGGCTCACAATATCAGCAAAAATGCCTGTTTAGACATTACAGAGAGATAATTATTCAAATTATAGATTACAGACTGAGCACATTCATAGCAATAAAACACTGACTAGATGCCTAATGAAGATTATTAATAACAGTGATTGTGTACTGAGTATTCACAATGGGTCATATTACTAGCAGCTCAGAGCTTTGAAGGAATCTCCCATAATTAATTCTACACAGAAACTATGTATATGTGCCTTTCTTGTGTTTGTTACTCTTCTATTAAAGGCTAAGTGTATGGTTGAAATCCGAATTTCTCTGGGATGGTACCTTTAGAATTTACAATATATTAGCACGCATGCAAAGCTTTAAGCAAACTGAAATATAAATGTATTCCATAGTACTAAACATCAATCAGGTGTTTGACATTGCCTCTTTCATCTGTGCCACAGTGGTAGATCTCCTTCACTGCACACATTGTCAGAAGTAACCACAAAATTAAAAAAAAAAGGAAGGAAAAGTAAAAGAAAACTGGCCTTCACTTGTTTGTTTTTTGTTTTGTTTTGTTTGTTTTGCTTTGGTTTTGTTTGTACATAATCTAAGGACTCAAGAATATGGAGAAAATCAAATTAAAAGAAGAAATAGAGATAAGGCATATTTATTTCTTAAGTATGTATATTTTACTATAAGCTGCAATACCTACTGAAATAGTGGAAGCCAGTCAAAAAAAGAAGAAAAACTTTGTTGTAAATTTATACCTGAGTAGAGGCATATTTTCCATGAGTATTACAGTATAAAACTGGTAGATGAATAAAATAAGAATGTTCAAGGGAACCAAGAGATGAGATCCAGCAGACAGAACTTCACTATTGTAACTTGTCAGACAGTGGGATGTAGTACAATAAAGAGTTTGCAATGCATGTCAGGAAACTCCAGAAAATGCAAGTGATGGTTTAAGAATACTAAAGTCTTATGTTCGGGAGTTGGAAGTGTACTACAAGTATGTTAGCAAAGGTTTGAGAAGGGCTGAGCTTTTACTGCTAAGTGTATATGCACTGATGTAGAATGTGTGTATTCTATGACAGTTTCCTAGCTATTGGCTAATGTCATGGGGCTTCTGGATTTGAGAAGATGCATTATGACTCTAAGAAGACAGACAGCATCAACTTCACAGTTACAACACATTTCCTGCGTCCTACATCCCATGACAACCATCCAGAAGCAAGCACTAGTGCAGTTTTTCCACACAGTTGAGTTTGTGTCGCCACCAATTGACCCATGCTTAGGAAGCCACACTTTTGTCAGATGGATGCTTAGAAGTATTTTCCATATTTTCAGTAGATATTGTCTTTTCTTCATAGATAGAAGCACAATTTCTCCTCTGCAGAGGAGGAGGAAAATGTTATCTTTACAGCAATCAGCTATTTACACATCTAGGAAAGGTAGTGAAGAGTAAAGGGTATTAGAAGAACTGCAGAAAACTCACAGGAAATCATCCCTTGACACACCACAAGCTATTGAAATTCCTAGAGCTACGGAATAAAATATAGAACCAAAGATGAAAGGTAAGTAGTATGTGTACAATGATATACTTAGAGCTATCAACATTAGAGATTTCAGGGAGCACTTTGTACTCCTGTGAAGTGCATAAATGGGTTGTTGGGAAACAGAAGGAACAATGAAGAGAACAGTTAATAGGTTCCATGAACAGGGACCATTACAGTTCAACAGAGGGAAACAACCAGTTGCTTAAGGAAAACAGTGATGAAGACTTCCTGTGAAGAGGGCCACATGTTGGTTCCTGATCTGAAGTAAGTAGGGAAGACATAAAAGAGACTGAAAGATCACAAGAACAGAGCCAGATTTCAAAGTATATGGGTGTGAGGAGAAAAGGACAATAAATTGAAGTTTAATTATGAAATGAATTAATAGTTTTATGTGCTAATATGTTCCTAAATGTCACCATGAACATAAAAGACAAGTTTTTAGGTAGACTAAATTGAACTTAAAAATCACTTTTGATAGAGAATTATCATGTAATTAAAACTCATCAATAATCAAAAGCACCTTTAAACATCTTTACTTTATTGCTGTTCTTTATAATACATAATCTTTAAAACTACTTAGATGATTTAATATGGAAACAGCGTTGTAGTTCCATGTAGAAATAACCATATAGATAATAGTTGTTATTTTTGAAGAATGTGTTTACTGAACATGTGTGTTAAAATATCAAATACAGGATTTATCCTATTGTTTTAGTAGAATTCATGGTGCATATCCTAAAAAAATTACATAGAGATGTGCTCTAAGATGCTCTACAATGGGCATGTAGGTGAAGAAAGTTGTGTCCATAATTCTGGGCACTTTGTTGAAATTTTAAATCCAAATTAAGTTTCCATAGTCCCCATAGTTCCCAATGTGTGGAATTAAAGGAGGTCATAAGTTGTAGTCAATTTTTAGCATAGACTGGTAGGTAAGCTTGTCAAATCTTATTCATAAGGTAGCAAGATGAAATCATCATCTAATAGGGAAAAAGTAGAAAAGAAAAAAGTTTAAAATAGAATGGTGTCTCATTATTCTTGTGTTTCCTTGACTCTAGTTCCTCCAGGACATCTGAAGATATTTAGTTTCATTGTTCTCTGAGAAGCTCATGAATATTTCAGTTCCACATGGTCGAATGTTCTTCTACCCATCCATTTAGATCACAGCACAAGCAGGTTTTTATGTGTGTTGCCGGGAAACCTGGAAACTTAGAGATTTTAACTTTTTTCTATTTTTTTTTTAATGAAATAGTAGACTGTATAGGGACACTAACATTCACCGTATTTGTTTAAGATTTCCATAGATTAAACATGCAGCATGTTTCCTTAATATAGACACAGCTACATAATCTCCATAGTCACGTAGAGTAATACTTTTCAACCATTAAAGCACTGTTATACCGAAAATGAGGGTTACGTTGGACTTTTTTTTTTTTACTACTATAAGAGATTTCCTTGTGTCACTTCATATAAATCTATTGAAAGTATTTCAAAGGGCACATGAACTTTCATTGCACTTACCTGAAATCTTGTGTAAAGTAATCAAATGTATGGATAACCACAAGCTATCTATGGTTGATGAATCTGACTGGAATGAATATAAAATGAATACTTCTGACACGTTTGTGTGTGTTGAATTCCTCATTCTTAAATCTGTCTATATAATGAAAATAATCTTAAGTGAGTCAAACTAAATGCATTATTATTGTTCCATAATAACATGCAATAATACTGTGGAATTAAAGCAATTCTCTAGGGATCACTCAAAAATCATCCTGATACATGGTATAAACTCAGCTGTTTTCGAATATACCAAAAGGAAACAGAAGTAAATGCAGTTGTCAAGATAGATGAGAGAAGTATGAGACTGCATTTAGTATCTGCACACTCACAGTAATTAAAAGTGGTAGAAAGAATTTTAACAGCAAATCCTAACTATATAGTTTCCTTTACGTTTGACAACTCAAATAATAATCAATTTGCCCTAGTTTGATAAGTTGTTTTGTGAGAAGATGGTCTTAAACAATCTAGTGCACTTGAACCATTCATCTAGGTAGATTTCCCAGGTGAAGAGTGTCTCATTTCCATAATTAAAAATCAATTTAGATAGTAAGAATTAAGAATAATTTCAGATCTCTTTTTTAATGGAAGGTCAAGAAAAATTGAGACTCACTAAATTTTCAATTTTATATTTCAGAGCATAAGCATACAATACACACACACACACACACACACACACACACACACACACACAGCTCCATTAATTAAAGTGTAACTCTAATTAATTAAAGTCTTAACCTATTGAAAATAGTTGGTTTACAAAACCATGAAACAAATTGCATTATCTCTTTGGAACACAGTAAAAGACCATTCAGATTTAATATACACATGGAATGTCTGATTCTTTTAAGGAGATTTTTAATATGTCAAGGCTTATGCCATGGAAGTGTAAGAGAGTTTAGAGTAATCCTGTTACTTACAATTACATCAACTATCTCCACAGTCCAAAAAATGTGTGCAGAGAGAATATAATATTGTCCTCATCTCCTCTACTATCAACAGCAGGCTGCTGATTTTTGGTAATTACAGAATGCCTAATGAAGGAAACAGGTATATTTTTTAATAGAAAATGAGGTGAAGGTGCCAACAAAGTCTGAAGGATTTTGTAATGTGATGTGACTGCTGTCAGGCCCATACTCTGGGTACCAAGAGAACCGGCAGAATTCAACAGCATAGGAGTGAGGCATAGGACTCTCTGGAGCATCTTATGCTGTAAGTGAATGCTCACATCCAGAGACACACGCTGTTTTAACCTTCCAGTTCCAAACAAATAACACACATTCTGTCATAAGAACATCCATCATGCTGTATTTTATAAGTAACTCCCTAGAATAGATACCATTTGCTCTTTCTCACAGTATCACAGGGACGGCAGCTATTCTACCAAATAAAACACAGAATTTGAGTTGTGGGAACAAGCCAGTGTTTTTCTGTGGAAAAAAGATGAAAAGAGAGTGGGTTCTTCATCTGAAGAGCTTTAATGCTCTTCTGAAATAATTGTAGCCATGTTAGAATTCTTTTTTTAATTAACATTTACATACAGTTTCAAAAGTAAATAATTTATAAAATTCTATAATAGAAGCCAGGGTTTAAATAATAGAAACTTAACAATAAATACTGAGAAAAAAAACATAATAAAGTTGCTAAAATATGATATTATTTGAGATGAATCCAGGCTCTAACTAATAACATGTAGAAATAATTTAAGTAGAATGCAGGATGCAGAGCAAGGGGAACACTCCTCTACTGTTGGTTGGAGTGAAAACTTGTACAGCCACTTTGGAAATCAGTATGGTGCATCTCAGAAAATTGGGAATCAGCCTCCCTCAAGACCCAGCTATACCACTTTTGGGCATATGCCCAGGGAATGCTCAATCACACCACAAGGACACATACTCAACTATGTTTATAGCAGCATTATTCATAATGGCCAGAAACTGGAAACAACCTAGATGCCCCTCAACTGAAGAATGGATAAAGAAAATGTGGTACATATATACAATGGAGTGCTACTCAGCAGTAAAAAACAATAACAGCATGAAATTTGCAGGCAAATGGATGAAACTAGAAAATATCATCCTGGGTGAGGTAACCCAGACTCAGAAGGACAAATATGGTATGTATTAACTCATAAGTGGATACTAGATTTTATATAACCAGACTACAAAGGATAACCAGACTACAACCCACAGCTCTAGTGAAGCCAGCTAACAAGAAATACCCCATGGATTACCCTGGGAAGGGAAAATAGAGGAGATCTCAATGAGTAAACTGGGGATGAGGAGGAGCAATGAAGGGTGGGGGATGAAGGATGAGAACATGAGAGAACTGAATGGTCCACTGGGGGAGGAACAGAGTAGGAGGGCAATGAAAGAGATATAAGACATTATGGGGTAAGGGAGAAACCCGGTGCTAGGAAAATTTCCAGGAACCCACAAGGACGATCAAGATTAGACTATTAGCAATAGTGGAGAGGGTTCCTGAACTGGATTATACCAGTAATCATATCAGTGAGTACCCTAGCTATAACCATAGAGCTTTCCTCCAGTAACTGATGGAAGCAGATGCAGAGATCGATATTCAAACACCAGACCAAGCTCCAAGAGTCCAGTTAAAGAGAGAGAAGAGGGATCATGATGGGGAAACCTATAGAGACAACCAAACCAAACTAATGGGAACACATGAACTTTAGATCAATAGATGTCGAGCCTCCAAGGGATTGGACTAGGCCCTTTCCATAATTGAGACAGTTGTGTAGCTTGATCTGCTTGAGGGGTTCCCTGGCCCTGAGATTGGGATCCATCCCTGGTGAATGAGCTGGCTTTTTGGAGCCCACTGCCTGTGGTGGGATACCTTGATGCAGGGGAAGGGACTTGGACATGCCTCTACTGAATGTACCAGGCTCTGCAGACTCCCCATGGGAGACCTTGCCTTGTTGGAGGAGGGAATGGGGAGTGGGTTGGGTGGTGAAAGCAGGAGGGGAAGGAGGAGGGAGGAGAGGGGGAATCTGTAATTGGTATGTAAAATGAATAAAAAATAAATAAGATGTTACTAAAAATAGTAAAAATGCTAAAATGTAATATTATTTGAGATTAATCCAGTCTCTAACTAATAACATGTAGAGATAATTTAAGTAGAATGTGGGATAACCATGTATGGGAAATGGATTCTTCAAGTTTACTTAATGAATCAATGCCCTTGAAAACAGCTATTATTTCAATCAGTCCACAAGGTTATAAAAAACAAAAGACTATGGAAAAGAAGCAAATATACCCTTTACTTTTAGGTAATGTCTTACCTTTGATATTTAGGTATGTTTCTTGTACGCATCAGAAGAATCGATCCTGTATTTTTATACATTCTACTAGCCCATGTCTTTATTGGGGAACTGAGTACATTGATATTGAGAGATATTAATGATCAATGATTGTTTATTCCTATTATTTTAGTGGTGGTGGTCTTAGTGGTAGTGTGTGTGTGTGTGTGTGTATGTGTGTGTGATTTTCTTCTTTGTGTTTTGCTAGTACATTTATTACCTGTGTGCTTGTGGATGTAGTTAACCTCCTTGGAATTTAGTTTTGTCTTTTAGTCCTTTCTTTTTTTTTTTTTTTTTTGGTTTTTTGAGACAGGGTTTCTCTGTGTAGCTTTGCTCCTTTCTTGGATCTCGCTCTGTAGACCAGGCTGGCCTCGAACTCACAAAGATCCTCCTGCCTCTGCCTCCCAAGTGCTAGGATTAAAGGCGTGCACCACCACCACCACCACCCGGCTCTTTTAGTACTTTCTATATGGTCACATGTGTGGATAGATATTGTTTAAATTTGATTTTGTCATGAAATATCTTGTTTTCTCCATCTATGGTGATTGAAAGTTTGGCTGGGATTTCTGGTCTCTTAAAATCTTCAAGATGTCTCTCTGTGCAGGCCCTTCTGGACTTCAGAGTGTCCATTGAGAAGATAGGTACAATTTTAGTAGGTCTGCCTTTATATGTTACTTGCTCTTTTTCACTTTCAGCTTTTAACATTATCTTCCTGTTCTGTGTGTTTAGTGTTTTGATTATTATGTGGTATGAGTCTTCAGGGTCCGACCTATTTGGTGTTCTTTAAGTTTCTTGGACCTTTATCGGCATGTTCTTCTTTAGTTTAGGAATTTTTTTCTCTGATTTTTTTAATAAAATATTTTCTTGGCCTTTGAGCTTGGATTCTTCTCCTTCTTCTATTCCTATTATTCTTAGATTTGGTTTTATCACAGTGTTCCAGACTTCCTAAATGTTTTGTGTCCTAATTTCTTAGATTCAACATTTTCTTTGGTCAGTCTAGCAATTTCTACACCTGCGACTCTCTCTTCCAACTCTTGTATTCACTTAGTAACTCTAGCTTCTGTAGTTCCTGTTTACTTGTCTGGAATACCCATTTCCAGGACCCCTTGATTTGGGTTTTCTTCACTGTTTCCATTTCCATTTCCAGATCCTGAACAGTTTTCTTTATTTCTGTCACCTGTTTATTTTTTCTTGGTTTTCTTTAAGGGGTTTACCCATCTCCTCCAATTGTTTGTTGTGTTTTCTGGTCTTGGTCATTGTGGCCTGGATCTCTGGCAGATGCTGTGACCTCTGATCCAGTAGGCAGTCTCTGTCCAAGTTTTCGGTTTAACTTCTGGATGCTAGCTTTGCATTTGAGGCAGCAGGTTGTCTCTGCCTGAATTAGTGGGTGGGAAATGATTAGGAGGAGGAGAGAGGGGATTTGGGGCACTGTGTGAGTGGATGAGGTCTCCTGGTGGGCCACCTATCTGTGGTTTCTGGCAGTTAGTATGGTCGTCTCTGGTCCATCAAAGAGTCTCTGCTGGAGTTAGCCTATTTTTGTTTGTTTGTTTGTTTGTTTGGTTAATGGGTTTGGTTTGGTTTTTTGGTTTTGGGTTTTTTGGTTTTTGTTTTGTTCTTGGCTAGATTGTCTTTCACCTATTCGTTTCAATATCAGGGTTTGTATCAGTTCTTCTGACTGGTACGGCCTGCACCTGTTCTTCTGACTGGCATGGCCTGCACCTGTTCTTCTGACTGGCGTGGCCTGCTCCTGGTCAGTGGAAGTGTGTCTTTATTAGGGCCTAGAAAAAGCAACTGGGCGCTAGGGTGGGAAGGGGCCAGTGGAATGGGTGTTTTGAACCAATTCTAAAGTGGTGCAGTTCAGCTAACAGTTGGGCCACTCCATATTCTGCTCTCTATAAATGTATATAATATGTATAATCCTGATAATTCAATATCCTTAACTACCAGCATGCGAACTCACACTCCTAACTCAAGAAATGCTCACTAGGAGGTATGCATGCCCGTATCTGTCTCCATAGCTCTAAGCCTGCTTGTACATGTATTGCTAAATTTCCAAATGCAAGTACCATCTGTAAACTACAATAAAATTAAAGTGAATTTTATTGCTAAGCAGACTCTGTCCCTTCACTTCTTACTTCCTTATTATATCTATGAAAAGCTTTCCATTTTTTTTTTTTTTTTTTTTTTTTTTTTTTTTTTTTTTTTTTTTTTGGTTTTTCGGGATAGGGTTTCTCTGTGTAGCTTTGTGCCTTTCCTGGAGCTCACTTGGTAGCCCAGGCTGGCCTTGAACTCACAGAGATCTGCCTGCCTCTGCCTCCTGAGTGCTGGGATTAAAGGCGTGTGCCACCAAAGCCCGGCACTTTCTATTTAACTTTAAGTTTTATTGTGCTTTTCTCTAAAGCTTAAGTTTAAATAAATATCTAAAGTCTATCAGGAAATAATCACAATTTTTTAATTCTTTACTATTTCTTGTGTAGTGATTTTTTTAATTATTTCACATAATATTTATGAAATCATACTTATTATTTACCTCTTCTTTGGTGGACTAAATTGCCAATGGTGACTTTTTTTTGTAATCTGTGGTACCTTCTGAGGCTTTTACTTTTATAAATGTAACTGTTCTGTTGTTCTATATTATACATTGTCTTTATAAAATACAAATATTTTATCCGTATCAAATATTTTGCTATTGTAAAATGTATGGTTATGTGAGAACTATGACTAAAAAAATAAAGATTAAATGAAATTAAAGATAAAACTAGAGAAACTGGGAATAGAAATTAGGTCTGTGTAATCAGATTATAATTAGGTTATCAGAGTCCCAGTCGGATACAAAGAAGAGTGTAGAATTAAAATATATATATAATTAGTTGATGTGGTGGGGGGAGAATGCCCACATAGGCTCATGTAGCTGAATAATTAGACCCAAGTTTGTGGAGCTATTTAGGAAGGATTAGGACCTATGGGTTTGGTGGAAAAGGTATGCCACTGGGTGGGCTTTGAGATTACAAAATTGATTTCCAGTAAGCTTTCTCTCCTTCCTATTTGTACATAAAGATATCCACTATTAGCTTTTCTTTAGCACCATTATCTGCCTGCCTACCTGCCTACTGCCAGGCTCTGCATCATGATGATCATGAACTCTAACCCTCTGAAACTGTGAGCCCCAAATTAAATGTTTTCTTTTATAAGTTGCCTGGACATGAGGTGTTTTTTTTTTGTTTTTTTGTTTTTTTGTTTTTTTTTAATCACAACTATAAAAAATAAGCTAAGACATGGTTTCCATATTTGGAAAATGTGATGAACTCATAAATTCACAAAAATGTCTTCATTTTGAATGGAAATACTGAGACTAATTCAACAGAACCATGCTGTGGGCTTGGGGGGGGGGTAGAACATAGGAAAGAAACCTGTTTACCTGTTAAGGAAAACCAGAAAAAGTTCTAAAAGTAGATATTTCATCCTCACAAGTCAATGATGCCAGAAAGAAGAAAGCATAATTTGTATGCAGGACATAAATCATAAAAGGAATTTACAGTTCAGCATTCTACCTGCAGTGAGAACATGCAGTAGAAATGAGAGGAAAGACAGATCTCTCAGATAAAAAGAAGTGAGCAGGCTGTGGGTTAGACAGATTCTGCCAAAGGAACAGTGGAGAGAAAATCTACAGAAGGGAAGGAAGTAGTGAAGAAGGCATTTCCAGAGAAAGGGCGAAACAGTGGGCAGTGTAAGTGCACACTGGTCCAGGAGATGCTGTAGGAACTCGGGTACAGCGGGAGCACCAATTGGCTTCATTCAGCTAAGTAAAGGAAAGGTTTTGAGATCATTAGACTATAAATGCAGAAAGATACAAGAAAAGATGGGAAAATATCCTTGTACATTTCAGTAAAACGTGTGAAATGTTAGCATCATGAAACTGAAGTAATTTTGTACACGTAGTACTAGCACTAAAATAGTTATATATAGGATATTAACACACACACACACACACATATATATATATATATATAGCATTTATATTAGACATACACATATCTATATCCATATCCATATCAATATCCCTATCCCTATATCTATATCATCTATATCTATATCTATATCTCTATATCATCTATATCTACATCTATCTATCTATATCTCTATATATATTCAAACCTACATGGATACATGAAAATAGAATAGAAAATGAACAATAGATGAGTACGGTGGCTCACATCAGCCATCTTATTCCTTGGGAAGTGTTAGGAGGTGGGGAAGGGGGATCAGGAATTCAAGGTTATCTTTGACTATGGAGAAAATTTAGGAGGTACCTAATTTACAGGAGGCTCTACCTAAATAAAACACAAGGGAGGTACAAAAATATTATCCACGCATTGATCAAAAAATTAAAAATTATAGCAATGCTAATATTAGTATAAGTATAATTACAATGAGGAAAGTAGTACATTGAAGTGATAAAAGGGATAATAATTCAAACTATCTCAAAATGAAAGAGGGTACCCACTTTACAACCTCTGATCACTGCATATGTAGCTTGGAAAACACCTACATCCCCACATAACATACCTTAAACACAAACACAAGCACATGAGTATTTTTAATGAGGGATACATACAGATTAAGTTCTAATGCTTTTCTTTTATATGCTAATAAATCATCTTAGCAAACACTACTTGACTGGATAGCAAGGTATTATGACACACCCCTGCAGTCCCAGCACACAAAATGCTGAGATAGGAGGATTGCAAATTTGACAAGAATCTCAGCCAAATATCTTTTACCAAAACATAAATAAAATCATTTATTATTTTTAAATATAATTATTCAGTTAGAATCTCAATTTTTTTATATGTAGTAGTAAAATAATTTTGGTTTCGATGATTAGGAATTAATATCTCCTGGGAGGACATGATAATGTCAACTGTTATTGGAAATGGGCAAACAACTTTGTTGAGTATACTAGACACTGCAAACCCAAACTGAATTCAAATAAAAACAACAATAATAACAAAAAAAACACAAAAACAACTACAACTAAACACCCAAAAGCCAGCTCTGAGCAAACTCCTGGAGTTCTTGATTACTTTGATTCATTTCCAAGCATGTTTCTCAGAAATTTCTCTTTATAAAGAAAATATATTTTATGTATATGTATATTTTGTCAGCATTTGTACATGCACAACATGTGTATACAGTGCCCATAGAAGCCAGAAGAGGGTAACATCCCCTGGAACTGGAGTTCCAGAAGCTATGAGGCCCAGCCATATCTGAATGGAATGGCAGAAGTCATAAAGCCAGCACAGCTGTTTGACAAAGATCCAGCAGAGCTGAGACACATGATGGCTTGCCACACCATCTATGGTTTTCATCTCCACCTGTTGCATAATTGGAGTGCTTTTAATATTTGTAATATTGGGAATATTAGATTGATGGAAAATTCCTTATGCAATCATTTATGCCTTCTCCCAGGAATCCTGCTTCTAAGTTTCTTCAGGAAATTACTGAACATACTATTACCCCTGCTTTTAGGGAGATATACTTATCTATTTGAAGGTCTTCCTTATGCCTTGGAAATTGTGACACATAAGGAAGCAAGAGGTCTCTTCATGAGGCTATAAGATATAGCCAAAACCTGGAAACAACATAGATGCCCTTCAACTGAAGAATGGATAAATAAAATAAGGTACATATACACAATGGAATACTACTCAGCAGAGAAACAAAATGACATCATGAGGTTTGCAGGCAAATGGATGGATCTAGAAAAAAATCATCCTGAGTGAGGCAACCCAGACTCAGAGAGACAAACATGGTTATGTACTCATTCATAGGAGGATATCAGATGTAAAGCAGGGATTACTGGACTGCTACTCACGACTCCGGGGAGGCTACCTAGAGAGCAGGACCCTGGGAAAGACACAGGATGGATCACCCAATGACAGAGAAATGGATGAGATCTCCATGGACAACCTAGACTGAGTGAAAAAAAAAAAAAAAAAAAAAAAAAAAAAAAAAAAAAAGACGTGAGTGTGCCACATAATAGTCTGAGTGTACAGTGGAAAGAGGCTTGTAATCAGAACTGTGGACAACTCCTCTAGCCCATCGAATCTTGTTGATCTTTTTGAGTTTACTTTGTTTTGAATATCTTGTTTCTGTGTAAGTACAGGGACTGATTTTTAAGTATATCACTTTTTTATTTTATTTTATAGTTTAATTTTACATATCAGCCACGGATTCCCCTGTTCTCCCCCCTTGCACCCACCCACAACTTCCCCCCATTCCCATCTCCTCCATGGCAAAGACTCCCCTGAGGATTGAGTTCAACTTGGTAGATACAGTCCAGGCTGGCCCAGTCCCCTCCTCCCAGGCTGAGCAAAGTGTCAAATAGAGGCATATTGATTGTCAAATATTGGTAATCCTCTTAAGGTTTAAATAAAATTAGTAAGATAAACAATATACTGTTTTAGATGTCAGAATGTCCTTTTAAAACTAGCATGGAGATGACAAAGAAAAACACATTTTCAATATGCTAAACTTTGAAATGATTTATTATTATGATCAATCCATGTGAGTCTATTAAATGGGTAACAGAATTTATTAAGATATAAATTGAGGAATTCAACTCACAAATACAGAACAGAGTAGACAGCTGAAGTAGTCCTCTGATCTGACCGGGAACAAATCCACCTTGTATGCAGAAGCAGGGAGAAGGGGCATGTGACCCTTCTCTCTTCCCTTATAAGAGGTCAGATACAATGGCAGGAAGCACCACCTCCTTTGGGCCCTAATGCCCAAGGTCTTTGGTGGAGCAAATATCATTATAGTTTATTATTTTCTTTTAGTGGTTCTCAAAGCACAAATATTGGTACACATAATTTTTAATATTATGTCACTTGGTTTTCAGGATGTAATCTGTTTTTGCTTTTTAAATATTGTAAGAAGGGAGTTACTCATAGCTTAGGCTGTCCTTGAACTCACTATGTAGCAAGGATTACGTTGAACTTTTGATCTTTTTGTCTCCTACTCTTGAATGCTGGGATTGAAGGTGTACATTACTATACCAGGTGTATGTGCTCCTAGGGACGAAACTCAGGGTCAGTTGTGTGCTATGCAAACCTTCTCCTCAATGAACTGTATTTTTTGCCCTCTTGAGACATGATTTGGATCTAATTCTTTGTCACTATAATCTCTCAGTTTTTTTGTCAGACTTGTATTATGTAATTGTGGACAAAGTTGATTGTATCTATAATGTGATTTTAATATATGTATTAATGTGAGTCCTACAGGAAACAAACACAAAGTTCCCCACAATATCCCAATATCTGAGAAAGAGAATGTACCTGAGCACAAACACTCACTAGCAAGGAAAACAGAAGCTTTCAGTTGTTAAGACAAAACAGATACATTTCAAAAGAAGCAATAAATCATAAGACTGTAGGGAAACTTCGGTTCACATCTTCGACAATTTCATTTTTCAGGTGATGAAACCAAGATGTCTGTCTTCCTGAGCCATCGGTGCAGACAGTCCTGTAATAGTGAGAGCGGCAGTGTTGGGCTTAGGTCTTTGTGGTCTGGGGGAGGGGTTCTCCTCAGAGATCATGTTGTGTGACGAAGTAATAGGAACAAAAGACACACATTAAGGTTGTCATGGAGGCACCTAGCTCATCATTTCCTGTTTTGATTTTATACTGTAAAGGAGTTTTACCTTTATATGCATTGCTTTTGACTATGAGAATAAGTAGTGATATCGAAAAATATTACAGAATATTATGTCAATGCCTCTCTTAGATCTTCAGATTCCATGATTGAAACATTATCTGATTCACTTCAAAACTAACCCATGTATTTAAAAATTTTTTTCTTAACTCCTTTTCTTCTTCCCTTCCTTTTTCTCTCTCCCTCCCCCATCTCTCTCTCTCTTCTCCCTGTCTCTCTTCATTAATCATGATAGATTGGTTGACTGATTGATTGATTGAATTTTAATGTTTTAGGTGAGGTCTTACACTGTATGCCAGGCTGGCCTAAAAGTGTTTAAGTCACACACTGTATGCCAGGCTAACCCAGAAGTGTTTAAATAACCGAACATGACCTTCAACTTCTGGTTTGCCTGTCTCTATCTCCTGAATGATGGGATTGCAGATGTGTACCACCATACCTTGTTTGTACAGTTTAGGGGGTATAATAGTCAGGGTTCTATAGAGTAACAGAATGTATGAAATGAATCATTTTACATATGTATAGATAGGGGATTTATTAGAATGGTCCAGCTAATCAACAATGTTTGGCTATGAATGGAAAGTCAAAGAATGTAGTAGTTGCTCAGTCCAGGAAGCTGAATGTCTCAATTGGTCTTTAGCATGTGCTGGTTCCTAAAGAAGTAAGCTGGAAAGTCAGTAAAGGAATGGGCTTGGTAGCAAGTAGACAGCAAACAGGCAAAGAGCAAAGAGCTTCCTTCTTGGCTTCCAGCAGATGGCATGGCCCAGATTAGTTTGATTATAGATATGGATTAAAGTAATCATTTAATATCCTACCTCCTACTTCAAATATCCAGATTATAAGTAGATCTTTCCACTTCAAATTAAGCAGAAATCCCTGACTTGTGTGCCTTCAATTTTGGGGATTTTGTTAATTCCAGATGTATCAAATTGACAAAAAAAGAATATCCCCATAAGGAGATTGAACCCAGAGCTTCATGTAGACCAATAAAGCACTCTACTGAGTTGCTTCTCCAGCCATAGACTGTATTTTTTAGTGTTTTTGTTTTAATAGGTTGTATGTGTCTCATAATCTACCTACTACTTACAGATTATCTACCACGTGGTTGCATTTTTGATAATAATTTACAATAAGTTTTTGTTTTTCTATGGTGGCAGTTACACTATCTTCTTTCATCTCTGTCTTTTAGCCTTCCCTCTTGAGTTAATCTAGTCAAAAATATGTGAACTATGTCTTTTTTGTTTGTTTGTTTGTTTTTTCGAGGCAGGGTTTCTCTGTGTTGTTTTGGTGCTGTCCTGGATCTCACTCTATAGACCAGGCTGGCCTCAAACTCCCAGAGATCTGCCTGGCTCTGCCTCCTGAGGGCTAGGATTAAAGGTGTTGGCCACCATCGCCCGGCGACTATGCCCTTTTGTAGTCCTGTAACCTAATCCTGTGGAGCTGTTTTGTTGTTTTGCACACTGCTGTATGTCTCCTCTGCACATTTTTGTTCTTCTACGGACTTTGGCATGACGTTTTTCTTTTTTTGTTCTAGAGTTTTGATATATAAAACATCCTCTACTTTGAGATAAATGCTCATAGACCCATTTCTACCACATTCTTGGGTTTTTTTTTTGTTGTTGTTGTTGGTTTGTTTTTGACACATTATTTGTTAAGGAAGAGAGTATTTAACTTGTCTATTTCCCAATCTTCATCTTCCCCACCTTCCTCATATTTTTCTTTCTCCTCCTCCTTCTCCTCGTCTCCTCTTTTCCTGGTTTCATGCCACTGTGACCTAGAAAGATACATGGAATAATTTCATTTTCTCAAGACTTTACTTTGGGCCTAAAATATGGTATATACATATATCATTATACATGTGCTTCAAAAGAATGCATATTCTGATATCATCAAATACAGTGTCTACATATGTTTATCTATCATGTTTCTGTGTTGACTTCCTGTCTAGATATGTCCATCATTGAAAGTAGTTGCTGAATTTTCCTGTTGTTATTATAGTCTACTTCGGTACTATCAACACATGCTTGGTATAATTGTAGTGTGGCAATGTGTGAGTATACATTTTCGATTATTCACAATTCATTTTTATCATTACATAACAACCACCTTTGTTTTATTTCAGAAATACTGAATTAATCCACATCTCTACTGTTAGTTAATATACTTTGTTTTGGTTACATTTTAATTTAATATAGTAATTTTTCTAGCATTTCATTTTAGGATGAGTGTGTGTGTGTGTGTGTGTGTGTGTGTGTGTGAGAGAGAGAGAGAGAGAGAGAGAGAGAGAGAGAGAAAGAGAGAGACAGAGACAGAGAGAGACAGAGAGACAGACAGACAGAGAGAGAGAGAGAGAGAGAGAGAGAGAGAGAGAGAGAGAGCACAAAAGAGTGAGCAAGCACTTCCACCCTAACTGAACTAAACTACTTTGCATGATTCTCTCTACCCCCTCTTCCTGAGTACTGACTTTCCTTCTGAATGCAGGATTTTTACTTCTGTTGTACCTGACTCCTAAACAACCTTCTTATAATTTTAATATGATTTTGTGTCATGATTATCATGGGACTTACTCACACAAATTTCTAATATGGCTACAGTTTTTTTTTTTGAATTCATAATTAGTGATGTTCCTAAGCAATCTGAAAGTTCTCTTCTTGCAACTTTATTTTACACTACTTCTTTTATTTCACTGCTTCCATGATCTTTTTGTCTCATGTCCAAAGTTGATTAGACACACTGAGGGACTTTGTTTGTGTTGAATCTGACTGGAGATCTTTGATTTTCCTGTGTCAGTATATTTACGTTTGTTAAAACAAGGGGCTTCCGCTGCTTCTTCCATCAGTTTTTAAACTCTCTGTCTCTAATGTCTTAATCTACCACACATCAAATACTACCTTTTCTTCTTTTTATTTCATAAGTACTAAAGCTTCCTGTAACATGAATTGCTAGATGGTCTTATTAATAAAAACAAACCCAGAGCCAGGTGGTGGTGGCGCACGCCTTTAATCCCAGCACTCGGGAGGCAGAGGCAGGCGGATCTCTGTGAGTTCGAGGCCAGCCTGATCTCCAAAGTGAGTTCCAGGAAAGGTGCAAAGCTACACAGAGAAAACCTGTCTCGAAAAACCAAAACCAAAACAAAACAAAACCCAGAACCAGGTATTGGAGTGAATGCTGAAAGATCAGAGAAACAGAACAAGCCACATCCAGCCTCACCTTGCCAATTCCTCATCTGATCGTATTTCCTCAAATTGAAAGCCTCTGTGTCATCATCTGAATGGATCTGAGCTGAACTGCTGCTAAAAGCCTAAAAGCTTAACAAGACTCTAGTTTCTGGTCCTCATGCCTTTCTGCTTCCTGCCATCACTTCCTGGGATTAAAGGCATGTGTCACCATGCCTGGCTGTTTCCAGTGAGGCTTTGAACTCACAGAGATCAGAATGGATCTCTGCCTCTGGAATGCTAGGATTAAAAGTGTGTGTGCCACCATTTTCTGGCCTCTATGTCTGTCTAGTGGCTGTTCTATCTCTGATCCTAGATAAGTTTATTAGGGTACAAAATATATTGGGGACACAATATCACCACAGCTTCCTTTAATACTTAATAATTTTTCTCCTCTAATTAAATATTATGAATAATTTGTCTTAATTATTTTCTATATTCTTCCTCTAATTCAGCTCTGCTGTTAATGGTTAACATTGAATTTTCCCTCATTTAATACATTTCCAGCTCATAATGTAATCTGACACTTTTACTACTATTGTCTAGAATGCATTGTAGCACCTTTCTATATTTTCATGGTTAACTCTGCTTCCTTAAATGCTTTTAAGTTCTTCTTAGGGAAGTGTGTGCTAAGATTTGGGTGAAGTTGGCACTGATGTTTCATTGTGTTTTTTTAGTGCGCATATGCCCCTGAGTTTTCATTCATTCCTCTTCCTTTGCTTGTGTTGCTGTAGAAACATTTTACAGATTTTATAAACAATTATGGCAAGAACTTTTGTTCATGGTGATGGTGGTAGTGGTTTGTGGGTTATAGTGAAGAAAACATTTAACTGGGAAGCTGTGTTTCTGATACCAATGAAGGCACCAATTTGTAGAATTTTCACAACTCTTGTTAGTTGAGTAAAGTCAGTATTGGTTTAAGGTGGACGGTTTTTGTGGCATAAATGGATGTCTGAATCAGTGGCAAGTGTTGTTTTGGTCCTTGGTGATGATGACTACTAAACTATATAAACTATGTACAACCTAGTTTTCTCCACCTGAAGAAGCTATGTATGAATGGATGACTCTAGACACACTAAAGAGAACATGAACACCATCCCACCAGTATCTGTACAGGTGCTCATGACACAGCTGATGTCTAATTTCCAGAATGAATGAAGATATTGAAGTGATGGAGTTGAGATGGTGTCTTAGTTAAGGTTGATACTGCAGTGAAGAGATACCATAAGCACAGCAACTCTTAAAAAGGAAAATATTTATTTGAGCTATCTTACAGTTCAGAGGTTTAGTTTGTTGTCATCATGGTGGGAAGCATGGCAGCACACAGGCAGACATGGTGCTGGAGAGGTAGATGGAGCTGAGAGTTCTACATCTGGATTGGCAGCTTTGATTTTCTTATTTATGTAACTATAAAACCAAATTAATCTTTTTTTCACATTGGAACATGTTGTTTGGGATCCTTTTAACGCACGTTAGCTCATATTTAAAGAACAAATTATGTTATTCCCTTTGAGGTGAAATCTGTGTTTTATATCAAAATGGTTATTCTTAAGTGACCATCTACTATTTATGTATTGATGCATGCAGCAACATCAGTTCCTCTACCTCAGCCTTTACCTTTTATGATGCTTGCAATTCATGAATCTTAGCTGTTGATTTTCCTTCTGGAATGATCTGGAGAAATTTGAAAATGTGATCAAAGGGTATTTTCTATTCTAAAATATTTACAGGAAAGTCTTCTCTCAACAACCCTCCTTGTGTGGGTTGGAAAATGCATGAAGACCAGAACAAGCATAGACTTTAACCTGTTATTTTGTGTTACCGTTTTCTCACACACACAAGGATTTGGAACCTGTAGAATGGAGATATTTTTATGATTGATGTTCAATTACACTGTTTAAAAACAAGCCTACCCTGTGCCCAATTCTTTACCCATTAAATAGAATTCAATCTAAGAATTTTATAGGACTTTAGCAAAGGTATTCTCATGACTTCCTTTGCTGTGATTGCCAGATCACTCCTTATCTTGGCTGCCTCCCATCATACTATCTGCTATCATCTCTCTCTTTTCTTTACAGGAGTATCTCTGTTACTATTTATGTACAGAACTGCCTTATTGGTGCTTGTGTCCACTCACCTCCCTATCTAAACCCCAAAGCCTCCCAATGTCTTCAAAACCTTTCTCAGGTTTTAGAGTTGTAAAACTCCCACATGGAAATAAAAAGAAAGAAACATAAGTGCTAACAAAATATTGCTGAGTTGGCAGAGTTACTGCAGGATTTATAGACTTTTGTTTATGTGTGACATTAAGATAAAAACCGTGGAAACAAAGAATGACATAAAGGCTATACTGGGCAGTAGATTTCACTCTCAAAACAAATATAACCAAAGTCATAAATTATTTAAAATCCTGCTGAGAAAACAGAAATGAAAATAGTTTCTTAAATCATATTTTCAACTTATTTTGAAGCATAAAATAGCACATTAAAACAGCAAAACCTATATCACAGGCATAGCTAAACAATATGTATCAATCCTCATATATAGGCGAATATTAGTAATAATGTTATTATACTCACATTTGGAAGTCATATCAGAAATTGCCTACTTGGTTATGTATTTCCTCCTGTTTTTACATTGCCCCCACATAAATGCTTGCCTCGGCTTGCAGTGATTAATAAATACCATTATGTATTCACACCATGCAGCATCAGCGCCTTCCCTGGCAGCTACACAGAAGGTAGCAGAGGTATTCATTATTTGTGCTGCTGTCTTAGGTCCTGTTTGCTAGTGTCATGCTCTCTACTTGGCTTTAATTTCAGTTTCTTCTGTTACTGTCTTAAAGACAATTAAGTAAGAAATAAACAAATGAGGAACTATGAGAAAACTAATTACAAAAAATAAGAATAGGATGGTTGTGATCCTAGAGTTGAATTAAGCATTTCAGAAAGGCAGAAAATCACTAATTTTAAAAGATCAGTCAATAAATAATATTGGCTGTTTTTCTCTCACTCTTTTACATCTATGTGTGTGGAGGGTAGAAGATTGACTACTGGGAAATGATCCTTTAAACTGCAAAAGGCCCAGGGATGTCAGAGAATGTGTACAGCTATAGTCACCACCTAATCAGACGGGTTAGTGGACACAAGACAAAAATCTTGCAAATGTATACATGATTACTGCATGGTATTAATTCATTAATTCATATTGATAACAACCACAAATTTGTATTCTCTATGAAGATCTGTTTTACCCATATCATTCATAAATTACATTGATTGTTATTCTCTAGATGACTACATACTCTTAGCACAGTAGATTTACATCTGGATTGTCTTTGAATGCTGTTGATTAAAAATGCTTTTATTTTGATGATATGCATTACTGATTATTGATCCTGGGAAACCACTGCATGTAAGATGATGGCTTAATGATCATTCTTTGAAGGAAATTTGTTTTATTTTAATATTCAAATGAAATTTGTCTATTGACTGACACTGAATAAAATAAAGTATGATGAGTAACAAAAAACATTGGTATTAATATTTGAAATCTAGAAAGATGTTATATTATTTCTCCAAGGACAAATAAGATTTCAGATAGAACTAATTTTGATAATCAATTGTTAATATGAAAGTGAAATTGACTACTATTATCAACAGTCAGCCTGGTGCATTTATCCAAATTCATAAATATTCAAGAGGGAGGAGGAATGAGATGGAAAAATAATTAAGTTCTCAGTTCTAGTGATTGAAGAGTCAGCTATGAGGCAAGAGATAATGACACCTCCAGGACATGGAAACTGAGAGTTCTCTACATGTTTAGAAAGGAGCCAAACCCTGCCAACATCTTGGTATTGCCCTGTGAAACTCATTGCAGCCTTCTGAACTCTAGAACTTTAAGGTAACACATCGATGTTAGTTTAACTGAATAACTTTGTAGTTTGTGGTATAGTAGCAATAGAAAGCTTAAACCTGTGCTGACATTTAGATTTTTTTTCTGGTCACCTGGAACCTGCTGACAAGGAATACTCCTTTTCTTCCTCAAATAAGTAAATGAAGCATTTCCTTATATACCCTTCCGATTTAATTATTAATTAGAAATAGTGGAAATATTAAAAAATATTCTCACTCTATTATTTACTAGTCATATCTCTAACTAGCAATCTGTGACTGTTTTTTCTCCTGGAGAATTTTGTGTTAATTTGAATAAATTATCTAAACAATTACTTGTCAATAACAATTTTTACAATTGTGGCTATTAAACGCAGAAGGACAACAAAAACATTGAGTTAGGTGGGGATGGTAGAGATATCCAGTGGCTTATAGAATAACCAGACAGGGTTCTTTCTTACTTTGCAAGTTTGTAAAGTATTAGGTTGTAATGTCACATAGTTCTTTAAATGAAATCAAGAAGACCCAAATTTAGAAAATTCTCTAGGAAATTGTGAAAAGAAAGAAATATTTAGTTGATCTGGGATGAATACCAGGTAAAGTAAAAGGTGGAATACTGGGAACCAGCCTCAGCAGTTTTGGGGGTCTGAAGGATGGAATACCTGGAAGGCCCAATAATGGCTCAGAGACAATGTTCATGCAAGCTGACAGGTCACTTCGGGCTTCTGCAGTTGCTAAGTTTCTTTTGCTTCCCTAGCTTTTCTTAGCTTCTCTAACTTCTCTTAGCTTCTCTTTCTTTAGCTTCTGCTTTTGCCCTGGTGAACTCAGTCTTTTATTATCATAAGTAAAGGAGGAACAGAAAAAAAGGGGGGGCGGGAATCACCCAATACAAAATGTTCTCATGATTCCAAAGGTTATTCTTAGAAAATCACCAATACTTTCTTCATCATCTTTTACTAAACCCACGAACTATCCCAGACTTAACACCAAAGCAAGCATAATCTATTTTTATTATTAATGATTATACAATCTTCTGAGCACTTGACCCAGGGGCTAGCAACATGCAATTTCGCAAAATAAATAAATAAATAAAAAAAAATAAAAAAATAAAAAAGGTAAAAATAAGAACAGTCATCAATGTACCAGACAGTCATTTCCTCCTCACACAGCCTGCTCCAACTTCAAGACCCCTATAGCCACCTAAGTTTCTCCTCAGCCCTCTTCAAACACCAAGCCCCATGACTTGTGGGCCACAATGACCTCAGACAAGAAATCTGTTCCTACAAGTCAGCAACTTCTGTCCTTCTATATCCCAACAAGTCTAAGGAAGACTTAACCTAAATTTTAGATCTTCTATGAAAGGAAGCTCACCTTTCTTGGCAGCTCTTTTTAATCTAGGAACCCAATAAAGCTTGTAGCAATCACTCCATCAATTGTCACATTATTTCCACACCCCTTCAGGAGGAATAAAAAAACATCTGTATTAAAGTTGCCGTCTCCCTTTCTTGGTGGAGGCCACTATTTTCCTCCTATTCTAGGTTCCCACACTTTTAGTTTGTCATCCCATCTATATGTTACTCCATCCATAGTCTTCAGCCAATACCCCTTAGGGTATCAAGTTTTACATGATGTCCTTGGAATATCCTCAGAAACTGAATTATTCATCATGGCCAATTTGAGTCCAGTGTGTTGATACACATCATACTATGTGCTATAGTTGACCCCACATTCAGTACAGTTTATCCAAGCCTAAAAAGGTCCCCCAGGCTGCAGGCTCTTTTTCATGAACTACATAACTGCCTTAACCCCAGCCTGGGTGATCATCTCTGTATAATTTCCTGTGAAATCTACTTCACTCCTTTCCTGAATCACAGAAATCACCATTGATCTAGAAACACAGAACATGAAGATCAGATAGAAGAAAAAGACTAGTATTACAAGAAGTATTTAAATGCAGGATGTCATGACATGTGCACGCCATAAAGCATGACCTTGGGACATGTAGGCATTTCTGCCTTGGCCCTCTAGAGGCATGCTAAGCAGAAGATCCGGAGGGAAACACATGGAGGGTTGATGGTCCACAATCTTGGGTCCCCTTTTCTCCAATCTCTGCTGGCAGCACGTCAGTCATCTTATATGCCGTCCTTGGCAATGGAATGATAAGGTGATTCAAACATATTGAACTTATCATGATTCCAACTTTTCCATTTGCCAGTGGAGTAATTCTGCTGTATTTGTGATTTGAGCTATCATTCTTGACTAACAAAGCTATTGCAGTCCACACTGAAAATATCTATCCTGGATATTACTCAGCCTTGACATTCTGAAGAAATAATGCCTATAGTCTCAAAAACTAAGTCATGTATTGATTTCCACACTGACATCTTTTATGAATTATCAAATTCTTAAATAAACGTTTACCACAACAAGTTAAAATTGTCTCCTTAATGGATTATATAGTCTTAGCATGTCCATGTTAAAAATATGCCACCATCTCAATTTGCTATTGTCTGCCTTTCTCACTTTCTCTGAGATTACCCTTAAAAA
Organism: Peromyscus leucopus; assembly: GCF_004664715.2. NCBI lineage: Eukaryota > Metazoa > Chordata > Mammalia > Rodentia > Cricetidae > Peromyscus > Peromyscus leucopus. The sequence goes on from NC_051068.1 coordinate 23,935,321, forward strand.
ACAAACAGAACTTCTTGCAAACATTTAGAAAGCACTGTTTAAACTTGTAAAACATAATACCTGCATTTGTGTAGATGTAGCCATAATTGTCAGCCAAAATGTGTTTATCACATCCTGGCAAATGTCATGTGGATACAATAATAAACAAAAACAGACCCAAGAAAACAAAATTCATGTTTCACAAAATTTACAAATGAAATAATAAGATTTTAAAAGGAAAACCTGGTAGGAAAGAAAAGTGGGTATATTTATAGGTGTATACAGGGGAGTGCCATTAAATTGGCAATTTAGGAAAGGAAGACACAAAGATACAACAAGAAAACGGGGAAAGATGAGAGAAAATGGCCATTTTGTAGGGTGAGAACTGCCCAAGGTCCTGAGGCCTGACGGGAGCCAGGTGCTCAACGTATGCTGGCCTCACCAAGCAAGTCTGAAATCCTGTCCTTTTGTGGAAACACCATTAATGTGTGAAGAGAAAGTGTTAGCAGAAGAGATAGGTGGTTTCACCAAAGTACAGCCCTCTGAGATAACAGGAAGAAAAGGGCATTACAGAAGTTGAAGACAGAAGTGACTCATAAAATGATGTATAAAAGGATCAATCTGACTGTGTGCTGAGCAAAAATCATTCACAGGAGGTAAAGCAGTGTGACAACAGCAGAAGCAAGAAGTAGCTGCATTAATCAAGTCAGAAGTGATATCGGCTTAGACTACGGCAGCAATGAAGACTGTAATGAGAAGTTTTCAGATGCTGAATGTAGGGATGGAAGCAGACCGGAGAGCTCCTGATGTAGGTGGCATTGGGAAACGGGTGCACAGTTCTTGACATAGGAAACTGACAATTATATGCTTGAGTTTCCTGAGACCTGAGACATGAAAGACTAAGACAGTGTCAGGCTCAAGCTAAAGAAAATGAAATCTTCAACTTTAGGTAGACAATAATATGAAATCTTTAAATACCAAAGGATGGTGTGTCTCAAAGTTAGATTTAACTCTTGAATAAAATAAGTGTGTATTCTAGATAAGTATGATAGTCAAGAACACCAGATAAAATCTGAAGATCCAAACTGATAAATTAACAAGGAAGAAAGGGGGTGAATTCACCTGTAAGTTATCAGAACTGAGCTGTGTGGACACACACTGTAGTTGAAATGTGTGGAAAGTTCTTCCTGATTGCACAGCATACGCATGTGTGTGTGTGTGTGTGTGTGTGTGTGTGTGTGTGTGTGTGTGTGAGAGAGAGAGAGAGAGAGAGAGAGAGAGAGAGAGAGAGAGAGAGAGAGAGAGAGTTGCATCCATATGTGTGCAAGTATATTCATAAACACATACATGAAACCAGAGGAAGTTTGAGGGCGCCATGCTCTATAAGTCTCTGCTTTATTATCTTGAAGCTGGGTCTCTCATCGAATCTGAAGTTTGCATATTTTGGCTAGGCTCCCTGACCCGAAGCCCTGCTATCTCTACAACCATCATCCCAAGTGCTGGAGTTACAGTCATGTGCATTTTTCATTTGTTTGTTTATTTTTGATGTATAGGTGCTAGATATCCAAATTGAGCTTCTCATGCTTATTTAGGAAGCACACATATCGACTGAGTTGTCTACTTAGCTTTAATTTTTCTTTAGAAAAAATGAAATAAGAAACAACACTCTTATATGAGAGTGATGATAGTAAAGGATGGGTAAGAGGATCGATAAACAGTGCACCGTGAAGCGCTTGCAAAATACCCAGCAGATGGTACATTATTGTCATCTTGTTGTAGCTATTATGGAGTCATCTATACTACAACAATATATTTTTACACAAGTCTACTTGAAAACAATGTTTCAGCCAAAACTTATGGCCTTAATAATAGTGATTTAAGCTACGACAGCAAACATTAATGAGGAGATATTTGGAAGACAAGTGAGCCCTGTTGAATTTCTTCAGCTGTGCGCACTCACTTCTCACCCTTTTCTTTGTTAGTTGTTATCACTCTTCTCAGCTTTTCAGAACCTACCTGCGAGGCCTCAACTGTTTCTCTGGAAATAAGCCCTGTATCTACCCTCACATTATAAGCGAGATTCTTGTCATTGAAAAAAATACTCAAGATAACTCCAAATTTTTCTTTTCTACAAAAGATGTATACTACTCTGAGGAATCTGGAAATGAAATTACCATAACTTAAATTATATTTATTCCTTTTTATTAATATCAACTCTATTTCCAAAGTGTTACACTAACTCCAAATAAAAGCATGACAGTGTGTACTTACACATGTAAATATAGACATATTTTTATTGAGCTGTTTTTAATACACTTGAGTTTATTCTGCTTGTATATGATCTCACTCAAATACGTTCTCCCCAGAATGGGTAGAAAAGGAGTTTCTTCAACTTCAACAACTTTTGTAGAATTTTAAAGTATATCTACACACAGTTATTTAACCCAAAATTATGAAACAAATAAGACTGAATCAACAAGGTATCAAATGATCCCTGTCCCTGGCCTTTGGGGATTCTGTCATTTTCTGTCCACTTATGGTTGGTTGACACACACAAGATACTATTCACAACTATGTGTTTGCCTTATATTACTGCGCAAGTGATATCCTAAACCTCACTATTAATAGTTACTTTTAAGTCATCTAGCCTCTAGAATACTATATTGATTAAGGAGCACATTTTGACTAATAATTATTAAGTTCTCTGTGGTTTTCAATTTATGTAGTGGTGCATAAATCAATGACCTATTCTTCATTTTTTCTTTTTTTTAATTAAAGAATTTTGTATTTATTTTACATACAAACCACAGATACCCCTCTCATTCCTCCTCCTGCTCCCCCGTAGCCTTCCCCCTTCACCCTCTATCACCTCCTCCAAAAAGGTAAGGCCTCCCATGGGGAGTCAGCAAAGCCTGGAACACTCAGTTGAGGCAGGTCCAAGCCCGTCCCCCGTGCATCACACTTGTATGTATAAAATATTTGTATATGTTTTATGTTCTCCAGACCCTGCCAGGGACACATCCTTTATTAAGATTTTCAGTGTTAATACATTCTCACACCTAAGTCTGTTTTTGCAGTAATATCAGTAGGCAACAATCAAGCAGCAAGTGATCCAAGCAGCTCACTCACTAATCAGTGACCACAGCTTCAGTTATGTGCACTAATCAGTGACCACAGCATCAGTTATGTGGATAATTTTCTTCCATGGCTCTGACATACCTGCACTGAACACTAAAGTTTTGGAAATGGTGGAAAATATGCACATTTGTGTATTCAAGCTATTATGACTAATAAAACAAAAAGAACAGTGCATAGTACCTTTGTGATACTCTAAGCCTATGAAATTAATGATCTTACTACTTAAAGTAAAGAAATATATTGAAAATACCTTTAAGGATTATGTAGAAAAGGGGTTATGTATAAGAAGTTTCTCTGGTATTGAAGAGATTGGATCATTTTGCAGTTATGTTACAATACAATCCAAATGGGGTTTTGGTTGATGAGAATGTTGAGATTAGATGATGAGGGGTATCTAGCAATGTGTTTCTCTTGAGAATAAAAGTTCAGGACTTACTAATTCAAAGTTGCAGACTTTCCATCACATGGTAAGTATGAATGACCATCAATTAACCATGCATGAAACCCAGTCTTCCATTGCTGAATTAGGAATATTTGGGAGGGGTGTGATCTGGATAGTATTAGAGGCTTCACAATAGAGAATGCTGCATTTTTTATTTTAAAAATGTGTAAGATTTGTGTATGGAAGTAGAGTGGCCATATAAAACTGCTCAGATAGCATTTTAGGCATTTTTGTAATCAAAACAGTATGTGATAATATAGCATATTTGAAGCTAACAGGAATAATATTATTACTTGTAATTTAAAAAGACATGTTAAAGAAAATGCAGGTGTGTGGAGATATAAAATAGATGGGGACAAGTCAAGACATCCAGAAACACACATGAAGCAGATATCATTATGCATTTATGACTAGAGATGAGTTTACTCCTTATAAACATGTGGAAAGACAGAGCATTTCTGTCTCCATTCCAGGAATCAAATGTGGGTTTTCATGCTTGCGTGGCAGACATTTACCAACTGAGTCATCTTCCCAGCCCCTATGATTCATGTTTAACACTGGATTCCTGCCAAATATCTTCTATGATTTCAACATGTTAGTATTCGTATCGTTGCAGCTTACAATGTTTATTGTACTGCTGTTACCCAATATATACATGTCTTGTGGTATGTCTTTCTAGTCCTCACTAATCAGTAAGGGACTGTGGGTTCATCACTACTGAAAAATTTGACTACTGAAGTGTATTTTAGTATAGGTGTACACACACACACACACACACACACACACACACACACACACAGAAAAGCCATGTTGGTTTATGTACTCTATAGATAGATAGCAACCAGAACAGTGTGTGACTCAAAGTACCTTGTATGTAAATATTTTCTGAGTCAGTATTTATTCAGCCCAGTTGGACTGGATACTTGTTCTGTGCCAGGACATGAGGAGGGGTATAAGATTGAAAGGTCACAAGGAACACAGGGGATCATCATTGTCATAAAGGCTAATAAGGACTATAGAAGCCACTGCAAACCAGTGACATGATAGAGTCATGTATTGGGACGATGGCTCACTAGGTAATGTGGTTGCTGCAGAAGCATGAGGACCTGAGTAAATCCCCAACAATCATATAAAATCTGGGCGTGTTTGTACACCTATAATTGGCCCTGGTGGTAGTGCAGAAAAAGGGATCTGCTGGACTCAATAACTAGACAATGTATTACAGTAAAAACAGATTTTTACAAATACATTGAGACACCTTGTGTTAAAAATTAAGGTAGACTATGGTGATATTTTATTTGTACTGAAATGTGATTTTAATTTTATGTTAATAAATAAAGTTGCCCTGGGGTCAGAGCTATTAGAGCCATAGCAACAGCGTGGTGGTTAGAAGAGCTAGGTAGATTTCTGTGTGTTCAGGGATACAGCCAGTATTGGAGACATACGCCTTTAAGACCTGGAGGGCGGTACTTACAGGCAGTGACAAGACAGTCATGTGGTTGGGTTTACCACCAATGAGAAGGCAGAACAGAAAGACTATTTAAAGACAGACAAACAAGAAGAATCTCTCTTAGGGAAGCTAGGAGCACTGCAGGAGGTAAGATTTTATATCTGAGCTCTGACCTCTCAGCTTTCTCTTTTACATTGGCTCTGTGTTTCTTATTTTAATAAGACGATTGCTTACATCTACAGTAGACAGTTGTGGGAGCCCGTTCTCGGGTTCCTTGTGGCTTTACCCAGCAGGTCCGCATAGAGGATGATCAGGACCATGGGTCTGAGTGCAGGTGTCTGAGATGCTCTGCACTTGGCTGTGCTGGGGGAGGAGGTCTTTTGCTCTACCCCTTGGCGTCTCTATAAAAACCCTGGGCCAGAGACAGTCGGGGCCCGTTGGAATAAGTTCCAGGCCCTCTCAAGGCTATCCTTTATTTTCTATCTGTTTATCTCCGCAAGATTCTCCGCTATAAATCCTTCTATCTAATATTTCCTGCTGATCGCACTCAAGAAAACTCTGGGAAGCTGTGGGGGTGGTGGGTAAATGCCCCACAGACAGTAATATAGAAAGTTGTCTGAATTCCACCACTGGCCTCAGTATACACACTTAATAGGTGTGTAAAACTACTGCACACACACACACACACACACACACGAGAGAGAGAGAGAGAGAGCACATGCATACTCACACACAAAGATAAATATTACAAATAAAAATAAAAATCAAATAGTTATTATGAAGTAACTTGAAGTATAAATTTTTGTACACTGTCCAAATATTGCTAGCCAGTCAGTGGAATTCACAGATTTTATTATTCTTGCTATGAGATAGAAAATGTAGGCTTCTTTAAAAAACAGTATTTTTATTTAATGTGTATGTGTGAGAGACTACACATGTACATGTGATCCATGCTTGCTGCCTTTCGATCTCACAAGATGGCCACAGATTGTTAGAACTGCAGTTACAGGTTTTTATGAATTTGGGTGTTAGGGAATGAACTCAGCTCCTCAGCAAGTTCTTAATCACTTAAACATCTTTATTATCCCAGTTTAAAACACACAAAATTAGTTGTAGTTTTCTGTAATGGCCTCTTTTGTTACAAATAAAGTGTCCTTGATGGGGGTGAGATCTATACTTAACTGTGGCTATAAGGATAAATATTTAGAATGTAATTAGAAATTATGTTGGCTTATTCAAATGGCAGTTGAAGCTTCTCGTCCAAGAGCTACGACTCCACTACTCCTGAGTAGTTGGCTAGATTTCCAGTAGCAGATCAAATTTCCTACTATTGAGCAGACCTTAACTAGAGAGTTGTTGGTGACCAAGAAGGTCTGTGTGTCACTATTATACCCTTAGGGACACACTGCTTTGCTGGTCGTTGTTGTCGTTCATAGGTATCATAGCTGGTGGGGAACTATTGGTTGTTTGCCTATCTTGGAAGCTTGCATGGCAACTTCTAGTGACATGAAAGCTAGGACCAAGGGAGGAGGCTTTCAGGTTTGATCAAGCTCTGATTAAAATGTGGAGAACAATCGAGTGCTGAGTGCCTGGCCTCAATAATACATCTATAGCACATTGCCTACATCTGTGCTCTGTAATTCCACCAGAGGACAGGGATGGACAGAGACAGAGGAACAGAAAGTTTGATGTAATGTAGAGTCTGTTGGAAATGTCTGAGACTTTGTACTCATAAAGTTTTATTACCATGACTACACAAAAAAAGTCTGAAGAAGGATGACAGCAATAGAATTGCTAACATGGAAGAGGGAAAGGAATCTCATGGGGCTTCAATCCTAGACCAAGAGCAACAGAAAACCAAGGGAAGCCGAAAGTGGAGAGACCACAACAGTTGGTTATCCAATATCAAACAGTCATCTCTAAAAACATGCAAGTAAGTAATATAATATAGACTGAGTAGGTTGTGTTTTATATTTTTAGAATAATATATACATGATGTATGCATATATAATAAACATACACCTATAATACTTATAATGTGTGTTACACACACACACACACACACACACACATATATATATATATATATATATATAAAATAGTACATATCAACAATGAAATAGAGACAATTAATTTCAAAGAGATCAAGGACATAAAAAAAGAAAGTTTGGAGAAAGAGCATAGGGAATGAGTAAATGATGTAATTATATTTTAATTTTAAATAAAAACAAATATTTGCATGTCTTATTGCTGCAAAACTTACCTACTCAGTGTGTGGATCTTTCCTATCTGTCAGTAGAATTTACAAATTGTGCTCAGTACGTTGGGTACCAAAGGTTCAAAAACTCAAACGTAATATCATTTTGTAGCCAATATGCACAAGGTCCAAATAATGTTATTTAAATATCTAAGCTGAGATGGATTCTTTTAGCAGAAATAACAGGCAATTCTGATATTAGTTTGTGGACTTCATGTATTTTATTTTACAGACTTACTCCTTAAATAAAGGAATAGGACAGACATGACTTGAGGGAAAAGGAGAATTGAAGCTGGAGGTAAGTTTGGCTTGGTTAGGAGTTAAGATAATAAAACCTTAATGTATGACTTAAATAACAGAGTTGGGAGGTTAGAAAACATTCAGTCTCCTAATCAAATACATTTTACTATAGTAAACCTGACAGAATAAATGTCTGTAACTCATAAGGTGTGAGAATTGAAATTTAGGCATAAGCCAGAATTGGAAGAAGATATTCCTAAGAGCAAGTCACTATGAAAGGAAAAATTTGCCAACTGGGTAAATGCTGTGGAGAGAACTCTTCCTGGATTTTCTTCACACTGGGCTTGAGCTTGTGCACCATCAATCCTTCTCTGTACCTAGCTACTCAGCCAGTATTGCAATTAACAAACACCTTCAGTGAAGAAGGAAAAATAACAAGACCTATTAGTTACTGCTGAAATTTTCATTATGCTTAAAGTAATGTAATGGCATGACTGGAATAGATTTTCAACTCCAATGCTGAATGCCATGACTGTTTCAATATCTCTATAGCTTTAACAGAATTTTATGAAAATTCCTGAGATTATTTTGTGGTTTGTACTTGTTTCTTTACAGGAGAAGTGAACTCTATGTTCTTGGTTCATAAGTGTTCACATTTGCTTATTAACTTGTGTTACGAACTATTTGCTCTTTTCATGTTTAAGAAAGTCACAAATTATTACTGGCTTACTTATTAATTTTCTAAAAGTTAAGTGCTTCAGATACAAGTATCTAATCAAGTTATTAAGAATTCCTTGATTGTTAAATATTCAGAGGTGAAGCCAAAGAGATAGTTTATGCATAAGAATGCTTGTTGTTCTTGCAGAGGACTGGAGTCTGGCTCATAGCACTATGTTGGGTCATTCACAGCTGCCTTTAACTGCAGTAGAATATTATTTTAATGTGTGCTACTTTTTTGCATTTGTTTAACTCTGTGAAGCAGGGTTACTGTGCCTATGTAAAACACTAGATGGCTTAATAAAGAACTGGCCAATAACAAGGCACGAGAAAGGATAGTCAGGGCTGGCAGGCAGAGAATATATTTAGAAGTAGAAAACTAGGAGAAGATATTGGAGATAGAAAAGGAGCCATAGAAGGGGAGGACTCCAGGGGCCAGCCACCCACCTACACAGCAAGTCATGGAGTAAGAGTAAGATTTACAGAAGTTAGAGAACGGGAAAAGCCCAGAGTCAAAAGGTAATGAGAATAAGTTAAAAAAAACCTGCCTAGAAACTAAGCCAAGCTAAGGCTGGGCATTCATAGTTGAGAATAAGCTCCATGACTGATTTGGGAGGCAGGTGGCTGGCCCCCCAAAAGACCAAAGACCAACCACCAACATTTAACTTTAGGTCTAGGGGATCTACTGTTTTCTTCTGGCCTTCTCAGACACCAACAAACATGTGCCTTTCCTTTGCATGCACACACTCAAATATAAATATGTACAGAAAAAGGTAAACAAATCATACTCAGTGTAAAGAAAACGAAAACATTTTCTTCTTTTAAAATTTAAGCCTGCAAAATAGTCCACCAAAAGACAAAGATCAAATATGCTGAATTAATATGCAATGATAATTTAATTTGCTTATTTAAAATTAACACAAACTTTTGTGTAACTTTATGATGTTTAAATTTGTGCACACGTGTCCATATGGCATGTGCATGCCTGGGGACGACAGAGGCTAGAAGAGGGCATCAGATCCCATGAAACAGGAGATACAGATCATACAAGCCGTTATATGGTATCTGTCTGGAAGATCAGCCAATGCCTTAACTACTGAGCATACATTTCAAAGTCTAGAAACAGGACTATTAGAGATAACACAGGATTCATGTGACAATTTTATCTACCACATCCTTATGATGACTTTATCATAAAATGATATAGCTAAATCCATAGCCTTAGACCCTGAGAGTTTGAATAAACTAGCATTATCCCCAAAATGTAAGCCCAAATTTTCTTCATTTAATTATAGCTAAAATTATACTCAATTATTCTTTTATTTTACCTATTTTAGTAATGATCATGACTCACCAATCTTCTTACCTTCTGGAATATTTCTATTTATTATTATGTCAAAAAACTGTCAAAATAAGCCATTTGTGCAGGAGATAAATTAAGTTTTCAGAAGTTATTGAAAGGTTATGAACAAAATAACTTTCTTCAAATTATTTTGAAGTTCTAAAGATTATATATACATATATATATTTGTGTATATAGAGAGAGACATTCTTAAATTTAAAAAAAAAAAATCTTGAAATGTGAAGCAATGAAGCCATGTGGCTTCAACAATTTAAAAAAATGATTAACATACATAAAAATCATAGGGCTTAGCACACGGCAAGCAGCACAATGGGCTAGCTAAGTGCAGCTAGCAGAGTAGTAGAGGGAGCAGAGTTCTTAGATTTTCCCATAGTCACACCATTGGGTAATTCCACTTCTATTGTTATCATAGATGCTTGTGGAAGCATCCTCAGATTTGCCTCAAGTGTTCTGAGTTACTGACAGACAGGTATAGAACAGGGCATGAATTTGATTGTTCCATGTCCACCACTACCAATTCCAAGGGTTGGTAATTTGCTACTTACAGAGGAAAAACAACTTGTGGAAAATTTCAGTTGCTAAAAGTATATTTTTTTTTAAAAAAAAAATCTATGATTTTCTCTAAATCCATTCAAATTTTCTTTCCTCTAATAACAAGGCCACTTGGATTCTAGTAGGACACAAGTCTTTCCAAGTGGACACTGCATATTATGGTCTTATGATGCAATTCTAATCAATAGAATATAAGTGTAAATGAGGGTTTTCAATTTCTAGATTTCATCTTTGTAAAGGAAAATTTCTGTCCTGACTTATGGTTACACAAATTAAATCACCTCAGTGTGGAGTGATGTGATTTTTCATCCAAAATCCTACTATGGTTTATGCACGGTAAACACCTATTTAATTCCTTTGTAAACTATAATTGGAAAGATGAATGTACTTTATTTTATTTCACTGTAATTTTGGGTTGTCTTGATATCTGAATATGAAAAAGATAGACCCCAGATCCTAGGTGACTCAAGCTTTTTTTTTTTTTTTTTTTTAAATTAGAAAATTTTTCCATTCATTTTACACACCAATCAAAGATCCCCCTCTTCCCTCCTCCCAATCCCCAACCTTCCCCTCCCAGCCCACTTCTCACTCCTCCACACAAAAAAGCAAGGCCTCTCATGGGGAGACACATCCTGTAGAGGCAAGTCCAAGCTCCTCCCCCTGCCTCAAGGCTGCACAAGGTGTCCCATCATAGGTAGTGGCTCCAAAAAGCCCTCTCATGCACCAGGGATGGATTCTGATTGTATCACCAGGCCCCCCCCCAACAGATCAGACTACATAACTGCCTCACCATGCAGAGGGCCTAGCCCAGTCCAGTGCGGGCTCCACAGCTGTTGATCCAACTTTCATGAGTTCCCTCTAGTTTGATTTGGTTGTCTCTGAAGGTTTCCCCATCATGATCCTGATGCACTTGTTCATAGAATTCCTCTTCCCTCTTTTTGACTGGACTACTGAAGCTCTGTCTGGTGCCTGACTGTGGATCTCTGCATGTGCTTCCATCAATCACTGGATTAAAGCTCTGTGATGACATTTAGGGTATTCACTGATCTGATCACTGGGGCAAGCCAGTTCAGTTCAGGCACCCTCTCCACTATTTCTAGTAGTCTAGGCTGGGGTCATCCTTGGGGATTCAGATAGAGAGAAACCAGGTGCTAGCTAACAGTTTTTAAGAGGAAATCCACAGCCTGATGAATACTCAGAAAGGGTGGAAAGCATGGAATAGGTTAAAGAGTTTCTCATGACTCTATGATTCATCAGCCTGGGGCTTTTTCCCAAATATCATCCAAGTTTCTTATTTCCAAAGAAGCTCCCAAACTAGTAGTATGCATGGTTTTTCATTTGATATTTGACACTGCCTTCTATTATCATTCTTTTTCAGACACATGAAACTTGTTTGTAATGTGAGATCAATTGAAAGGAAAAGATGGCATGGTGTATGCTAGCTCACAAACTAAAAGTAATTTCAGGGTAAAAGGTAGATAGTAGAAATTTATAAAATGACAAAGGAAGCATGAATCTATTTAGATGTTGTTTGTACACAGTGAATCACCTCTTGACCCTTAAAGCAGTGTATTTAATATTGCTAAAATAGTTTGTCTTAAGAGACTTTTACCATATTCTAAGTGATCCATAATGGCTTTATAAATCTTTGTATCATTGCCCTAAATTATTCATTATAATAAGTATAAATAGGTTCACATGTATATACTTAAATACCTTGCAAAATCTTCCTTTTCTATTTGGTCTTTAGTACATATGTATGGAATATTCATGACATAATATCCTTGCTGGCAGTGAGTTTCCTCATGTTTTACCTTCCTTATCTTAATTTCCTCAGTTTATTTTAATTTAGAATTTATTCCAATTTCTGTATGGCAAAGAGGGAATTAAAACAATATTATATTATATTGCAAATATTTGTAAAACTTGCTTAGAATTCTACTACATATCCTTTACAATGTATATCCTATTCAACTTTTGTGTGAAAGTACAAAAAACAAGAAAATACATTTTTCACTTGTAACTGAAATACAGACAACCCACTTAATTCCTAGCCAATTCTCACACAAGAAAGAAACCTCCTAGGTTGGCTTTTTCTAGATGACTCTTACTAACAAGGCAATTAAAAAAAAATTCTTCTTAGGAATAAATATCACATCATGACTTATGATCAATTCAAAAAGATTTTGTGAAATCAACAACCCCTTCATTACTTGGCATTGGAATATAGAGGAGTATGGACCCCTTCCCGAACTCCATACATTAAAGGATTACGTCCATAGTCTCGCTAGGAAAAGTCATGTCACAAGACAGATCATTTTAGAATGTGTTCCTAAAGATGCTATTGGGATTCAGGATATTCGTGTTTGTCTTCTTGCTTCTCAAGTCTCAGAAAGAGCAGCAGCCTCCTCTTGCACTTCTATGATGCTACTTCTGCCACACCACAGATCCAAGGCATAATTCCTCAAAATTAAAACCAGAGCACAATTTCTCGTGTTATAAATTTATGTATCTCAGATATTGTTAATAGTAATATATTGGATGACTAAAAGAGCAGAGAAATGGCAGCAGAACACTAAGATGTAGGTCTTCCTAGCTGTTGAGCTAATGGTGGATTTACAGTTGTGTTTTAACTGATATCACTACTGTAGGGTCTTTTTTAAATGTTCTTCCCATAAAGTGATAGCATTATGCTGAAGAAGCAAATTTCTGGAATTTCTTATGTACAGTTATTTAAAAAACAACAACAAAACAAAAACAAAAAACAAAACAAAACTTGTGATAGCCAAAATTAAACCCTGTGCCTGATTGGAATGGTGTTTCTGGTACTGAAGGTAAGGCTTGTACTCTGATATGATGAAGGATGTGAGGAAAGTAGAAAGATGAATGAGGCTGACTGATACAGTGATGGCCATCTCAGGAAAACAAAACAAACAAACAAATAGATGACTAGTCTGAGGCACAAAGCTCTCGGCATGATGACTAGGAAAACTTTTATTTTCGTAGTTAGAGAACAACGTACTTAAAAATCTATTCCCTCGCCGGGCAGTGGTGGCGCACGTCTTTAATCCCAGCACTCGGGAGGCAGAGCCAGACGGATCTCTGTGAGTTGGAGGCCAGCCTGGGCTACCGAGTGAGTTCCAGGAGAGGCGCAAAGCTACACAGAGAAACCATGTCTCGAAAAAAACAAAAAAAAACAACAACAAAAAAAATTTATTCCCTTAACCTTCAGATCATACTGGGTTGCCTTGGCCAGCCTTAATACAAGGGGAGGAGCTTAGTCCTACCTCAAATTGATACGCCATACTTTCCTGATACCCATGGGAGGACTGCCCCTTTTTGACCAGAAACAGAGAAGGAGTGGATTGGGGGGCAGTGTGTGTGTGTGTGGAGGGCAGAGGTTGGGAAAGGGAATGGGAAAAGATGAAAGAATGGAAGGAGCCTTAAGTTGCTCATAGCTTTTTAACTAGAATTATGGTTTGGGAAATACCCGGCACATCCACACTGGATTATTTCCTGGCTTGATCTTGTGCAAGAACCAAAACTGCTGTGAGTTCATATTTGCAAACCCACAAAGTATGGCAACAGAAAAAACCCATCGGCCAGTAGATTTTGTTGCACACCCTTTGCTATACATCGAATGCTAACCTTAAACTTGTGACAGATAACCCTCCTGCCCCAGCCTCTTAGTTCTGTGATTTTAGCTATGTACAGTAAGCTGTACTTGAAAGTCTGACTCACAGTTTTGAAACTCTTTAAATCACATCATATCCTGAATCCAATGCCTCATAAATCCTCTTTCATCAAAGTAAATATGGAATAAAATAAGACTTGGAAATTCAAAGTTCACAGCATCATAGAGTCTGTTTTAGGGTAAAATCATTTATAATCAGATAAATAACTATGAAAATTCTGTGTTGAATATATTTAAAGTTGTTCCTCACTCAGAGATTTACTAAATAAAATACATAAAATAAAACATATTTTTATGATTTCCTCTGTGATTCCTAATTTTATTACTTAGTATCCACAATATTTATAGTAGTGAATTTGTGTGATCATAGTTTCCTCTAATACCTATGTGTTTAATTGCAGAAGCTATAATTTTATTTGGGTTTCAAAATTTATTCTGGATATTAAAATGACATAGTATTACAGTAATGTGCAAGTGATAAAAGCTGAGCAACAAAAGTGCAAAGTCAATATAAAGGCTTCATTAATTAGTCCAAAAGATTGCAAGGGTTATTTCTTAAATTAGAACTGTGTAAGTTATATACAGTTATAATAAAACAAATGAAAGTCCTAAGCTCATTTCATATATAGACTCTGTAATTCATTCAAGATATTTTGTGGTCTACAGATAAGAACATTGATTGCAATGTAGAGGAAAGAAATACATCTGAAAAGGCACTCCACTTGCATTTTGCTCTATATTGTTGCCCTCTGTCTCTCTAGCAAAAATTTTCATCCCTTTAACCCTCTGTGCAAGACAGCATACCAGAGTATCATTTGATAATTATCCTAATTGCTGTATTGGGTGTTCAGCTCTTCAGTAAGTCCCCTTTGTTCTCAAGATAACAGCTAGATTCTTGCTCTGTCAGTAAGGCCCTGCCTGCTCTGAATCCTGCTTCCATATCTAGAATCACCTTGTACAATTTTTTTCTCATTCCAAATTGCCCCTCTGCTGATATTTACTTCCTCTAGGACAGTAGGTCACAACCTCCCAGTGACTCTGTGTGATAATTTCCTGAAACAATTTCCTTCTTTTTCCCAGATCAGGTAACCTTGCAGACACCCTGCATTTCCTCAGAAAACACACCCTTGAACTTTCAGACTAATTTATACATTATTATATTCTCTGGGAGACACACAGCTCTTCTTTCAGTATTTTCTTTAAATCTTTGATGACTGTTGAGGTCACTTCTCAAATACACAGAGTATATGAAAATAGAAAATATTCTGCCTTCCCATTATTAATAATTATAATCTCAGTGCTCATAAATATTCCTATGAATAGTTGGTACTTGTTTAACACTTTTCACATAAGAAAATGAAGTCTACCCTCACCAATTAATGTACATGTATTCACACAGATAAAAAAATAACCCCTTTGAATGACATAATGATTGTTGCAGAATTTGATTATTCTGAGAGTGTTCTGCAAAAATGTAATTCCTAGGGATATTTGTACCCCTGTATTCTAATTTTTGTTTCCTCAGCACAACTACTATTACTATTACCCAATCACTATTAACTAACTGAATCCTTTTAAAATGTGAAATGAAAATTAGAGTCCATTAATGTATTTTAATTAGTGAAATACCTTATGGTTCTAACAGCATGTGAACTATGAGCACAGTGATGAATTAATACTATCTTAAAAAGAAGGCATGACATTAACTGTTTAGCTAGCCTAGAATAGGCTGTGTAATACAGAAGGAGCAAGGGAGATCCCGTTTCAAACAATTTGAAAGGAGAGAGCCAACCTGTGACAGTTGTTCCCTGACCTTCACATTCACACACAAACCATGACTCTACACATGCCTGTATACCATTGCTCAGTATATTTTAGTCTGGCTGGTCTTAAGAAATCCTGGCTGAGTCTCCAGTCTCCACCTTTCATCTTGCCATAGGAGAACTGGGATTACAAATGCTCATGCATGCTGCCAAGTTGGGCTCTTTTTTTTTTTTTTTTGTAAGTTCCAGAGTTCACACTCATGTCTGCAGACTTTCAAGACAGATGCCTTTATTCACAGAGGCAATAGGACCTCTCCAGCACTGTTTCATTGTGTTCTTTAAATTGAGAATATGAAGGTGAAGAAAGGAATCTTCATCTAAGACAATTCTATTGTACAGTTAGAAGTTAAGTGGTAGTAAAACATTTTGCAGGTTGCTAAAGGCAAAGCCCATTTTGGATTTAGCTACAGGCTGTTGCTATACAAAGCATGAGAAGGGACATGTAAATAATTTTGTGAAATATATATACATCTATGTAAATATGTACATTTATATATATATTTGCATAACTATTTGTGTAAAGTAACCCACAAATGTGTGTGTGTTTACTGAAAACCAAACAAAATTGTAATTAGCACAAATTTTAGAGCAAAGAAAAATTGTAGAACTTTTTAAAAATTAATATAACCAGAAATAAGACAAAGAAAATGTCAATGAGCATAAATATCAAAATATGACATACATCGCTACACACCTTCAATTAAGAAAAGAATCCTATGGGGTGGGCACGCTTAATCAGCACTCGGAGCAGAGCTGCGATCTCTGTGAGTCGAGCAGCTGGCTACAAGTGATTCCAGAGAGCGCAAACTACACAGAGAAACTCTGTCTCGAAAAAAAAAAAAAAGAAAAGAAAAGAATCCTAGGTAAATAAATTGCAAGTGCTTCTGGGAAATGAAGTGACTAAAATCATATACTTGCTTATATGGACTCAACAGGTTATATTTGGAAATATATGTGTATATAGAAGTACATATATGTGCATGCAATAATAATTGATGAAAATAAGTGATGAATTTTAATTACAATGGGAAGAAGTATATGAAACTATTTGGAGGGAAGAAAAAGAAGGGAGAAAGAGAGAGAGTGAAGAATGATCCTAGGTAGTCTTAACAATAAAAACCCAGAAGGTAAAAGCTGAAAGATCAGAGAAGCTGAGCAGCAGCCACTAGAAACTTAACTCTACCAATCCTCAGACCAAATGAGGGGGCAACCTGTCTCTAGGAGTCCTCAGACTGAATGGGGCACAAAGAGATCCTGTTTCTATCCACCTTATATTCTTGACTCCACCTCCCTAGTGCTGGCAATAAAGGTGTGTGCACTCCTTCGCCTGGCTCTGTGATGTCAATCATCTTTGGGTAGGCCAAGTACAAGGGTACACATATAACGAATTACTTCTGTCTCTATCTCTGTGTCTCTCTCTGTCTTTCAGTCTCTCTCTGTATGTCTCTATGTGTTTTTCTTTGTCTCTGTCTCAGTCTTTCTCTTTGTGTGTGTGTGTGTCCCTCTCTCCACCTCCCTCTCTCATTTTTTGAGATAGGCACATAAAGACACACATTGACCAATCTGGCCTCCCTCTCACTATGTAGCTAAAGAAGGCCTTGATCTACTGATTCTCCTACCTTCACATTTCCAATGCAGGAAATACAAGTGCACACCATCACACTTTGCAAGATCAAGGCTAGTTTATGGAATTTGTAGTTGATATAGGCAACCAAGTTTGTTTGCCATGCAATCAGAAACACGTATATCTAGAAAAAATGAGTAACTATTACTAACCTTGCTATGACACCTGCTAATTATCTGCCACTAAGATACTGCCCCAGTGCCCTAGCAGAGGAAATTGTTTTTCATGCGATCATTCTGGACAGATGCTATTTCTCATTGCTCTGCTTCACCAAGATCAGGGAGCATACTGTCAACTGGGTGCAAACTAATCTTTAAACTATATTTCTGCTTTCTAGAATTTTTACTATAAGTAAACAAGGCAGTAAAAAATCCAGGGCTTTTTTTTTTTTTTAAATTTAAAGTCAACGTTGTAGTTTACATAACACCAGTTTGTTTCTACTCATCAGGACTCAAATGTGATAGGAAAAGAATCCACTGGAAAGCACATGTGGTGTACATTTCAAAGGAATTCCTAGGGTGAGGAGTCTGGGAGAAGTGACAAAGTTCTCTGGGCAGAGCTATAATGATATACTTCTGTTAGGATCTCCAAATGGCTCGAGAAAAGAGGAAAATGACAGATTGTAGGTGACATAAAAGGGAGAAATGGATCTAAATAGCTACCAGTTTTTTCACACATTTTAAAGGACAGAACTCCAGTTCATGTGTTTGAATGGCAAGTCCTTTACCAACTGAGCCATTTCCTCAGCATCCTAAATATTAAAAAAATAATTTAAATTAAATATTTAAAAAGTACACAATTGTGTGGCTCAAGAGAGTTATTAAGATAATACTTATAATGTCTTTGTTAACCTCACTAGTATCTTTAATGAGTATAGATTAATAAACTCTATCACCAAGAAAAGCCTAGGAATGTACCAATGCAGTAAAATATGAATGGCATGGGGTTTGTTAACACAGTGTGTAGAGATTATTTAAATTGAATGTTGGGAGGACAAATGTTGACAATATTTGGTGGATACAAGCTTAATGAGTACTGAGGTATCAGGGTCAATAGATGTTATTCTCATCTTAGCTTCAACTTATTAATTATAACAAGTAATATACTCTTACAAACGAACCTTTGTTTATTTTAATAAAGATGTCTTAGTATGCCAACAATGACCCAAGAACTATTAAGGTATGATTATCTTACATTTTTGTGTTAGTATCTATGTACCCTAATAAAATTAGCATGACCCACTCAATAGCTTATAAACATTAGAAATTAGTTACTATAGTTCTAGAGGAAAGGATTCCAAAATCAAAATGTACAGATGGATGTGAAGTGTTCTGAGGAAGGTTCTGTTCTGTTTTTTGGACTGTTATCTTGTCTATGTCCTTATATAGTGAAAGCACTAAAGAACTCTGGAATATATATATATATATATATATATATATATATATATTTTTTTTTTTTTTTTTCTTGAGGCAAGTTCTTGCTTTGTAGCTCAAGATGGCCTAGGGCATGAGATCTTCTCATTTCTTCTTCCCCAGTGTTGGAATTACATGTGTGTATCACCATAGCCAAGCTGAGCTTCCCTCATGTCTCATCTCCTTAAGCACATAAACAACAAATGAAAAATGTAGGAAATGCCACAAGGGGAAAAGGAAAATACATTCTCTGTGTTCTTTTTTTTTTCCCCTTTTATTTTATTTTACAATACCATTCAGGTCTACATATCAGCCATGGATTCCCTTGTTCTCCCCACTCCTGCCCCTCTCCCCTTCCCCCCAGACCACCCCCCATTCCCATCTCCTCCAGGGCAAAGCCTCCCCCGAGGACTGCGATCAACCTGGTAGACTCAGTCCAGGCAGGTCCAGTCCCCTCCTCCCAGACTGAGCCAAGCGTCCCTGCATAAGCTCCAGGTTTCAAACAGCCAACTCATGCAATGAGCACAGGACCTGGTATCACTACCTAGATGCCTCCCAAACAGATCAAGCCAATCAACTGTCCCACCTATTCAGAGGGCCTGATCCAGTTGGCAACATAGCAGGATACAAGATTAACTCAAAAAAATCAGTAGCCCTCCTATATACAATGGACAAAGAAGCTGAGAAAGAAATCAGAGACACATCACCCTTTATAATAGCCACAAATGACATAAAATAGCTTGGGGTAACACTAACCAAGCAAGTGAAGGACCTATATGACAAGAACTTTAAGTACCTGAAAAAAGAAATTGAAGAAGGTGTCAGAAAATGGAAAGATCTCCCATGCTCATGGATAGGCAGGACCAACATAGTAAAAATGGCAATTTTACTAAAAGCAATCTACAGATTCAATGCAATCCCCATCAAAATACCACCACAATTCTTCACAGACCTGGAAAGAATAATACTCAACTTCATATGGAAAAAAAAAAACCCAGGATAGCCAAAAGAATCCTGTACAATAAAACAACCTCTGGAGGCATCACAATCCCTGACTTCAGGCTCTACTATAGAGCTAAAGTAATAAAAACAGCTTGGTATTGGCATAAAAACCGACATGTGGACCAATGGAATCGAATTGAAGACCCTGACATTAACCCGCATACCTATGAACATATAATTTTTGATAAAATCTGTGTTCTTAATCTGTTGTCCATCAAAAACATATTTCAGAAAATTTGTGATAAGATCCCAGGTTGGGTGGGCCACAAGTCCAGTCTAAAGGCAGACAAGGAGCCCCTTATGACTATTCCATGTGCAAACTTGTAGCAAGACAATGACAAACAGGACATCTGGCAATTGCCACCAGTGGCAAATTTAAGTAGACTTGTATCTTCACTTGCTTTTATTTCAGAATTATAAGTTGTACAGACTACACAGTTGAGCAATACATGATGAGTGTCCCATAAGCTATTCTTCTTATAACACTTGTGATATGTAGGGTATGAATACAATTAACTAGAATAATTTATAAAAGATATATAGGCCTCTCTTGCTAAAATGTTGCCTCTTTGAAGAACTAGGGCGTATAGGTATCTAATAGATGGCTAGTGCTGCATGACAGGCTCAGCATTTCTGTCTTCATACTGTGCCTGTCCTATTTGTTGCTTTAAGTTCTGAGTCCTCAGTTCTGCATGCAAATTTGTTGACTTTTTTAGAATGTTTCATTCAAGAATGTAATGCAAGGTGAACTTGGCCTGGTGCTCATTAAAGTTACTCTATGCTTCCTCTGTTCTGTCTTTGCTTTCTCGTAGCTAAAGTATCAGCCAGATTTCATTCTCACAAAAAGGCCCAGACCAAATCCTGAACCAAAGCAGTTATAAACAATGATGATAATGCAGTAACCCAGCCATTGCTCCATGGAGTAGAGTTGTCAGTCAGGTACTACTTCAGAATGCTTACACACACTAAGCAACATCTTGTGAGACTATGCCCATGACTAATGATATTTATCAATATTTATCATGTTGCTTCCTTCCTGATTATATCAGGTGAAGATCCTCCCTTTGGCTGGAGGGTCCTGACTCAAGCACAGTTTCCATTAAAGATCTGGAGTTAGATGTGGCTGTAAGCTGCCAAATATGTGTGCTGGGAATTGGACTTAACTGCTGAGCCATCTGTCCAGCACTTTGAATTAAATATCAGCAAAACCAATCAATAAATGAATCAATAAGTAATATGAAATTCTTCTTGAAGGACAGTTTAAGATCTACCATGTTCAGAAGATTTTGTTAATAAATGCTTGGCATATAATAAAAACATAAAATTATAATCATTGTGTTTATAATATTTATAAAAATGTTCTATTCACCTACTAAATAAAATAAAAATTATTTTCTTGTGTTTTCAAAGTGGTAACATATTAGTTTACTGAACTGTAAAAATTTGACAATTCATAAGGTAACAAGCATTGAGAAATAGTGAATTCACATACACAAAGCAGACAAAATAAAAGACCCTAAAAGTTTTTACATTGATTTAATGTTATTTAATAACACCCTGAATACTGGAAAATATTAGACATATAATAAAGATAAATTAAAGTCTGCCATCAGGTTCACAAATTATCTTGTGGTCAATGAAGAGTCTGGAAAACAAAACAGCACAACAGAGTAAACATCAGAATGGGATGGAACCAAAATGTTTCTTTGAAAAGCTGCTGTCTATGGGAGCTCACCTCTAGAGCAAGTTCAGTCTATCCCTATAATCCATTTGTGCTGGACAACACCAGTTGCCATTTGTCCTGTTTCCAGCTGTGCACAGGAAGCATTCCCTTCTGCTGACTGGAGGAAGATTTGTTTCATTGACATACCCCAACATTTGCTTTTATTAGAATGCCAAAGAAGGTGTCAAAAGAATTCTTTCCTAAGTAAGCATTTGTTGTTGGTTAACACACACATCTAAAAAAAATCTGTAAAAATCCTAAATTCAAATATTTGATACACTTTTCCAAATAAATTCACATGTGGAACTGCAATGCTAACAAACATATAAATAGTTAGAACTCAAGGTCATGGCCTGGAACTTTGATTCTGAGAAATTACAGCACATGCACCCTGAGAGTTTCATGATTATCAGACTTCAAAAGAGCCAGATGATCAGAGAACCTGCTTATGGTCAGTACAGAGATTAAACACAAAAATGACTGAAATATTAGGTAATTGAGGCTAACTGTCCATAGGCTTTGGCTTGTCATAGAGTGCTAAGTTATATTTTCATTAAACCAATGTTCCAATATCTTAAAAACACACATTGAAAATTATAAAGGTGCAGTTTTTCTTCACACTGGTTTGAGTTCTTGAAGTAGTTTCTCTTCTTCATCCTCTTCCTCTTCCTCTCCTTCTCTTTCTCCTCTTCCTCCTTCTCCTTTTCCTACTTCTCCTTCTCCTCTTCCTCCTCACCCTCCTCCTTCTTCAATATCTGTCTCATGTTGGGAGGACACTATGAAGCCCACTCTTTCCTTCATATTAGTGAATAAATGACTTTAAAGGGGAATCGTGGGAGTTTCCTATAAATTACAATATGGTATTCTGGGCACAAGGCTTCAAAAACAGCCCAATAAATCTGCTATGCTACATAGAGTATTAGGTTGTGGGCTTTCAAATAAAGATCTTCTACTGATGTAGATTCACCTTGCTTGTTTCTGTGCAAAATAGTTGTCACTTAAGCTCAACAATAAATTAGCCACTGGAAGCAAACACAGAGACTGCACAAGGCAGAAAATGCAAGTAGAGTATTTTTGGTATTCTGTCCTAAAAGGAAACATCCAAGAGAGACCAGGGAAAAATGACCTATATATTGTCAATGTATTTGCATTTTATAGAAACTCTGACAACCTCATATTAGTTTACCTTGACTCCATTTGTCCAAGCCTTCCTACTTTTATGTAAACTTTTCTTGTTGGTCTCTGATGTTGCTGCCTATGTCATATTTGAACCCCACTACCATTTTTTTCAGTGATTACCTGCTTCTTCTTCTAGGAGATTCTAGCTTTCCCTCAAGATCTCTAAAGCTCTGATTGGCATTCTCTAACATTCTAAGCTAGTAAACATTATACTCCGAGTCAACCCACATGTTTACCATTTTTTTCATTGAATTCAAAGCTTTTAAACATAGAGTATTCCTAACAGTCAAACTTTTATATTTATTTGCTAATCAGCCTTAAAATTTACATTCCTTGTTCTATGTTGCCTTTTAATATTTTGTAGCTATTAAAGTAACCCTCATCACCTCAACCATTTTACTTTGTATTTCCATAAAAATACACATGTGAGAAAATAATTTTGATTAATTTTCCTCCTTGTAATTAGTACAATCATTAAATTGGCATGACTGATTGTGATCCAAATCCATTGTCAGCAATTATAAAACAACTATTTCCCTGCCAAACATCTTTACTCATTTTAGTTTTATACTTTTATATCTGTTTCAAACCACCATTCTGATCCAATTTCTGATTACTCTCCAAGTCTCACCTATGATTACCAAAAAAAGTTTCTTATTATGCAAGAAAGAAGAGAAGAGGACAGGGAAAGAGAAGAAGGAAGAAAGAGGAGGCAGAGGAATTTCATCGTATTCTGACTAAAAGAAGTTGCAAACATTCCTGCATTTATTCTTAGTTTATCTCTCATCCTACTACTGCAGAGGTTTCTCCTACAGCCAAGACCAACATATTCACTGATATTTGGCACACTTTCTATAGTAACCATGTTGTATCTCTCATAATCATTCATTCTTTCTACATTATTAAAATTTTCTCCATTTTAGTATGGTATTTCTAGCTATGTAAGCCAATTCCCATGTCTAATAAAACCCCCAACAACCACTGTACTCTCTAGGTTCCACAACCAGTATCTTGAAGGCATGGTCTCTATTATCTATTCCTATTTTTCCTCTTTGCTCATTTCCTGGGTATTTCCAACACTCACCAGTTTATATGAGCAAGGCACACTTTCTCAGTCACATGATGGAGTCCAAGTTGAAATTGGATTAATGTTCTTCAACCCCCAGATGCATTTCATTAGAAGCACCATACTCCCTCTTTGCTTTGGAGGCCACAGTTACTTACTACTTCTCTGATTCTTAGGTCTGTTTATCTCAGGTTCTGTTACCACTTATTTCTTTCTGATTCTTCTTATAACAGTCACTCTATAATGAATCTTTAGTCGATTCCATACATCCTAATTATGATGTATGCTTTGGGTTCTGCAAAACTGTTCCTCAGTCACAGTCATCTTTTCTCATGGGAAAATATATATTTACATATTAAAATATCTAAACTTGCACTTTATGAAGTGCAGGATGTATAAATGGTAAAGCAGTGTTCGCTACACTTTGCATTCAGGCACAAAGCAGCGATGAGTCAGGGAGATTGCAAGTTAGAGTAAAATTGCAAAATGCAGAATGAAACAACTTTGCCAATTTGCAGATAGAGATATGGGGATATTTATATATTATCACCATTCCACTGCATTGTTTTTCTAATCACTAAGTATTTGGGTTTGGATATATTTAAGGAGGTAAATTCATTAAGTATGATGTTCAATTAATGCATTGCTCAAATATTATTCCTCTCCTTGTTTTTTTTTCTAGTTTTAGCAAACTTCTGTCTAGAATCAAAAACTCAAACTTTTGAAAAGAATTAAACTTTAAATATTCCTTCAGCAAAACCTGTTATTCAGCCAACTAGAGAGTTTTACTGATTTTTACCTACTCAAATGTTTTAATTACTTCTTATATTGTTAAGATTGTAATATATTATATCATTTCTTCCTTCAAGCCCTCCAATATACATCTCTCTGCTGCCTTTCAAGTTAGTGGCCTCTTTTTCACTACTTGTTTTTTGGATATACACACATATATATTAACAACGCACAATACTGGTAATGTTTAACATATTGTTAAATATAACATGTTAAGTCCATATGGTGTTACCTGTATTCATGCTTTCAGGGATGATTGCTTGGCATTAGGCATCCAGTTGATGTATTCTTTGCTGAGGATGACCACCTTTATTGCTCCCAGCTTTTGACAATTGTTTGTAGTTCTTCATGTATGCTTGAGTACCTGTTAGCTTTTTCCCATGGAGTTTGACATGTGTATTGGTGTCATTCTTATTAAGCTTATGTTTGGGCAATCATGTTGGTGAGAAGTTATTGGTGTAACTGCCAATGTTACTAGGAGACACATTCTCACAGAAAATCTTGATCCTCTGTCTCTTACAATGTTTCTGCCCCTCTTCCACAGTTTTCCCCGAACCTTGCTCGTAGGAGTATTTTATATGTGTGTCTGTTGGTACTGGGCTCCTCAACTCTGCATTTTGATTGGTTGTAGCTTTCTGAAATATTTTCCCTTAAAACCACATCACCACAATCTTAACTAAAGCCACAGCCAAGTCTTGTCCAAATGACTGTGATAGTCTCTTAACTTGATTCTTTGCATCCACTCTTGAACATCAATTATTCTTAAAGGACATATAATTCCAGTGCTTACAAAGTATTCTTTTCATTTGACCATACTTTACATAAAGTCTAATAAGTTTTTAACATGTTCCACACTGCTTCATTGACAATAACTAGTTCACCAGTTCATGGTTTTGTTGTTAGCCTAGATACTTACAAATACGTAAGGATTTTCCCATTTTTACTTAGTTGAAATTTGACAGAACAAAAATAATATTGAATGTGCTAGAGAACTCAGATACATTTTTTTTTTTGTTAGGGCAGCTTACATATAACAAGAGCAAATTCTAGCTAATATCCTGTATTACCAAATAGTTTCCACTTACAAAATTGTTTGATTATTGTCCCAAAATATTTATTTACTTGATGCTATGCCACAATTTGATATAAAAACATTTTAATTAGTCACTCTATTCTGAATGTGACTTGACAAATGATCTATAAGAAATATAAACGATACACATATGTGGTATATACACTATGTATGTATGCATGTATATGTGTTTCCATGTGTGTGTTTCCGTGTGTGTGTGTGTGTGTGTGTGTGTGTGTGTGTGTGTGTGTGTGTTTTCAGTTTGGCATTAATTAATTTTAGTCAAAATGGAAAGTTATTTAATTTAATCACAGCAGCAGAAGGCAATACATTGTGGTGATGGAGCTACCATCCATGGCTGGGGCAATGCAGTGTAACACTAGAAAACAGAGAAAAAGATTTGCAACCAAAAATGTTGTGTGAACTTTTAATGAGTCAGATTCAAAGGTTTTCCATTCAACTGTTTTAATTCACAAGAGAACAAGCATACCCTTGATTGATTCTGGAGTTTAAACACCTCAGCCCAAGATGAGATAAAAATCAATACTTGTGTTTTAGGCCTTTCTCACACACCCATTTGCCATTAAGTATTTTTATACTATTAATATGCATTTGAATGTTCAATTACCTACTAATATTTTTGCCTTTTAAAATAGTGTAGTTGAATTACTTCCAAATTTGAGTATGCAGATGAAGTACTATACCAACTTCTATTAGACAAATTAGGCTACTCTTGATTGAAGGCAATTAAGAAAACTTTAAGTATAACTTTTTTCTCTGTATGTTTTTAATTGATTCTTACACTTGAGAACTTAAGTATAGTATAAATGTGCAGGTCTAGATAAAGGCACACAGACAAGGAGATAGTTCAGCTAATATTTGAAAGAGGAGAGGGGACTTTCAGGGTCACTTTGATGTGCCAGGAAGTCCAGAGGAAAGGAAAGCTTTAAACTGTTAAGGACTCCGGACAATAACTGGCATGCATAGTCCTGAACATATGAGTGTGTGTGTGTATGACAGGGGCCAAGATGAAGGTTAAAATGGCATGTACAGGTTCAAGATAAAAAAAGATTCAAAAACCTACACTGAGAGGTTTTATTGGAAGAGACAGAATCACTGGCTTGGAAGCAAATGGTTTCTTCATGACCAGGGACACATCATGGAATAAACCCAGAATTAGCTTTGATATGATGAAATTAATAGTACAGAGTAAGTCAGCTAAATCTCAGTCCCCTTCAATAAAGAGTATTTTCCCATGGGCTACATGACATGTAATATTTCAGTGACTCATTTATCAACCAAACATTACAATATAACTTAAATATTAGTGGTTTTACAAAAAATATACTATGCTTATTGAATTGTATGACATAGTAAGAGTAATTAATGTATAATTTATGTTGATTTGCAATTTCAAGTATCTAAAATTGATCAATAATTCTGCCTTGAGGTCTAGCTAAGCTTCATAAACATTGAATCATAATATTTCATTGACCTTAGCTTCCATGATACCACTGAATCTATAAAATCAACTCTGGACTCAATTATCGATGTTTTCTTAGGGTTACCATTCTCAGTGATTCTCTGGTATATGAGAACACAACATTTGTCCTTAAATTGGGACATCCTTTTTCTTTCTTTTTTTATAATCCCGCCAACATTTCAAGGTCAATATACTAAAAGTTTATTTGAAATAACTAAATGCTAATGAATCACATAATACATTTAAATATATTTTATTATGCAGAGGGAATAACAATCTTAAATTTCAAATCTTCCAAGTATTACTAATTTGTGGAATGTATTTAATTTTCTAATTTATTAATATTTTGATTGGAATCCTTTAAATGTTCTCAACAGGACTGATGAACATACGTTAGGAAAACTGAACATTGGGAGAAAGTACTTTTCAATCACAGATTCCAGATGAATTCTGTAACCTTAGGAAAACTGGAAAGTCTTTGAACAAAGATTACAACTTTTCACTATTGCATATAATCCCAATTATATATACTCTACTCTTACTGAAGAGAGCAAATCCTTTTCAAATAGTAATGTAACAGAATGAAACATGTCTTCCATTTCTTAATAGACTTTTTTTTCATTTAGATTAATCATAATCTAAAATTACTTTTAACAAGCTCTCCCGATTAATTTCGGTATAAAAAACAGCACCAAAGGAAGTACAAAGTAGTGGAAATTGTTTGAGAACCTAAAAATCAAATAATTTTACTTTCATTGTCAAGTAAGATTTCTTTATTGCAAATCAAAGTAATTTCTTGGTTACTTTAATTGGTAGAATACATTCATTATCAGAAGTTTCTTTTCCAAGGGCATTATATAATATGATTGAAAAATGACTAATAGGTAACGTGTGAATGCTTAATTAGCTTGCTTCTGCCATCCCTGCCAGTCTGCAGAAGGAAGTTTAAGTAAAAGCATTTTAATGAAGAAAACATTGTTTCTCTTCCTGGGCCCTGATTATTCCTCCTCCACTGCCTTTCTTAGGCTTCTTTTCACCCCTGCAGTTAATTAGAGGTACTTCAAATTTAATTGCCTTTTCAAGAGTTCTGAAACTCATCACTCTTCATGATTTTAGACCTGAGCATTTAACTTTTCCCTACTTATTATCACTGATGACCTCTTTGACCCTTTCATTTCTTTATCCTTCCTCTATTGGTTTGATGCCAGATTTATTTGACCTCATGAGGGACCTTTCACCCAGCTCAGTAAAAATTTACAAGTCATAGGTGAGCCTCAATCCCTCAACACTAATTAGCCTTGCTCTTTGCCTGGGTTGGCATGCCTTGCCATAACTGTAGTACTAATTATGAAGTAAAGCAATTCAATGTATTGATGGAGTCATTTAAATATTCTACTTTGTACTTGATATCCAAGACACTACTCAGGAGGCATAGAAGTTATTGTCCTTATTATTAATTGATATGACTTTCATATTTATGTTATATCTAATTATATATGGGCATTTAACTGTGATGAGAGGAGTACTAAAAAGTTGAAACATAGAATTCTGCTACTTCTTAAGTCTACAAAGAAAAGAAAGAATTAAATCTTCTGGACATTTTTGGAGGAGAAAGAATATTTATGGATAATGTCAAAGTATAACTATCAATCAACCTGAAATTTATGGAAAAGATGATTTCACTGTAGCTACGACTTACAAACTGCTCCTGCACAAACACATTGACCCTTCACTCTGACCTATAAATATCTATAAATATCTAATGGGCTCCTGAAGGAAAGATAAATCTTTGGGACCTCTGTCATTCTTACATGTTTCCTTTGCTACTTTGCTACTTTGAGTCAGATTCCTGCTTGACTTTGCATGAAAACATGTTCATCATTTAATGGGTTCTCTAGAGTTGACTATTCTATGAAGAACACATCAAGATAAGTGCAACTAAGCTATTTTTTTGTGATTTTAATGGTATTTAATAGCCAAGAGACTGCCAAATACTAACTTTAGCACACCAAGTCTGAAAACCAAGGAATTCTATTCTTTCCAAAATTCATCTTGAGTTATGGAAACATCAGAACCTTCCAAACCGATGGCCACACTAGGAGACTATTCTTCTACAAGCATGAGTAGTCATCTAGCAATGGAGTTTAAATTAGATCCTCAAATGAGGTGAACTGAAGTGTTGCTTTGGAGTCCTGAGATAATGACCAAGCAAATCATCTGGAGACTATCCTGTCCTGCTTCTCCAATGCTACAAAAATCAGTCTACAGAAATCAAGGCCTGGCCATCCTTAGTCTTAGGCCATCAGTCCCTCCTGCTCGTTCTTTGCAGAATAGTCACTTTCACAGCTTCCCTCTTGCCTTCATCACTGTTTGTCTGGTATTGGGTGACAGATATATATATATATATATAAAATATTTGGGGAATTCAGATGTGAAGTATTTGCCACAAATTCACCTAATGTACTTACTTAGAGAAGAACAAATTCTGACCTTCATTCCTTGCAAAGAAGTGCCTGCATTAATATGGTGGCACTTACATCTCACTGTATGCACTGGAAATAACAAATTCCAATATGTGAGGAAAATGGCTAACCTACTTTAATTGTTCTGATTCATTTTCCAGTTTTTAGGTATTGTAAAAATAACAAAGTGAAAAAAAAAAAAAAAAAAATAAAAAGTAGTATAAAAAAAAAAAGACATTAACGTAAAATACATGAAACTACAAACTGTGAAAAATACTACGAACCTTCAGTAAATACTTTGGATTGTGTATGTGTCATATCACACACTTATTAAATATTTAACCTTGTATGCAAGACCTGTCAAGTCCAAGCCAGACCGAATCTTACCATGAAGAGAAATGATGTGCATGAAGTTTAATACCTAACTGAGAAGCATTTGGCAATTATTACCTGCTGGGGAAGAAATAATCAGGTTTCCCCTGCCCTACCCCCCAAAGAGTGTAACCACAGATAAGTCAACCATGTGCTACTGGAAGACTGTACATTGAAAGATATTTGGAAAGCAGAAGTTGTTTTCCATGAGAAAAAAAATGTTATAAAATTATGTGTGGAGGTTGGATCTGGGAAGAGTTGGAGAAGGGAAGATGAATATGATCAAAATTCATTATATGAAATTGTCAAATCACCTAAAAAGTTTTAATATTGAGCTAAATGTACATCCTCATGTAAGATCATTTACGCTCCAAATGTAGAGATATAATTATTATTAATAATTTGCTATGATAGCTTACTTATTTTGAATTACTTAGATTTTACTGTATATCATTTCACATAGGTGCAGCATATTAATGAACTGGTTTTAAGTAATTGATAGGGTAATGTCGTTAATTGAAAGGGAGACAATATGTGATTTTTGAATAGGAATGTAAGCACAGATGAAGACAGAATCAGAATGGAATGCTGAACATAAAATACAATCTCCTAAGTGAACAATTCTTTAAATGGACATGTAAGTGAAAATGGCCAAGACAAGAATATGGGAGTTTAATGACCCACTGAATAAAACTTTCCAGAATGTCTTAACACAATTTCAAACACAGAATGATGGTTGATCAACTTTAGATGCATTACTACACCTCACTTCAAGCTATGTAACAGAGCCACAGTGACAAAATTAGCTATCTTTGATACAAAAGAGGATGTGATGGAATAAAATAAATGAGCAGAAATAAGCTCATACAGTGATAGTCATTATTTTTTTGACAAAAGTGTCAAAATCATACATTGTAGAAAAACAGCCTCTTTACCAATGGTGCTATAAAAACTGGATGTCCACATGGAGAATAATTAAGCAGTTATATCTTATCTCTAAAATATTAAACAAATTAATAAACTGAAAACAATAAAAAAATAAAAAAAAAAAAAAAAAAAAAAAAAAAAAAATATATATATATATATATATAAAACATAAAATGAGAGGCACATTTCTGCTAGCTATTTAGCAAAGAGGGGATTAATACTGTCATGTAGGGCCTGGAGAGTTTGATCATTGTACACATTTGAATATCTGAGTTTAGATTCATAACACCCAAATAAAAACTTTAGGTGTGTCTGTAACCCCAGTGCAGAAGACAGTCAGATTCCTGGGGCTTGGTAAACAGACAGTCTAGTTGAAAGGGGGATTCCTGGGTTCAGTGAGAGACCCTATCTCAAAACAATGTGGAGGGAAGTAGAGGAAGACATCTGAAGTCAACCTGTGGTTTACACATGCATACCCATAGGTACAAGCATTCACCCACATACATGCACACCCACAAGAAAATACAATGGAGTTATTTGAGAAAAGGAAGGGAACAAGCAGAAGCAGGGAGTGAAAGGAAAGAATGTGTGGAATGAATCTCATCAGAGTATATATGAATATATATGAACAAAAACATCATTATGAAACACAGCACTTTGTACATTTATGCAATAATAATATTTTTTTAAATACATCATGATTTATTTTCCTAATTAATTGGGAGATAAAATAAAATCATCATATTATCTGAAAATATTCCAAGTAATTATGTAAGACCTCTATTTCCTATCCCCATGGATTTTTTCTTCTCTTTGCCTCCCTATCTCTTTCTTCCTTCTTTTTTTCATCTTTTTCTTCATCCTTTCCCTTTTATTTTCATTGTCTCATTAACTAAATCACAATAATGAGTGACAGGGCTGTAATTAAATCTATATTCTCACTCCCACCACATACTAATTCTGATAGTTTATAAAAATAATTCTAAATTAAAGAAATAATTTAAATAAAATATCACAATATATACAACCTTGGGATATTTATTTAAGATTTATGTTAGATATATTCCATATCTCCTAGAAAAAATATTCCTCCCTTCATAGATTTTCTGTCATGATTAAAGGAGTTTATGTCTGAAAGAGATGTCATTTAACATATAGTAAGCACAGAATGCATGTCACCTATTAATAGTCTGTCATAGAAAAACACTTTCCTCACATTTACCAAACTGAAAATGTCACCTTAGTGTCACACAGAGAAGTGAGTAGGAAGATGCTGGTACTGTGACTTCTTTGAAAGTTGAAATTTTTACATTGATGAGAATGCTCAAGCTCTCAAGTAAAGCGGTGAAGCCACAAAGCCCCCACCACCTCTGTGAAGTATGTGGAGAAAATTATTGGACAAAATGCAAAGAACTCTGCATTGGGAGGGACATAGGATACTGGCCAAGAACTGGCTGTGCGTTTTATTTCTTATATGACTGTGAATAAGCTATTGAATCAATCCATTCCTTCCTTTAAGGGCAGTGAAGCACAGTAATGAATACAGCTCTTTCTGGAGCCCTCTAATCTAATTCAAATCTCAATTCTACACCTGATACCTTTAGGAGGCCATGAGGTTGTGTTTAGTTTTTCTACACATTAGTTTATTGTTCTTAAGAGGGAATAACATAAGTTACCACTTTGAATGTTTTATGCTGTAAATAATTTTCTTTTTTATTAATAAATGGTGTTTAATTGTCTACCATTTAATCACTGCAGGAGCCCACAATGATTCCAACTTGTGGTTTTTTTCTATTTTGACTCAAGAGTCAGTTTCTGTTGTTCTCCAAGGCTGTGTTATAGGAAATTTTGGCCAAAGGTGTGGTTATCAGGTGTTTTATACTTCAAGGCCTAATTACAAGATGCTTTGCCATAGTTACTAGGTGTTTAGAGAATTAATAAAGGATCTACACTTGTTTGTATTTTTATTTTGATCTTGAAAGGGGGAAGTCTTTTGCCTCTTCCCTTGCTAGTGTATAAAAAGCCCATTAGGAATAAACTAGAGGTAACTGGGTATTGATCGAGGGCCCTCCCAAAGCTAGCCTGTGTCTCTATCTTTTTCTTTGTCTATGTTTATATTTCTTCCTATTATTTATCAATTCCTCACTCCTCCATTCAAGAACCCTTCAACAGGTCAGACTGGACCCTGACAAATCTCTAATTACTAAAGCATTTGCTGTCATTCTTAGAATGAGAAAAACCTGAAAAAACAAATCAGAAAGTCTTTAGGAGCCATTAGAAAACTAAGGATACATTCACCAAACTAAATGCAAATTCCATAGCAGAGGACAAGGACAGGTACCTTGATGCAGCATAAAAAACAAGAGTTTTTAATGACAAAGACTTTTTTTAAGATAAAAAACTGCTAGATAATGACAAACATTTTTACTAGACTGTAGATTATGATCCCACACTGTGGATTTCTCCTCAGAGAGTAAGAACATCACTAGCCAAGAAAGAAGTCCTCATGTTCCTGACAGGAAGAGTGTAAAAAGACCATTTGGAATTACCCAGAATGCCAAACACATCTAATAGACGAGACTTCATCTGTCCCTTACTTTATCTGAGAGGACATTTCTTCAACCTGAGTCCCTCTAAAGAAAGCAAGTCTAAAAATACCACCTATATGGTCATAGGTAAAGGTCTCAGTAGAAGGACTGGGTTTCATGAGATTACAGAGTACTTACCTTAAGCCACTAAGTATAGCTCTACCAGAATGCATTCTAATGTATTTGACTTCCAGCTCAAAGAGTCTAGAGGCACAAATGTACCTGGAAGGAGGAATTCTTGGGTGAAACAGAAATAAAAGAGTGAGTACTTGAAATCCCTTGCAAGAAGAAGAGTGAATATTAAACTCAGCTTAACTCTGAGACATATTTACTTAAAACCCTGTATTACAAGATTTTTGTTCCCATTCCTACTACTAGATATACAATGTAGAAAGTCAATTTGAGTCTGTAATACACACTTTAGGAAGAAAAAAACAACCCCCTAATATAGAGCAAACATCACATCATGCATGGATGCAAATAGGATATCAACTTAGAAACCATCAGGCTAGAAATTGAAGTACCAATTAATAAATTAAGGGCTAAAACAATTAACTGTAAGTGATCCACCATCATGGACTAAGGACTGTGTGGAATTTGGAATTTTCTATAGGAAGTGCTTTTTATTTAAATGTGACCTACATGGAGCTTGTGAGATGGTTCTTTAAAGGTGCCTCCCACCAAGGCTGAGTGGCTGAGCTCAATAGTCAAGAACCACATCATGGAAGAACAGAACTGACTCCCACAAGTTGTCCTTTAACCTGCACCTGTAGGTCATGGGCCCTACTTACAGCTATATATACAGGAACACACATAATAAATAAACAAATGTAATTGAAACTTTTCACTTACTGTGGCCTTCAGCAGTTATAAATACTGACTGAAGATTTCAGGCTAAGATATGAGAAATAAAAACTCAGGTTTAAAAACTTTTCCTTGAAACTAGTAAGCACTCTGTTCTATAAGTTGTATAAAAGAAGCAATTATGGTTCTTAATATACAGTTTCACATTAAGATATATTTTTAAAATACAGAGCTCATGCAACTGAAAAGCTTCAGTAAAGCAAAGGACACCATCAATAAGTCAAAATGGCAGCCTACAGAATGGGAAAAGAAGTTCTTCATCATCCTCACATCCGACAGAGGGCTGATTTCCAAAATATATAAAGAACTCAAGAAATTAGATATAAAAAAACAAATAATTTAATTAAAAATTGAGGTACATATCTAAGAGAATTATCAACATAGTAATCTCAGATGGCTGAGAAACATTTAAAGAAATGTTAAACATCCTTAGCCATCAGGGAAAAGCAAATCAAAATGACTGTGAGATTCCACCTTATACCTGTCAGAATGGCACAGATAAAAAAACACAAGTGACAACTTATGCTGGAGAGGATGTACAACAAAGGGAATACTCCATCATGGCAGGAAGGAGGGGGAACTGGTACAGCCAATTTAGAAATCAATATGTTTTTTTCAGAAAATTGGGAATCAATCTATCTCAAAACCCAGCTTTTCCACTCAAGCACACCTCCTCAACTATATTCATAGCAGCTTTATTCATCAGAGCCAAAACCTAAAAACAAGCTAGATGTCCCTTAACTGAAGAATGGACGAAGAAAATATGGTACACTTATACAATAGAGTATTACTCAGCTGTTAAAATAATGGTATTATGAAATTTGAAGGAAAATGGATGTAACAAGAAAAAAGTCATCCCAAGTGAGACAATCCAGACCCAGAAAGAAAAACATGGTATGTACTCACTTATAAGTGGATATTACCTATAAAATAAAGAGTAACCATACTATAATCCACAGTCAAAGAGAGGCAAGGCAATTATAGTTCTTAATATACAGTTTTATAGATCAAAACATTTTAATAGATAGAACTAAAATAGATATATACAAGTGATTATAACCAGTTCTTGTAGTGTTATTTGCTCCACACATGACTCTGGGCTATACTGCCCAAAGGAGGCAGTGCTTGTTGCCATGACATGTGACCTCTCATAAGGAGCTGGAGAAGGGTCACATGCCTCTTTTGGCTCCTGGCTGCGAGGTTGATTCACTCCTGGTCAGATGAGAGGACTAATTCTACTGTCTACTCCATTTTGTAATTGTAACTGTATTTCCTCAATTTATATCTTAGTAAATTCTGTTACCCATTTAATAGATTCATGTAGATTGATGAAATAAGTGGTGCCCAACATGGGCATGAGCCCATGACCCTGACATTAAGAGTCTCATGCTCTACAGGCTGAACTAGAGGGCACCAGGGGCTGTCGAGATGGCTCAGTGGTTGTGAGCACTGGCTGTTCTTCCAGAGGTCCTGAGTTCAATTCCCAGCAACCACAAATTCTTAATGAATATCAACTCTAGTTAATATCATGATTACCTTTGATTTTATACTAGTGAGTATGTTCAGGAAAGAAAAGGAAATTATTATTCATATGTTAATTTATAATAGAAGAGAGAGACATGTTATACATCCTTAAACCTATTATTTATCATTGCATGTGGCTTTTATAAATCCATGAAGAATAGTGAAAATTTGAGAAGTTGATTGCAAGTTCATTAAACAGTTCAACTCTAATTAATGGTTTAAGATAACTTGTGAAGTAAAATTAATGGCCTCCATTTTACAGGGGAAATTTTCCTCTAAAACTTCCTTTTCTGTGGGTTATGTTTATGTGACCAAATGAAAGTTGAATACTGTTCTGAAAGATGATATTTCATACCCACTTCCTCTTCCTACCAGTATGGTTTACTTGATGTGGCTTTGAAACTTTGACCCTCTTCCCTTCCATTTTGTTACAGCAAGATACTATCTTCCTTAAAATAACATATTCCTGGATGATAATCTTTATAATAGATACATATATGGTATAAAATATAATAATGCATCTTAAGAGTTATGCAGAATATTTTCTAAGATAAAAATTACATAAACTGTAAATTTGCATATTGTAAGTAGGCACCTGTTAATCTTTATGGAAAGATTCAGGACAATGTTATATCATTGTTTCTTTACTGTTACCCAATGATGACAACTTTTATATTATCAAAACTAGAAAGGCTGATAATTTATATATTACATACTCCATAAAATATACAAATTAATTTTGTTACCAGAAAGGAATATAATATCAGAAATCCAGATATTTGAAAGAAATTATGGCTGTCTTTTTATAAACAATAAAAGGAAACCTCTAGGCTATAACTTAGGGCCTTTGCTGATATTCCCTCTGCAGAGATCCCACAAGTAGACAAAAGAGAACTACAAGGTCAGTGTTCTGTTTCTTCAGTGTCTTTGTACCAGTTCAGGGAAGTACTCAGGCTCTTGTCCTCTGAGTCCTCACCAGGCCTTGTCCCTGCATTTTGCACTTCTCTAGACCTCCTCACAGTCTCCTCCAGCTCCATGTACATCTGTGGATCCTTTGTGTCTCAAAGCACTTAACACCCTGTATTTCAGGGGATTTCAATATACATTCTATTTAAGCAAATAGCCAAATTTGCATTTTCAAATGAATACCAACAATAATGGATGATTTGTGTCTGTAACTTATATCACTGAAATATATCAATGTGTGTGTATGAGCATGTGAGTGTGTACATAGGTATATCTTTTCTCATTCCCTGCTACAAAACAGGAAACACTTTTCTGTTTCTGTTTGTACTTCTCTACATTGAAAGACATTAGCCACAACTCTCACAGAAGTTCCCTGCTCTACCAAAGGCCACAGCAGTTCATAGAACCCCCAAACCCCAGAGTTACTCAGACTAATAGAACCCCAGTGAAGGTGTCATACTGGAGCAGAGGACTCCCTGGTCACCAAAATCTCAGGCCTCTCAGGCCAAAAGATCAGAGAAGAAACAGAAACCAAATGAAAAAACATCCATCCCACAAGGACAAACTCGAAAATTGGCAGCTAAACTTCTAATTACTGCAAACCCAGATGCCTACAGACCAGCATAAGAACACAATCAACAACAGACAGGGCAATATGTGACCACCAGAGCACAGCTTCCTTATTACAATCAGCCCTGAATATTTCAACACAGTCAAGGCACAAGAAAACAGCATTAAAACCAACTTTATGAAGATTAAGGAGTTCTTTAAAAAGTAAATGAATAAAACACTTAAAGAAATCCAGGCAAACACAAACAATTAGAGGAAATAAATAAATCCCCCAAAGAAAGCCAAAAACAAATCAAAACCAACCAACCAACCAAACAAACAAACAAAAAAAAAAAAAAAACAGGTTAGAGAAATGAATAAAACTGTTAAAAACTTGAAAACAAAACAGAAACAATAAACAAAGCCCAAATTGAGGGAATCTTAGAGAAGAAAATTCTAGGTAAGTAATCAGGAACTACAGAAGAAAGCATCACCAACAGAATATGAGATATAAGAGAGAATCTCAGGTACAAAATATATGATTAAAAAAAAATTGATACATTGGTCAAATTAAATGTTAAATCTAAGCTGGACGGTGGTGGTGCACGCCTTTAATCCCAGCACTCGGGAGGCAGAGGCAGGCGGATCTCTGTGAGTTCGAGGCCAGCCTAGGCTACCAAGTGAGTTCCAGGAAAGGCACAAAGCTACACAGAGAAACCCTGTCTCGAAAAACCAAAAAAAAAAAAAAAAAAAAAAAGTTAAATCTAAAAAACTCCTGACACAAAATATCCAGGCAATCTGGAACACATGAATAGATCAAACCTATGAATAACAGGAGTAGTAGTAGAAGAAGAATCTAACTCAAAGGCCCAGAAATTATTTAAAGAAAAATCATAGAAGAAAAATTTCCTAAACTCAAGAAGGTAAAATAAGTATACAGAATACCAAATAGATTGGACCAGAGAAGAAAATCACCTCACCACATAATAATCAAAACACTAAACATACAAAACAAAGAAAAAATATTAAAAGCTGCAAAGCTGAAAGGCCAAGTAACATATAAAGAAAGATCTTTTAGAATTATACCAGACTTCTCATCAGAGACTTGAAAAGCCAGAAGAGCCTGGAGAGATA
Source organism: Peromyscus leucopus (assembly GCF_004664715.2). Taxonomy (NCBI): domain Eukaryota; kingdom Metazoa; phylum Chordata; class Mammalia; order Rodentia; family Cricetidae; genus Peromyscus; species Peromyscus leucopus. The sequence goes on from NC_051068.1 coordinate 23,973,715, forward strand.
TTCTGCAGACTATTAAGAGATGACAAATGCCATCCCAGATATTATACCTAGCAAAACTCTCAATTGCCATTGAGGGAGAAATCAAGATATTCCATGACAAAGTCAAATTTAAATAATATTTATCCACAAACCCAGCACTAAGAAAGGTAATAGAAGGAAAACTCTAACCCAAAGAAGTTAACTATACCTATTAAAACCCAGGAAATAAGCCAGGCGGCAGTGGTGCATGCCTTTCATCCCAGCACTTGTGGGTAGATCCAGGTGTATCTCTGTGAGTTCAAGGCCAGCCTGGTCTATAGAGTAAGATCCAGGACAGGAACCAAGAAAAACAAAACAAAACAAAACAAAAACCAACCAACCAAACAAACAAAACCAAGGAAATAAATAATCTCACATCAGTAAAACAAAAGGAAGGGAAGCTGCTGTAGTCATTTTAATATCTTCCAAAATAGAAATTCATGTAAAATTAGATAAAGGAGACAGGGAAGTATACTTTGTACTCATCAAAAGAAAGATCCACCAAGATGGTCTTTCAGTTCTTAACATCTGTTCTGCAAATGCAAGGGTACCCAAGCTCATAAAGTAAATACTACTAAAGCTTAAATTACACATTAGTCCTCAAGCATTGATAGTGGGAGACTTCAATATCCTATTCTCAACAATGGACAGGTCATTCCAACAAAAATTGAACAGAAATATACTGGAGCTAATAGATCTTATGAATCAAATGTGCCTAACAGATATGCACAGAATATTTCACACAAACACAAAAGAAAACACCTCTCAAAACATCTTCAAAATTGACCACACACTCAGTCTCAAAGCAAATCTCAACAAATACAAGAAAATTTAAACACCATCCCCGGGCATCCTATCAGACCACCACAGATTAAACCTGAAATTCAAAAACAATAGGAACAACAGAATGCCAACAATCTCATGGAAACTGAATGACTCTCTACTGAATGACTGCTGGGTAAAGGCAAAAATAATGAAAGAAATTAAAGACTTCCTAGAATTCCATGAAAATTTATACACAACATACCCAAACTTATGGCACACAATGAAAGCAGTACTAAGAGGAAATTTCATAGCACTAAGTGCCTACATAAGGAAATTAGAGAGATCTCATCTTAGCAATTTAATAATATACCTAAAACCACTTCAACAAAAAGAGGTAATCACACCCAAAAGGAATACAGTGCAGGAAATAATCAAACTGTGTGGTAAAATCAATAAATTAAAAACAAAGAGAATGATACAAAGAATCAATGAAACCAAGAGTTCATTCTTTGAGAAAATCAACAAGATATAGAAACACTTATCTAAACTATGTAAAAGATAGAGAGAGAACATCTAAATTTACAAAGCCAGAAAAGAAAAGGGAACTATAACAACAAATACCTCGAAAATCTAAAGGATCATTAGATCACACTTTTAAAACTTGTACTCCATAAAATTGGAAAAATCTAAAAGAAATGGATAATTTTCTTGATATATACCACTTACCAACATTAAGTCAAGATCAGATAAACAATTTAAATAGACCTATAAACACAAAGGAAATAGAAGCATAATTAAAAATCTCCCAACCAAAAAAGGCTAAGGCCAGATGATTTTAGTGAAGAATTCTACTAGACTTTCAGATAAGAACTAATGCCAATCCTCCTCATATTCCACATACTACAAACAAAAGAAACATAGTTCAGTTCATTATATGAGGTTCCAATACCCTGATACCTAAACCACACAAAGATTCAACAAAGAAAGAGAATTACAGACCAATTATAGGCAAAAAAATACTTAATGAAATACTCACAAACCAAATCCAAGAACACATCAAAAAGATCATCTACCATGATCAAGTAGATTTTATACCACAGATGCAGGGATCATTCAATATATGAAAATCTGTCAATGTAATCCACAATATGAACAAACTGAAAGAAAAAAAAACATATGATCATCTCATTAGATGCATAAATTGCCTCTGACAAAATCCAACACCCTTTCATGATAAAAAAATCTTGGAAAGATTGGGGATAGAAGGGACATATATAAACATAATAACGGCATATGCAACAAACCTATAGCCAATATCAAATTAAATGGAGAGAAACTCAAATTCCACTAAAATCAGAAATAAGACAAAGTTGTCCACCCTCCCCATATCTATTCAATACAGTACTTGAAGTTCTAGCTAGAGCAATAAGACATCTGAAAGACATCAACAGGCTAGAAACTGGAAAAGGAGAAATCAAAGCAATATTATTTGCAGATGATATTATGGTATAACAAGACACCCCAAAACTTCTATGAGGAAATTTTTACAACTGATAAACACCTTTGATGAAGTGTCTGGATACAAAATTAACTCTAAAAAAAAAATCAGTAGCCCTCCTATATACAAATGGCAAACAGAAGGATAAAGAAATCTGCGGAACAACACATACAATAGCCACACATAAAATATCTTAGGTTAACCTTAACCAAGCAAGCAGATGTATATAACAAAAACTTCAGGTCTTTGAAGAAAGATATTGAAGAAGATATCAGAAAATGGAAAGATCTCTCATGCTCATTGACCAATTGGATTAACACAGTTAAGATGGGCATATTACCAAAAGCAATGTACAGATTAAAGAAATTCCCATCAAAATTCTAATACAATTCTTTATAGACATTGAAAGAACAATACTCAACTTCATATGGGAAAACAAAACCTAGGATAGCTAAAATAATCCTGTATAATTAAAAAAAAATCAGAGGTATCACCATCTCTGAATTCAAGCTCTAATATAGAACTATAGTAATGAAAGTCACATGATACTGGCATAAAAACAAAAGATTTATCAATGGAATAGACTAGAAGACTCAGACATAAATCCATACACCAATGGATATCTTATTTTTGCTCAAAAAAATAAAAAGCCAGAAATACACTACAGAAAACAGAAACCATCTTGAAAAAAAAATGTTGCTGATCTAACTGGCTATCAGCTTTGAGAAGAAAGACCTCAACATAAAAATAGATATAATGAATCTGGTAGAAGAGGAAGTGGGGAATACCCTTGAACTCATTGGCATAGAGGACCACTTCCTAAACAGCTGGCTGATAGTGCAGGCACTAAGAACAATCAATGAATAAGTGGGACTTCATGAAACTGAGAAGTTTTGGTAAGGACTGTCAATAGGACAAAACAGCAGCATACAGAATGGGAAAAGATTTTCTCCACTCCACGTCTGACAGAGGGTTAACATCCAAAATATATAAAGAACTCAAGAAACTAGACATCCACAAACCAACTAATTAAAAATGTGGTACAGATCTAAACAGAATTTTTCAAAAGAGGAAACTTAAATGGCTGAGAAACACAAAGAAATGTTCAAACTTGTTAACCAATAAGGAAAGGCAAATTAAAATGATTCAGAGATTCCACTTTACACCTGTCAGAATGGCAAAAAACAAAACAAAACAAAACGCAAGTGACAGTTCATGTTGGCAAGGATATGGAGCAAGAGGAACACTCCTTCACTGCTAATTGGAGTACAACTAGTACAGCCACTATGGAAATCAATATAGCATTTCCTCAGAAATTTGTGAATCAATCTACCTCAAGACTCAGCTATATCACTCTTGGGCATATGCTCAAAGGATGTTTCATCCTGTCTCAAGGACAGTTACACAAACATATTCATTGTAACTCTATCTATAATAGCCAGAAATCACCTAGATGTTCCTCATCTGAAAATGGATAAAGAAGATGTGGTACTTTTACACAAGGGAGTACTACTCAATTGTTAAAAACAATGACATCATGAAATTTGCAGACAAAAGGATGGAACTGGAAAAGATCATGCTAAGTGAGATAACCCAGACCCCAAAAAGACAACCATGGTATGTACTCATTTATAAGTGGACATTAGTTGTTAAGTAAAGGATAATCATGCTACAATCTATAGATCTAGAGAGGCTAAGTAGCAAGTAGGGCTCAAAGGGGGATGCATGGATCTCCCTGCGAAGGGGAAATAGAAGAATTTGCAGATGGACTGAGGTAGGGGTGAGGATGGGAACAGGAAGGATAAGACAGGGGCTGAGAGTCAGAGGGAAAGATTACTTGGAAAGACAACTGGAACTGGTGGACATTTGGGAGGCAGCAGAGAAGCCTACTGCAGTGGAAACTCCCTGAAACTCATAAGAGTGACCCTAGCAAAGTCTCCTAGGGCATATGGAATCTGAACTAGCCATCTTCTAGAACTAGGCAAAGCTTCCAGCAATTGGACTGGGACACCAACCCAGCTACAAAACCTTTGACTTATAATCTGTCCTTGTTGCAAGATGTGTTGGGAGTGGTCAACCAATGATTGGTCCAACTTGAGGCCCATGCCACAAGAGGGAGCCCATGTCTGACACTGCTTGCGTGGTCTCCAATCAGTGACTGGACAGCCCAGAAACCCAGAATTGATCCAAATACAACTTGGGGGGGGAGTTCATGAAATGATTACTAATTATATTCTGCCATAGTCATAAATCAGTGCCTAGGCTAATTGTCATCAGAGGAGCATTATCCAGGAACTAATGGGAACAGACACAGATACCCAAAGCCAAACACTAGGGGGAAACCCATAGAAGATGGAGAAGAAGCACTGGAGGAGCCATACTGGATGAGAATAACATGAAAACATAGGCCACAGAATAAACTAAGCAGGGCTCATAGGGGCCCAGAGAAACTGAAATGACAAACCCAGACCCTGTGTGTGTCTGAACTAGGTCCTCTGCATATACTTATGGTTCTGAAGCTTGGCATTTTTCTGGGTCTCCCAACAATGGTGGTGGGGAGTGTCTACAAAGTACTGTGGTAGAGAAGAATTGAGATCAACAAGAAAGATAAATAAAAAAAAAAAAAAAAAAAAAAAAATATCTTTAGGAAAAATTGTGTCCAAGAGACAGATATTTATCAGACTGTGTTTCTGCGAAACCACAAAGGAGGCACACACACACACACGCACACACGCACGACACACAGTGCGCGCGCGCGAGCACACACACACAAATGTCTGCAGGGAACCATGACCATGCCTAACAGTGACTTTAAAATCTTCAAAAAGATGACAGGACTCCACAAAGATGATTCCACATGGACTATGATAAAGCCATTAAGCTGATTAACACCAAGGGAAGTTTGACTTTGGACTACAAACTCGTCAGGACAATTTCGAGATGACTAGCTGAGATGATCCAGCCTGACAGACTACTCGAACAAGGACTTGTGACAAGCCCTGAACTTTCCTATTATACAGAGACTGGACAAATGATACAGGACTTGACAATTAACCCAAAATTTTTCTTTTCAAGATTCCCTAAAGATATCTTCTCCCCTAGAAAGCAAAAAGAAAAAGAGAATATAGATATGAGATAGATCACTGAATCTACTCTGAGAAAAAAGATAAAGAAATAATAGGATAAATAGGTAGATCACTGAATCTACACTAAAAAAAGGGAAGATATAAAAATGACAAAATGTAGATTACTGACAAAATAGATTTCTATTATGAAAAGAAAAATTACTTTCAAAAAGGAACTACTTGTTTTAAATAAGATAAGTAATGAAAACTTTTTGTCTGAATCTGTCAAATGTTAATGGACTAGACATCATTAATGTGATCTTGACTGTGTGTATTGTATGTACTTATTGGACATAATTTTTCTTGTATTAGCTATAAGCCTTTTTTAAAATTTAGACAAAAAGAGGGGGAATGTGGGGGTATTGTGTTCCCCAAAATATTGTGCACCCTAATAAACTTATCTGGGGTCAGAGACAGAACAGCCACTAGATACAAAGGCTAGAAAATGGTGGCACTCACAGCTTTAATCCTAGCACTCCAAAGGTAGAAATCCCTCTGGATCTCTATGAGTTGAAGGCCACATTGGAAATGGCCAGGCATGGTGACACATGCCTTTAATCACAGAAAGCGAGCCTTTAATCCCAGGGAGTGGTGGTAGAAAGTAGAAAAAAAAAGATATATAAGGCGTGAAGACCAGAAACTAGAAGCATTTGGCTGGTTAAGCTTTCAGACTTTGGAGCAGCAAAATTCAGCTGAGATTCATTCTGGATGAGGACTCAGAGACTTCCAGTCTGAGGAAACAGGACCAGCTGAGGAATTGGCAAGGTGAGGTAGCTGTGGCTTGTTCTGCATCTGATCTACCAGCATTCACCCCAATAACTGGCCTCAGGTTTGATTTTATTAATAAGAACTGTTAGGATTCCTGCTACATGTCTATGACCCTTTTAACTGTGCTTGGGACCATTTTCCTCCTACTGGGGTGCCACATCCAGCTGTGATATGAGTTTGTGCCCAGTCTTACCCTATCTTGTTAGGCAATGTTTGGTGGACGGTGGCTATTCCAGGGAGGTCTGCTCTCTTTCTTTTTCATAAGAGAAACAGAGAACAAGTTGATCTGGAAGACAGGTGTGGTGGAGAAGGGACTGGTAGGAGAGGAGTGATGGGAAATTGCAGTTGGGATATAATATATGAAAGAAGAATAAAAATAAAGGAAAGAAAGGAAATAAATAAGAAAGAAATTAAATATTTATATTCCTTCTGTCTTGACTTGCACAATTTGATTTCAAGATTCACCAAGCTTCAACATTCAGTGTAAAATTTAAAAAAATTTTGAAGAATGATTGTGAATATTCTGGTAGCTTTATTTTATGTGTGGCTGCATGTCTGAAGAGACATGGTTCTTGTGTATCTTTTTTAATGTTCTGAGGCATGAGTACTGTTCGCTCGCAGAGACATGATATTACAGTGTAGCAAGGAATCCAGGAAAAATTTCTCTTTTCTGAATTGTGCCTTGTTATTACTATGAGGATCATGGTGACCCCAAGACATGATATTATAAATGAAGGCTCCCCTTCTTTATTTAGTGAGAATACTGCTGTTGAAAACACTTCTCTGAGTAGGTTTGTGAACCTGTGTGCTTGCTCCAGTGGTGATTCAGGTCAGGTTTGCTGATTTACTTGGATTGTGAAGGAAGCTATTTTCTATAAACAATTTTAATTGTCTTTGCTTTGTCTGTTTTTTGATCCTATTTATTTATCAAATCTTACCATTTAACCACAAGAGAAAGAAGACAGTCAGGTAAAAGTGTCTTTCCTGCCCCTCGGCAACTGTGCCACATGTACTAACTTTAAGGACCAAGTCAGGCCCAGTGACATCCTCCTGTTGTCCCAGATCCCCAGGGGGCTGAAGCAGGAGGATCTCAGGTACAAGGACTGCTTGAAACACAAAGTGAGCTCAAGTCAATCCTGGGTAGTTTAGGGAGAACTTATCTCTGGATGAAAAGTAACAAGGGACCTGTGACTACAACTGCGAATAGAGTTGTGGGCACAGTTCAGTGCCCAGGGGACAGTCGTTGTTTGCTTATCTAGCATGTGTGAAGCCTGCATTCTATCTCCAGTCCCACATAAAAAGCTGCACGTGGATGGACACCTTACTCTGTAATGGTCATATTTCCAAAGGAGAGCAACTAGAGAGTAGCTGATTCTGGAAGACACTTTTGACTGATTCTCATGAATCAGTCTTCATTTCTAGCTGGCACCGTGCATCCTCTCTGCCTCCTTTCCTTATCTCCTCAGTTTGGAACTTACACACTTTCAAGAATGTTGGCTGTCACTGATGGAGATTGCCTTCAGGAGCCTTGATGTCAGGAAACGTTTGTTAACATACTGAAAACACAAGTCCTTAACACTTATATCATGAAAAACAATGGATTCATTTATGCATTGATTCAACAAAAGTATTTCTAAGTGGGGTCACTAAAGGGCAAAGGGAAATGCCCTTGTATGAAGTTAATGCAAGTGAAAATGCTCTCCTATTTCTGAAATGAAAATTAAATATAAACACATTTATTTTCATCATATAATTTCAATTACTCCTACTAGGAAGTGAAGGCATAAACTAGAAGAAGAACGAGATGCTTGTGTACAATGCAGAAAGAAGAGACAAGGTCACTAGTCAACTAAGAGAATAATGATGGCGCAGGTGATTATTGTTGCAGTGCATGTGTGAGAGTCTGAAGAACGGTTGACAGGTTGTATTAAAATTATTTACCTCCCAGTAAGTAAAGTTGTGAAGACCTGGGGATTTATGTAAAACTTCACTTACCATTCATTATTTTTGGCTCTGCTTTATTAAGCTAAATGGGTTGTTTGAATTTTATTAACTTAAAAACATTATTATTATTATTATTATTATTATTATTATTATTATTATTATTATTATTTTACTATTTTGGATCCAATGAAAGTAATACAACAAAATATACAGATAAGTTGGGACATGTCTTAGTTATTTTCTCTTGGCAGTGGCAAAACAAGAATGAAGCAATTTAAATAAGGAAAGGATTATACAGACTCCTAATTTAGGACACAGTACATCACAGTAGGTCAGTCCTAGTGATCATAAGGACATGAGGCAGCCATTCACATTGTGTTCATAGTCAAGAAACAGAGATATTGAGAAATATTTAATTATCCTGTGTAATGATATGTCACTGTGATTGGTTTAAAAAACGCTGAATGACCAATAGCTAGGTAGGATTTGTGGGTCAGAGAGGGTGTTGGGAAGAAGAATGGAGTTGTTCAGAGATGGTCAGAGATGCAGAGGAAGCAAGATATACAGGAGGAGAGGTAACAAGCCATGAGCCAGGTGACAGAATGTATATTAATGGAAATGGATTAATTTAAGTTAAAAGAGCTAGTTAGAAATAAGCTTAAGCTATCAGCTGAGCTTTCATAACTAAGAAGTCTCTGTGTCATTTTTGTGAGCTGGCGGCCCAAAGAAATGTCAGCCTAAATGGCACCAAACATCAGGCATGTATTTCCACAAAAGACCCAAGAAAACTTTAAAAGCTTCCAAACATACAAAATGGACTCAAATGTGGCTTCCGAGTACCACAGTCTCTGATGCAGCCCATGTTTCAGAGATGCATCACTTAGCTGCTGCCTGTAGGCTCGAGTCACCTGCACACTATGAGTTAAGCTGTGCAGCAGTTTAATATTTTGCTCATATAGACAAAAAAGATTAGAGATATGCAGTACAGCAGGTACAGATGGAAAAAACCTATTAACAGGATACAGTGTGTTTGAAAATGTGCATAGATTTAAGAAAGAAAAGTAAAAAGATATGGACAGTCATAGAAAAAAATATAAGTAATAAGATAAAGTCTTTAAATGAAATAAAAATAACATAAACAGGATAAGTCACATAATAATGGAAAACACACAAAGTCTCTGGATCCTATATGGCATCTTGTTGATTTTGAAGTTTTTAATTTCTGATGAACAAATGCTAACTGTTGAGAGACATTCTATTGTAAAAACTGAAAAATTATCACATTCTAAAATACAAGTACATTCGCCCATCTTGTGATGTCATAAACTTAGAAAAAATAATGCAGGATGGATTAGGAAAAGAAATTTTGTCAATAGTAAAGTTGAATGGCTAAAAACTGCTTACCACTTAAACCAAACAGCTATTAAGAGTAAATCTTTTAACACACCACATAAGAAGTTTAGTCTCTCCATAGTGCTTTGTCCAGAGAATGTTTGGGAGTTGGAGAAGGTAAATAACTGTGTTTCTCACTTGCAATATCCATGTAAGTGCTGTGTAATGTCTTTCTATGGAATTCCATTAGGCAGAAGCTCTGGTGTTCTTCATTTATGCATATGCATGTTTTTATTTAAACTACTCTTTACAAATAATTCTTTTGTAGTTACAATATGAATCCCATCCAATATTTATAGTGTAAAGAAATAATGGGCAATTGTGCATTCTTTGTTCAATATATTGTTCATTTTGAATTCTCCATAGAGAGCAACAAGAAAACAATACAAATCCATCAATATTAAATACCAAATCTTAGTCACAAAAAAGCAAAAAAAAAAAAAAAAAAAAAAACCCTGCAAGATTAAAACAACCTATATATTTTAGAATGTCTTAACTATAAAATGAAAGACAAAAATATTTTGTGTTGGAGAAGAGGTTACACTTCTGTTTCCACAGAACGTGAAAGGCTGTGGATTCATTCGAGGTTAAAGAGGATCAGATTTAATCAAGGGAGACCCCCTAAAAATCCTGACTACAGACATAAAGAAATAAACCCTAAAAAACCTACAAAAGAGGTGATGTGTATTTTTCCTGCTTAAAGAAAAAATTATCTTTAACTGACTTGTGCATACTAAACATTCCATACTTGTTTTAAGAAGGGGACCAAACACCTTTGAAAATGGATTCCCCAAGGGATCCAGCCTCTCAGAGTGCCTCTGTTGCAGTTTCCTCAGAGCAGCTTGAAGGCTCATGGCTGAGATGGTACAGCCTCACAGATTATTCTAGCCAGGACTTGACCCTTATCCTAGTTTTCTCAGGATTCCCCAAAGATGTAAGTACCTCCAGACAACAGGAAGCAGTCTAGAGGAGAACAGCACCCACATTTCCAAGAGGTTGGTGGGTGTATTTTAGTCATTCAGTAGATTATGGATATTTCTGATCATTTAGGAGGATTGTTTACAAGTTGTTATTGGTAATGATCACAGAAAAAAAGCTAAACAAAGGATATTAGATTCAGGGATCTCATTCTGTAAAGGAAAAGGGGGTATAGACTTGACAGAATAAAAAGGTAAATTATTAAATCACTTTTAAACTAAAAAGAACTACTAGTCTTAAATATTTTACAATGGTATAAATTTTTGTATTTTGATGTAAATTTAGGGTTATTTTTGTTAGAATATACTATACATAAGTTTCTACTCTTATTTAAGGTATTGTATCTATACAGCTCATTTAACAATGTAATGTACATTTGTAGTTCTTGAAAGTTATATTACAAACTATTTAGGATAATAAACAAATGCAAATTAGGACATTGTCACCTATAACCATCAAAGTGTGGGTCAAAGTTAGGTGTATTTTCAAGGTCAATCAAAGACATATTTTAAATAGATAGATGGTCTTCAAACACTTCAGACACCCACAGAATATGGCATTTTAATGTTTTAATAACATAGGGCTGTTCATGACAGTGAGATATGTCTGCTCCTGGCAGCACCAATCTTCATAAAAGGATGATGGGCATCGAAGAATGTTCATATGGAGTTTGTTTTCATTTTGGCAAAGCTAGGTATAAGAAACTTCTCTTGCCTTCATTGCTGACAATATGCTGTCCAAACTGGACATGAAGGACACAAAGGGAACATAATTGCCAAACTTTGCCAAAATAAGTTGGGACAGTCATTCAAAATTCCTGCTTTAGAAAAAAGTCTGCCAGATATTTTGCAGAACACACAGGGAAGTGACTGCTGAACTTTGTCAAAACTAGGCAGGACAGTCCTTCAAAAGAAGAGTCTGTCAGATAGTCTAGGCCTATAGGCTGAAGATTGGATGCCCCAATGTTGCAGAGGAATCTGCAACATATAGAAATGACAGAGACATCTGGGTTGCTTGCAATGCACTTCATTTACTAAGTCTTTGATGGAGTTGAAAAGTTGACAATTATAGTTATATTTTCCCTTAGCTATGATAGAAGGTAAATTAGGAACAATACTTTGAATTCACCGAGGTAGAATAAATAACGGAGTATTTTCTTTGAAACTGCCAAATGCAAATGGACTGGACATTGTAAATGTAATCCTTAACTGATAATTGTTCTTGTTGTATATAGCTTTACTATGTCAGAGTTAAATCCTTTCCTTTTTATTTAGAGAAAAAGGAGACATTTGATTACTCTGTGTAAAGATATGTCACTGTGATTGATTTTAAAAATAAAAGCTGAATGGCCAATAGGTATGTCAGATTTTCAGGGCAGAGAGAATATTGAGAAGAAAGGTGGAGTTGAGGGGAGATGCAGAGGAAACAGGACATGCAGGATGAGAGGTAAGAAACCACAAGCCACATGTCAGGATGTAAATTAATATAAATGGGTTAATTTAAGTCATAAGAGCTAATTAGAAACAGCCTAAGCTGTCAGCCAAGCTTTCCTAATTAATAGTAAGTCTCCTCATCATTATTATTTTTTTTTGAACTCACAGCCCAATGGAAAATCAGTTTACAGAGCGAAATGTGTTAATACTCAGTTCATTTCCTTTTTTTTTTTTTCAGTCCACTTACTCTATCCTCTGGGCTGGAACTGTACACACAGAGTGGGTCTCCATTCTTTGTTCAACTGGCAGCATTATCAAAGACAATCTCATAAAAGTATATCCTCTAAACCCTGTTAAATTACTACCTTTGGATACCCATCACAGAAGCTGAGTCAACAATGTGAGGATAAGGCTCCTAAAGTGTATACTATCTGGAAAATGTCTTCTTTAAAATTGGGACAGATGCTGAAGTTTTTCTTAATAGAGAACCTGAATAAAAATTAATTATTATTATCATTATTTTTGTTGTTGTCGTCATTGTTAACTTGAAATCAGTGACAATTACCTAGTGCTTTATTTTCCACAAATTTCCACAAATGTTACCTAAAGCTTTTGTTAGCAAAACAAATATCTATTTGGTATGTCATGTAACTCTAACATGGTTTCCATTATATTATTGTTTGTTATTTTTTTCACTTACTGAGCTGATTTTATTTGTGATAGAACTGAACTGGGGAATATATTAAACCTGAGGCGTGTTTGAATTACACCTAGGCAAAAATCTTTTAAAAAAAAGATTTTCTGAAGTCACTGTGCTTCTAGATGTCAGGTGGCACCCCTGTCTTCTTTAATGTAATTTAAAATATATGCATAATTTAAATGTCTAAAGTCTAGAAATCTTTGCTTCAACACTGATATGTTTCTGTGTTTTGATCCACATTCCTGACCACCAGGAAAAGTGTAGTATTATATACACTTAAAAAAATAAGACTTTTTAAATAAAAATCTCTGTAATAGACTGGAGTGATGGTTCAGTGGATAGAATATTTGCTGTACAAACATGAGGACCTGAGTATGCATGTCAGCACCCAAATAAAAAGCTAGGTGTGAATGCTTATAATCCCAGCTTTCATTTATAGAGACCTGTTGTAAGTAAATTCGTTGCAACATCTCTGGGTTTGGTCCTGGATTTTGGCACCAAAACGTGACAGTTCAGCCATGGAGGGCAAGGTATCCTCCACATCTGAGCTGCTCAGAACAATAGCTCTGCCCTGAAGGTGTCCCGAACACCTGGAGCTGTTTAGCCCAGCTCTGATGACTGCAACTGCTAGAAAACAGTTCAGCCCTGGAGGGAAGTTTTTCTGACTTCTCAGGAAAGTCAGGTCTAGAACTGCTTCAGCAGGGATGGGTATTCTGACTGTTCAGGAAAGTCCAGCTATACCTGGTGTGATGGGGCCTGGTCTCCCTGCAGGATATAGCAATCCTGCTCCTCTCCTGGAGAGCCACTACATCTGAGCTTTGCTCAGCCCCCATTTAAGGGGGCTTCCTAGCAGAGCTCTCTGCTTCTCTGGTCTAAGAAATTGCAAAAATGTAGTAATCTCTTCCACCTTAGGAGAAAAGTATTACTTTGCAGCTCTCTCTTGCTCTGTCCACTGAGGGATATCTCAGCAAAGAACTTCTGTTCAGCTCCCCTTGCTCAATCCACTATGGCATGCCTTAGCAAGTTTCTTCTGTTCAGCTCCACCCTTGCTCAATCCACTATGGGATGTCTCAGCAAGGTTCTTCTCTTCAGCTCCCCCTTGCTGAATCCACTGTGAGATGTCTTAGCAAAGTTCTTCTGTTCGACTCAAACCTTGCTCAATCCACTGTGGATGTCTTAGCAAAGTTCTTCTGTTCAGCTCAAACCTTGCTTAATCCACTATGGGATGCCCCATCAAGGTTCTTCTATGCACCAGTAAATGAAGGTCTTCACACCCCCAAATTCTTTTGAGAAAGAGATTTATTTGGGAAGGAGGATTCCAGGAGAGCAGCTGCCTCTACCAGAGTGGAGAGAACAACATTTTTTTCTAACTGACTAGGCAAAGCAGTTTACACAGGATGTCTTGTGGGTGGAGTCAACCAGGGGTTGACTTGGGGCCCAGGGTTCTACTGTCCTGCTCTGTGATTGGTGGGTTTCACAAGTCAGTTGGCCAGGGTCAGAGATGGCTCTGATCTGACTAAACCAAACTGTGTTTCTTTCTGCCCTGGTCTGAGCCATCTTTCCCTAGTTCTGGACTCCAGGGTAAGGGTGGGTTTCTTTAGTCAGCCGCTTTTCCCTATAGCTATAGGTTTCAGGAGTTCACTATCCTGCTGTTATAGCCAAAATAACAACCTAGGTCCAGTAAAATACTCTGTCCCAAAAATAAGGTAGAGAGGGATTGAGAAAAATGTTAGAAAAACATGTGCTAACACCATGTACACACACACACACACACACACACACACACACACACACACGTGCACACACGTGCACACACAGAGGCACATACACATCATATATATATATATATATATATATATATATATATATATATATTTACCCTTTCTTCATGTATTAAAGATGAAAAGATTCAAAGATTATTATTACACCCATCTGTGTTTCCTTTTGGAATCTAGGCATTTTATGTTTCATTAGCTCAGTAGTTCTTCAGGATCTTCTGAATATGTGTGTGTATGTGTTTAACAGGAAAGATAACTTTTAGTAAGAGGAAGGGGCACAGCAGGTAAGAGGGTGGATAGAGGTAGACAGAAGATTGGGATCATAATGAATAATGGAGATGTCTTGGTTTGAGGATGTTACAATATATATATATTCCTTTATATACCAACTAGAGAAGTTAATTTAAAAAAAAAAAAGAAAAAATGAGGAAAAAACAAAACTGCCAAACAGAAACACAATTCAAGTCCTCCTGTGAGTTATAAATGCCACAGGCTTTTTTTTAAGGATTTTTTTATTCATTTTAGATACAAACCACAGATTCCCCCTCTTTCCCTGCTCCCACCCCTCCAGCCTTCTCACCCCCAACCCACCTCTCATATTCTCCTCCAACAAGGTAAGGTTTCCCTTGGGGAGTCAGCAGAGCCTGGTCCATTCTATAGAGACAGTTCCAAGCCCCTCTCCTTGCCTTAAGGCTGTGTGAGGTGTCCCACCATAGGTAGTAGGCTCCAAAAAAGCCAGCTCATGCACCAGGAATGGATTCTGATCTCACTGCCAGGGGCCCCTGAAGCAGAATAAGCTACACAACTGTCTTGTTGATGCAGAGGGCCTAGTCCAGTCCCATGGAGGCTCTACAGCTGTAGGTCCAAAGTTCATGAGTTCCCATTAGTTTGGTTTTATTGTCTCTGTAGGATTCCCCATCATGACCTTGATGCACCTTGCTCATAGAAACCCTCTTCTCTCTCTCCCACTGGACTCCTGGAGTATGGCCTTGTGTTTGGCTGTGCATCTCTGCATCTGCTCCCATCAGTTACTAGATGAAGGCTCTAGGATGACAATTAGGGTATTCACCAATCTGATTACCAGGGTAAGCCAGTTCAGGCATCCTCTACACTATTACTAGTAGTCTAAGTTTGAGTCATCATTGTGGATTCCTGGGAACTTCCCTAGCACCAGGTTTCTCCCTATCCCCTTGATGTCTCCCTTTGTCATGGTATCTTTTTCATTGCTCTCCCACCCCATCCCTGTTCCAGCTTGACCATCCCATTCTCTTAAGTTCTCATCCCCCAATACCCTGCATTGCTCCCCTCCCCTGCATCCCCAGTATACTTATGGAGATCTCATAGCTTCTACTTTATTTAATGTGTACAAATTATTAACACTTCTTCATGGAACAAATGATTACTGACAAAGCAGTATGTATCCATGTATTGTTAGGTAGGGGGCCTATTTCTTCAAAACTCAAATTTATTTATGGCTGAGTACATTTTTTTTTTTTTAATTTTTTGAGAAAGCGTTTCTCTGTGTAGTTTTGGTGCCTTTCCTGGATCTTACTCTGAAGACCAGGCTGGCCTTGAACTTGCCGAGATCCACCTGGCTCTGCCTCCTGAGTGTTGAGATTAAAGGCATGTGCCATGGCTGAGCACATTTTGACAGCCTCTGTTTTTCAAATGCTTGGGTAGCCATCTGTGAATGCCAAGACACAGCCCAGACTTGGGCTTGGCATTATCATCACACCTCTTTGATAAGGCCAATTTTGAACTGGGTTTTTGTTTGTGTATTTAACAAGTGTTGAACCCTGAGTAAAAAAAGTAGCTATCAAGAGGCTGACTAAAGTATGACTAAGTACAGTTACAAAGGTGAACCATAAAACAAGTCTTCTAAGAGCCAAGCTGCAAATCAAATCTACTTTAGATTAAATTAGGGTGATTCATGACTGTTGTACATGCTCCTCAGAAGCAGAGTCCATCATCTCCAGAGATGAGCTAGAATAGCTTGTTCTTGGTCAAGAGCACATGCAATTCAGTGCAGTGCAGAAAGGACAGGTTCCCATCAATGGTATGGGAAAAAGTGGGGGGCATCAACACAGAAGGCATTTGCCAGAGGTTATGATTACATAGAGAACAATGAACAAGGTCCACAGGGTTAGGTTAGAGTGGCAGAGTTCTTCTGAATGAGGATGTAATGTGGTATTCAATCTACAACAGTCAGGGTGGGCCTAGATTCAAGTTATAGATCTTAACATTGGATAGGCAATCCCCTTCCTGCTCTAACTATTCCACCATTCTAATCCAATGCTCCAAACAGAGACACTTTCCTGACCCTCTGAAGGTCAGGGAGTGGTAGGGAGAGGTATGTGAGTACTCTCACAGATTTCCACTCGAATGGTGGGAGAAATCTTCAAACATTTAGTAACACTGATAATATAAAACATGTTGAGATATGGTCATAGTTAATTAGGGAAGTTCTACCTAATTCATTACTTCTCCTCCATGGATAAAGACTCATTCTCTTTCCCACCACTATTGCCTTCCATAGTATCCATGAACATGAGCTAGGAATCTTTCGATTTCTTTTACCAAACAAAAATGCTGATGGCCACCGACCAAGAATTTTTATGAAATTCTTGCACACTTTACTGTATTTTTTTTTTTTTTTTTTTTTTAGTTTTTCAAGACTGTGTTTCTCTGTGTAGTTTTGGTGCCTGTCCTGGATCTCCATGGCTCCATGTCACATCCTTCTTTACTGTTATATATTCTGAAACTGGACATTCATGGATAATATTAAATACCTCATTTTCATTTCTTTAAAAATCCCTTTAAACACGGAGTCTATTGTTTCTCCAAATGTCTGGCAATCAATTACTTCCAACTCCACTCCAATCAATTATTTCCAACTTCACTCTTGCCTGGCTGATTCAACAGCTTCCAGAATGACCCTCTATTTGTAGTCATTCTTATTTAAGTCTGTGCTATAGAAAGCATCAAGATTATTCTGTAATACCAGGTCATTAAAACTCTTTCCTGTATTTTATCAAGGTTTTGGCTTTATTCTTAGGGATAAACTTAAACAGATGTCCTCCATTTTTTAAATGTATTCTATCCTTACACTGAAATGCTCAGCTTGTTCCAAACTCCAAATGCAAGAAACAGAGAAAAAGTTGTGTTTAGACCAGAGTAGACTTCACAAAAGCTATTTCACTTTCTGATATTTAAATTTCCTCTTATAACAACACATTTTTTTCTTCACTTATGCAATTCATCATAATTTATTATTTCTATTGGACAAGATTGGAAATGTCATTCTGAATAGAAGTTTCCATAACTTTTGCTTACTGGTTACTATTTTTTCTTCCATACTTCTGTAACCAAATTATATAATACCAGTTGATTTAGAAACATGGTCTAGACAGTTAATACCTACAGTTTCCATGTCAGAAAAAGAACTAGGGGGACACCAATAGGTTATTAATAATTCAAAACATAATTAAAAATTGTAACTACATTTCCCTTACAGTATGATTTTAAAAAAATCACATAGTTAAGCAGGACCATTCTAGTTCTGAAGGCTAGAAATAGAAATTGTGGGAACTCTTAAGTCTTTTAACAGTTTCTTTTTGAAATGAATAACTCCTTTTAGGAGTTAGCCTTTAAAAATCGGTCTGCATTCTGTTTGAAGAGTTCTTTTGATTATGGCTGAAGGACCATGTACTGAAGCTTACAGTAAATGGCATCTCATCCTAAGACCGTATTGTGGTCCAGAAATGTCATTTCTAAAAGAAAAACTGACCTTACCAAAGATTTAAGAAATATTATGCCTTTTAAGAAATGAAATCCTCTTAAGGCCCAGACTGTCATAACACCATATAGTGGAAAGAAAAACAAATTCTTCCTAATATTAAATGAGGAGGTATTTTTTTTAAGCCCTGGTTTCTAGGGCAGGCTGAACTTGAGTGTCGTACAAGGGACAGTAAGATGACCTTGGACTTTAATTTCACATCCTCCAAGGACTGGGTTTACTTATGTTCACAATCATGTCTGGATTGTGTGGTATAAGGGATTAAACTGTCAGGCTTGCTTGGTAGGTTTTCTATCATCTGAGCTACATCCCCATAATTTTTATGGATGTCTACTTAATTTTATAAGCAACTAGCAAAATGAATCATTAAATATCCTTTTACATAATTATAAAATCATATATGTTAAGTTTTACATTGTTGCCTAGTCCCCTATGTCCTAACTAGAGCTGAGCCTCAAGAAGGCAGAAAACAAGCAGCCTAAATGAAGCTCTTTGTGGTCATTCACATTTGAAATCTCAGCCCTGAAATTTCTGACTACCTGACTACATAGTGAGGTCCAGCCACAAAGTAACAAAACAAAACAAAAATTTAAAAATCACAATAACAAAAAAAAAGAAAAGAAAAACAAAACCAACCAAATCCCTAGCAAACAAATAAAAATGATATGAAAAGCAACATAAATGGAAAATTAAATCCATATTCAATAACTTCCCTATAGAGAAGAATGAGAAATGAAGTCAGATGGGGAGATCTAGGCAGGGAAGCAAGTGGAAGACTCCTGCAAATACATGAAGAATCCAGAGGGGAGGGCAGTGGAGACCACACACTCTAGGTGAAATCTGTCAGGAAAACACCTGAGTTCCCAGACACCAGGCTTTTTTTTCAAATGACAGACAGACAGCATGCCAAATGAAGTAGAAGGAAGTAATAAGAAAATATAGTATCTTCTAACAATACAGAGAATTTCCTCACTCTAAGCAACCTAGAGTCAACCATATGTATTCATCTTACCCAGCAAATATGATTAACATGCCGTCAATTACTTTGCTATTTAGTTAGCCATAACCCACCCCTGGCTTTTTTGTAATGATAGTCTTCCTCTCTCATCTGTTCATGCAGTGTGTAATGCTCCTTTTCTGTTATAAACACAGAATCTAGACTGAGAAAGTGTAAAGGCTCACAGACATAAATATTTGCCACCTGGCCTGTTCAGAAAAAGAAAAATACTAGATTCTATTGCAGATGAGGAGACCCACAAATGACTTAATGCAACAAGTCATTTGTTTTGTTTTGTTTTGTTACTTTACACTTTGCTTTTGCTCCATGCCTATTAATGATTTATGGAAACTATGCCACATCCAGCTCATTAAACACCCAAGATGATGGAATTCTGTTTTTGCAAGATATCTTGCATTATATTCAATGTCTTGCTAGAAAAAGAGTTTGGGTCCACAAGTGAAGTCTTTGAAGATTCTGGTTGGAAATTGTATACACTTTGTTCACATTCTGTTCCCCAGAATGAGACAGTGTTATCCTGCTATGATAGGCATGATAAGAGATCAAGAGATAGAGAGCTCCTGATATGTAGGGAGGCAGGGAGAAGTCCATGTGTAAAACTTACATAGAAACAAATGATGATGACTTATTTTCCTGCTCCTACATGTGATTATCTGAATTATTTTCAAGCTATATATTTTCTCAGAAAAGCAGTGCTCAAATTCATCATGTTTTTTTTACATAATTTCAATTTTAAGATAACTTCTCTATCTTACATATTTGTTTATATAGTATATTTAAATATCACACTTAACAAGTGCATACACTTGTATTTATCAGTTTGGAAAAGGCTGTATTTCCCAATATTCATTTGTAACTTTTATCAGAAAATGAGTTTCTTGGCTACTATGGGGCATGTTTTATCATATCTGAGTACTTTAATTTATGCTATTGGTTGTTTTATATTTTATCCATTTGTTTAGATTTATTTATATGCAATGATGAATTTTATTTAGATTTTTTGTCTGACCTTGTTTTGATATATTCATAATTTCCTTGTTCAGTGGGAATATTCAGTTATGAATAAAAATATAATTTGACTTGCTTTCTAAGTCCCTTACATTTTCAACAAGAAATAATACTTTTTGTAGATTTTGGCATCAGTTATCAAGATATCTTGAATGGAAATTCCTCTGGTTCTATATTAGTGATTTTAAAATACATTTATTTTTACTTTATGATTCTTTTAAAATTATACTTTTTAATTGCAGCAGCATTTTTTAAATATATGAAGTAAATATTTTTATGATATGCACTAGATCAGCAGATAAATACTAATCCATTATCTCTTAATTGTCTATCATTATTTGCATTACCTAAAATTATATTAACCTTTGTTTTGCTTAAAATATTCTGTTTTCAGAAATAATTTCAAACATTAAATAATTTTTAATATTTAAATACTTTCAAAATTCATTCAAAAATTTGAGAAATTCTTTTCAAACTGTTTTCAGACAGCACTTTTTAATTTATACAATCTATGTGTGCATGTTCATATGTGATGAATGATTCCAAGTCTCATGGTTGAACATATTGAAGTTTGCTAATCTGTTGTCTAAAAGACTGATGTTACAAAATGAAAAGCAAAAAAAGTCTGCTTTTATTATATATTTACATTTTGTTATTAAGCTGTTTTCTACTCTTGAGATTTTATTACAGCCTTGAGATGAAAATATTTTGCCAAACCAGGAGGTGGTGGTGCACACCTTTAATCTCAGCACTCCGGAGGCAGAGCCAGGTGGATCTCTGTAAGTTTGAGGCCAGCCTGGTCTACAGAGCAAGATCCAGGGAAGGAACCAAAACTATACAGAGAAACCCTGTCTTTAAAAAAAAAGAAAAAGGAAAGAAAAGAAAAGATTTTTGCCAAATTCTAGTGTTTTTTCTGTGCCATCAGATATTTCACCTAAGCTTGGTTCTGTTTTCTTTTAATAATCTATTACTGCCTCATTTCCATTTGATCCTTTTACTTAATAAAATAATTCTAGTCTTTAACAGGGCAGAACTTTCTTTTACACTACTTATATAATTTCCATGATTTAGTTTTCCTATGTTCATTATGTTACTTTTTACCTATAGTTTAAATCTAGATTCCTTATGTTTCTCATTGTGTATTTAGATAAAATTATTTGAATGCAAAGAACCAGAAAATCCATGTTCATTTATAAACTATATTCATACATATGCCTATTATAAAAAAGAATTGTGTGTGTGTACATACATACAGACGTAACAGTGAACACGTCAGTCATTTTCCAGACTAATGAAGACATTAAAATATCACAAATACATGTTGATTAGTGAAAATTATAAGATACATTTACAAGTAGCTATGCACAGTAGAAATAATTATTAACATCAATATGACATAATTACATTTCATTTTATTGATGAGAATAGATTGCTCTTTTCAATAATGAAATAATGTTTAAACATGTGATGGATGTGGAATTCAAAAGTTTCATCAGTCAATTAATGTCTACAGAGTTTTTCTCTACCTACTGAAATCATGGATATGTTGTAAATATATTTTGAAATAATACATTAGAATTTTTTAAATATTACCATGGTATTATAAGAACTTTGATAAACTATTTCCTGGAACTTCATACTTATAATCTCATGGGCTAAACTATTTTTTAATATTTAACCTCAGAATAGTGTTGTGGTAGTTTGAATGAGAAATATATCCACCAGTGAATCAGGTATTTGAATACTTGGTTCCCAGTTGGTGGCACTGTTTAGGAAATTTTAGGTGGCACAGCCTTGCCAGAGGGAACACATCGCTGGATTTGTCATTGTATAGCCTCATCCTACTTCTGCTTACACTCTCTGCTTCGTGCTTGCAATAAAAGATGAGATTTCTTCATTTCCTGTATGTCTCCATACCTACCACTGATTGCCATGCCTCTACTCCTCCATCATGGAATCTTAGCCCCCTAGAACTGTAAGTCAAAAGAAAGCATCTCTTCCTTACCGTTCATGGTGTTTTATATCAGCACATTCCAAAAAACATCACTAATTTCAATAGTCTAAGATAATAACTACTATTAGTTCAAATTAGATAGTATACCATGTTAAGCCACATAGGACATATTCCTGGGTCAACCATTTGTTAGGGGACTTTCTTTTACTAAGGCATCTTCTATGTTTATTCTTTCATTTCTGACTCTGTGGAGTCCTTTATGAAATGATACAAAACACCTATGTGTCTTGCCACGACAGAATCATTACAAACAACTCTTAGAGCACCATATTTCTAACACGTTTCTCTACTCTGCTTCTGGTGTTTACTTATAGCTCATCTTTGGTATAGTATGCTATCCAAATTCATTTCTGTTATAAATTTCTGAGTTAAAAAAATGGTAAATACATATGAGGTGTCACCATATATAATTAGAAGACAGCCCTGAATGTAGACTATGATTTGTATATTTATTTTAAAATATGTTACTGAATTTCTTCTAGTCAATGAAAGTGACCAATTTTAAATGGGGAGACAGATACTGAAGACTTTTGTTTTTTCAGAAGATAAAGCAAAAGTTCATTTTCTCTTTATTAACTCTCCTGTAAATAATATACTCACAAGCTGATGAATTATTAATGTCTGTTCCTTTTTGTAGGGCTTTTTTTTTAGTATTGCCAATGTGTCTGCACTTTCACAAATATTGAAATTAAACAAAGCCAACAAATACAGTCTTCTATTTAGCATCCTAATTATTAAGATTCTCCAATGGACTATTTTATCTATTTCGATGGCAAATTCTAATTGAAGTCATTGTCTACCTTATTTGGATGCTCTCTATTCCCTTTTATTTCCTCACCCTTTTCTGTTTCTCCACTGAGTTTTCTGTCACTCTTCTCTATGGTAGAAAAACACACAGTCACACTCTTTCTCATATGTTTGATGATCAGCTTAATAAAACTATAGCTTCAAATTGTGATAATGCTTGGGACAATGATTTCTCATCAAATCCAGAATCCTAAACTCAATATTGTAGTTTGGATAAGCAACCTGTCAAGCTTGTAATTAACTTGTTTATTCTTGACCCTTTAAGATAATATATATCTTTTTTATTTTCTAACATAGTCCATCTGAGTTTAATATGATATTAAGTATAAAACCTTTCATTTGTGGTTAACTTTTAAATAATATTCACATCAAAAATGTGTTCAAATTTACACCAAGATTTGTTCTTGTGACTTTAAAAGCATTTCCCAAATATACTTTGTCTTCTTTATACCAGACTCCAGGGGTAAAATTTATTTAGTGTGGTTTTCCTGGAGTACCTTTCCTTGACATCATCTGAAATTTCTGTTACACATGTGCTGTGTTACACTGCCTACCGGTAGCATGAAAACTTTTCTGTAATGAGTGTCTGAAACTCTACCACGTTCAGTAGATTAAGTTCTCAGTGCTAGATACAGCATCTGGTACAGAGAAACATTCTGCCCTTTTCTTTTCCTTTCTTTTGTAATCAGGAATTAGACATTTAACTTTGTATGAATAAGAACATATATTCTCCATGAAAGAATTTTTGACAGAATTACTGTGAAGGTAAGAATTTAGGTCAAACCAGAAGACAATTACATTTGCTAATGACAAATCTCTTCCAAATTTACACACACCTCGACTACACACTAGATACATGAACTGCAGTTTGTCTTCAGGTTTATAAATAGTTTTGCTCATTTGCATATTATCACTATGCATTGCTTCTGTCAATAATTTTTATACAAACCTTTTCACTAGTGACAATGATAATGAAACATATTCGTGTCAGAGATGTGAAGTTATTGGTTAAATATTTATTACTTAATAGACTTTTCTACCTGCTGCGTCTTGCAAATATGCTGATGGCTTGCAATGCATGGAGACAGCTCCGCAGATCTTTGCATGGGGAGCCAGATGGCCTTTCACCATGACCTTTGCCCAATGCTATTAGCATCCAAGGGAGCTGAGAAGCTCTGGCTCATTATCCACAGCCAGATGTTTTCTACTTCTCTATCACTGCTGCTAAGTGGCAGCTAATGTCTGGCACAATGGGTATTTGCTTGAACCTATGATCCATGAAATTCTGTCTCTTAAAATACAAATACCACCCACTGACACAAACTTTTCCTCTTGCATTTGTAACTGAACCATTATTCCTTTTATGAAAGCCTGCTAAAAATTCAGAGACATCCAATTAAATAATTTCAATCTTTTTGCATCTGATGGCAAATAAAAATAAGAGAATGATAAGAATTAATAAAATTAGACATGTGAATAGAACTTATTTTTGAATTATTTTTGGTTATATAAATAATTCACTATAAGAAATCTACAAATCCCCAACAAACTTCAATTTACACTCATCTGTTCGCAGAAAGCCTGACAATGAAATAGGAATGAGTACCAGTGATTAGAAAACTCTGTGACATGGTGAATTTAATCGATTTATTTGACTTTGGTTCATGTAAGTTCATCTTGCTCAGTCTGAACTACTTGAAGTGAACTAACCCGAACTAACAGCAAAGACTTAAGCTATAGAAAAGAATATAAACTGATCAAAATAAGCCATGGACCAGGTTATATACATTAATCTTGTTTTATACTCAGACAAGCCATAGATAAACTCTTGTGAATGTTGGAAATTATCAGAACTATGTTTTTAATTATGAAGTCCTCTCATAATTTATCTATAATGAAAAATCAGTATAAAAAGTTCTTAGTGACATATACACACAATCTCTCTCTCTCTGTCTCATTCTCTCTCTCTCTCTCTCTCTCTCTCTCTCTCACACACACACACACACACACACACATATATGGTGATATTTTATTTGTGCGGAAATGTGGTGATATTTTATTTGTATGTTAATATATAAAGCTTGCCTGGAGATCAGAGGACATAGCTAGCCATAAACAGAAGTCAGGCGGTGGTAGCACATGCCCTTAATCCGATCACATGGCAGGCAGAGTCTCTGTGTGTTCAAGAATACAGACAATTGTGGTGACACACACACCTTTAATTCCAACTACAGAGACCAACCATAGTACCAACCATAGAGACCTAGAGGTCTATATAGACAGGCAATGATGAGGAAGTGATGTGCTGGGCTTAGAGCCAATGAGAAAGCACAACGGCAAGGCAATAAAGGAACAGGATAGACAGGAAGGAGCTGTTTCTCTTGGGAAACTATGGCCACCTGGTGAGCTAAGGTTAGTTGATGGCTATCACTTTGATCTCTACAGCTTTCACCCCTGTATTTGGCTCCGTGTTTCTTATTTAATAAGACTGTTTAGAAATTTGTCTACGTGTGTGTGTGTGTGTGTGTGTGTGTGTGTGTGTGTGTGTGTATAAAACATCATTAGAGATTGAAGAAAATTTATGAATAGGAGCAGTATCCTACAAAACTGACCATTTTTGTGTATTCTTTATTGTGTGTGATTGTGTATAGAGATCAGAGGACAATTTGTAGAAATCACTTCTTTTCTGGCAATGGGTATCAATTTTGTTACTCAGATTGTCAGCATGACAGCAAGCTGCTGTGGGATGTTTTATGTGTTAAATGTGTTGCTCTGGTTGGTTAATAAAAAAAAAAAAAAAAAAAAAAAAAAAAAAAAAAAAAAAAACACTGATTGGCCAGTAGCCAGGCAGGCAGTATAGGCGGGACAAGGAGAGAGGAAAATTCTGGGAAGTGGAAGGCTGAGTAAGTGAGACACTTCCAGCTGTTGCCATGACAAGCAACATGTAAAAGATACTGGTAAGCCACAAGTCATGTGGCAAATTATAGATTAATAGAAATGGGTTAATTGAAGATATAAGGACAGTTAGAAAGAAGCCTGAGCCATTAGGTCAAACAGTTTAAATAATATAAGCATCTGTGTGTTTATTTTATAAGTGGACCGTCAAACTGCTGAGGCTTGGTGGGACCCAGAAAGAAAAACTCAAGCTACAGCAAGCATCTTTATCCACTGAGCACTGTGTCATCTTACCAGACATGCACACACACAAACACACATACACACACAATAAATTATTTATTGGACTGTGGATTACTGATACATCAGAAATTATTTACTCATCCAAGGAAGCATTTATTATATGTCAGAGTTGAAACTTGTTGACCAAATCCATTGTGGAGTGCTGTTCTCCAAGTATACAGCCACTATTGTCTTAACCAGAGGACCTCTATTTACCCACAAAAGACCTTCAATAAGATGGGAATTTTGTAGTTTTCCTCATAGAAGGAGGGTGGGTATAGTAGACCCTACTCTGAAATTCCAGCCAATCTTTTATTCATACTCTTCCCAGCTATATGGACTTTTACTCAAGCTATATGTAGAACACAGAAAATTAGCTGAAATGGGAAATTTGCCTATGAAGTCTTGAGAAAGTCATTGTCAATGCAAGGTGAGAATGTTTGGTGATAAAGTTGTTTTAGGTTACCCATTCCTGCAAGTTATCCCTCACACACACTTCTGGAATCAACCTTGATAATATCTCTGGTTCATTAGGCTAGAAGCTGTCTGGAAACATTACTTTGGCTTGTTTGAGGTACCATATCTGGGTGGAATAGCTATTTGTTAGAACATTCAATAAAACACTTATAAAATCCACATATAAAGGCAGCATTATGGAGAAAAAAAACCCTAAAATCCCTGAAAAGAGAAAGCACTTTCTTCTTATATTTTTTTCATTTTCACTAAATATAGGGTTGTAGCCTTCAAAAACTAGGATGGATTTTCTTTTGTTATATATTAAATATTAAACCAAGCTGTAATAATATATAATAAGAATTATAATTTTGATGTA
Source organism: Peromyscus leucopus (assembly GCF_004664715.2). Taxonomy (NCBI): domain Eukaryota; kingdom Metazoa; phylum Chordata; class Mammalia; order Rodentia; family Cricetidae; genus Peromyscus; species Peromyscus leucopus. The sequence continues at coordinate 24,000,766 of NC_051068.1, forward strand.
ACTTGATATATTAAAAAAAAATCAAACCCAGAAATAAGTCTGCCAATGTCCCTAAAAAAGCATGTAACCATGTAATGAGAGTAACACTTACTCTTAGCAGATGGAGCTCCAAACTCATACCAATGGCTTGACCACATATAAATTGAGAATGGACTTTAAACTCTGTTTCCTGGATTGAAAAATTATAACCTTACAACTGGATAAAAGCAAACTGAATCTCATGATTTGTCCCATGTTTGAATCTTCTCTGATCATTCTTTGAACTAAAATTACAATGTGAAGAATTTTCTTTCAGTCTGCATTGCCTTATTTTTCAGACACAGTTCAAAAAGTCAAATGCATTGCCTCTGGTAGAACACCTTTTCCAAATTCCAAGGTACATAGGAGATTGATTTTATATGCTACCAAGCACAAAAAGAAAGAAGGAACGTGGTGACAGAAATTAGAAAATGAACAATGTGTGTGACCAAAGAACATTCTTCCCAGTATACCCAATGACCGTTGGCCAAGAGGCATCAGAATTCAATATATCTCTAATCAAAGTATTTGTCAGCCTCCTCTAAAAGTCATCCTGTGCCTAATATTGCCTCATCTTTGTCTGTGCCTAATATTGCCTCATCTTTGTTTTAGCATATTGCCTAAATTGCAGTAGACAAAAAGTAAACAATTACTTAATTCACTGTTGTTAAGAGGTAGAGAGCATAGAGAAATCATAGCTCTCACACAAGGAAATTAGCAGAGATGCAGATATAGTTAATGTGTCTAAGAACAGAGAAATGAATATGACCCTCTTATGCCTTTTTGGCCAGTTTGTTTGCAAATGTAAATCATTTTCTGTTTTTCAGAAATTTTTTTTCTTATCAAGTTTCCCTCCTCCAGACATCAGGAGAAAGAAAGAAATAATATTATGAAGACTTTAATCATTTAGTAGTGCTGTCTTTATATTTGTAGAATTTTGAGTGTTCTTGAAAGCAGGAGAGGATTCAAAGACTACAAGAGGTCCCAGTGAGGAAGCTTGAGGCTTGTGTCCACTCATAGCAATTGTAATAAATATCTATTTATTGAAAATCATTGGGCACTCAATAGCTTTCTCATAAAATCTGAATAAGCCAGTTGATAGTTCAAAAACAAACATGGTATTGAACGTAGTATACCTGTGTTCTTTATCAGTCCTCATGTATTTGTGGAGCACTGGTTAAAGTTTCAAAAGTCAAAGACCTAATAAAAGTGGATATATTTCACTGCACAGGTGAGGAATGAGTGCAGGAGAAAGAGGCAGGTGTGATTGTAAGGAGAGGAGTTTGTGAGCAAGTTTGAAACTACTTATCAGCAAATTCACCTATGCATCATATACACATTTTAAACATTTACTGGCATCAAAACAATTTCAAAATCATCTGCTTCCCAGTGAAATATAGAAGATAGGATTTCATCTCTACAGACAACCCCTTATATCTAACATACTTAATTTCATTAACAATCAAAACATTGGGGAGGGAGGTGAACACAGAAGGTGATGGAAGGAAAAGGTTAAAATAACATTAAGGATGTTTGAAAAGCCACAAGAAATCATATCATTATTTATCTAAAATTACATATAATACATAGAAGTCTATGTGTATATACATACACATACATAGTGTGTTAAAATCATCCCATGTAGGCTGGCAATGCTCCCCTCCCTGAAAGAGCCCCAGGCTGTCTAACAGCAACCTTCATACCAAGCATGAGAAATACCCTTTTGAGATATTTACAGAGTTCCAGGAGACCCTCAAAACAATCTAAAACTATTGCTCTTTCTTTTGGTTACACTTCAGAATTTGAAGTACAGTTAAATGCATGTATATCAAACACATATCTTGGAGGAGTCAAACTAGATATGACCTAAAAGCTTCCACCTCAATGGCTGCCTTTTATAGCACTGGAAGGTGCTATGCAAACTGCCAAGGAAAGGAAACAACCAATAGACCTCCCATACTCTGATGTTTAAGAACCATTATGACCAGAATGGAAAGATACTAGAGTAGTGCTTACATCTTGGTAGTAACCCAAAGCTCTCTCATTGGACTTAAGGTCCATTCAGCAGGAGGAATACTATTCCTGTTACTGATAACCTAGCCAACTACCTGAAGGCTGGTGAGTTCATGAATATTAGAGGAGGTTATACTACCTCCAATTCACTAAACCAACATAATTCCTAAGTGCATACTACATATTTATGCTTATGCATACAGATACATCTTTCACCATCATCAAAGAAGATTTCCTTTGCAACATATTTAGACCATTACAGAAAACCCCAACCAATCAAAATGCAGAGAACAAGCAATAGTGTTAAGTCCAGCTTTAATAGATACATCTATAACCCAATTACTACACATAAGTCTTAGGGAAAATGATGGATGAGGAGGAGAAATGATTCTAAGAGCCAGATGATCAGGAAATCTGCTGGAAGATTGTTTTTCCTAGAAATGACAGGAATTCTTCATCCACGAAACCTTGAAAATATGGTTGCCTTGATCTAGGCCTTGTTGTAGGAATTCACTCCACCTATGACCTTGGGGTATGTGGCTTGATAGAGGTTTTCTCTGGTCTTCCCTGACACTTGCAGCCACCTGGGGAGCAAGATGTAATGGAACACAGTAAAGCCATGAGATACATGGCGATTCATAGACTTCCTGCCTGGCTCTAACCTGTCTTGCCATAGACCAAAACAGCTTCTTTATTAGCCAATGGTAGCAACACATATTCACAGCATACAGAAAGATCATTTCAGAGCAAGACTTGAAGAAGTACAAAAAGGATACGCATGCTAACATGGAAGGGGGAAAAAATCTCATGGGGCTTCAATATTATCTGAAATACTACAACTAGGTGGTGGTGGCACACGCCTTTAATCCCAGGACTCAGAAGGCAGAGGCAGGTGGATCTATGTGAGTTTGAGGCCAGCCTGGGCTACAGAGTGAGTTCCAGGAAAGGTGCAAAGCTACACAGAGAAACCCTGTCTCGAAAAACCAGAAAGAAAAAAATACCACAGTTAACTAACAGATGCTGAGAGTGGAAGAAATAGTTTTCCCTCTGGGGAAGAACACATAAAATGTTTATCTAATACCAAGTGGTCAAACCAAAAAACATATACATAAAAAGAACACTAAAAAGACTGAGCAGGTTGGATTTATATATTTAGATATCTATCTATATGTAATCTATCTCTGTCTATCCATCATTTATCTATCTGTATCTCCCTGTATCTATCATCTATATCTGTATCTATATTTATCCATATCTTTAACTATCTACCTAACATTCTGTGTACCAATGAAGGAAGCCAAGTTAATGATTTTGAAACAGAACAAGGGGGATACATAGAAAGGAGTGGTAGGGGGAAAGGGAAAGGGGAGGATGATGTAATTCTACGTTAATTTTTGAAAAGTTTTATGCATTAATAAAAATTTAAATGTTTTTCCTGACTTTCTAATTTGCCACAGGCAGATAAAAATTTTTCCACATCCTCAATCATCCTTTTAATGAGTGTATTAATAACTCAATGATCACATTATTTACTACTAAGGAGATTTGCTACAAAAGAAATGGCCAGTGAGCTATAAAATGAAATGAAAACCTAAAGTTTATTTTCTAATGTTTATTCTAGCATTTTCTTACACACCACAGCTAATCAATTCTAATTTTAAGGAATCTATGAATCACCATATACTCTTCTGCTGGGTTGTTATTATATTTTTAAGTATCCTTATTTCTTTCATTTTACTGTGTGCAGTCCTTCCCACCTGTTTTATTCCTTCTTGTTCATTTCAGTTCTGTCTCCATAGATGGTTAGAGTAGAAGCTTAAAATAGGTATTATTACAGAAATAATTCAGTAGCAGATAAGTAGTCCAATACAAAATTTCTACAAATATTTCATGTTTGTATATGAAGCAAATTCTGAGAAAAACTATTCATAGGACATGATTCAAAACAAAGAAACTTCCACTAATGTCATGTGAAAATTGTCCGTTCTCCAATAGAGAACTTGCTGTACATGGATCCAATATTGATGATTCTGATATTCTCTCACAGCTATAAAATTTGGATGTATAATAAACCTTTGAGATTAGTGGAGCTGAGGGAGTACCAATTATCTTTGTACTCAGATTGTGACTAGAGGAAAAGGAAAGTTGCTACAGACATCACCAGTCTCTGATAATGTGTGGTTTTGCTTCTTAATGATGTTTGTGCTATATTGGAAAGGTAAGTAGTTCCCAAGGGTGCCATGTGAGAAATATTTGAGGTAGGGGGAGATGAACAAACTGCTTTTCTTCCCCATACTCTGGATTCTCTGCACTTTATCTTAAACATGTTAACTTTCTATCATTTCTAATCATGAGTATCCTAGACCTAACAGCTCCTATAAACTCCTAGGACATAGTGTCTGTCTGTTTCTGTATGACTAAGGACTATTAGGATTTAATATCTGTATTCATTTAATTAGACATTTTTAATTTTCAGGGTCTTAAAAGACAGAACTCAGGGGAATGAAGGTCATGGACTATTGGTACATACTCTGCCCCCTTGCTGTCTCATGAGTATATCAGTTTAATTAGCTCTGACTCAAACATTCACAATTTATTCCCATCCTTGTTTTGCTGCAGGAACTTAATGCATAAAATGAACGTTTACATATACTTAAAGGAATCTCTTTGGCCTTTCAGAAACTGTCCTGATACATACAAAGACATGGCATAATCACAACTCACGTTAAGTATTATAATGCATAAATATTAAATGATTAATTCTACTCATATAACCCGAGGGAGCTAAGCAATGATAAACATTTAAAAGAAAAGAAGAGTCAAAACTTCACAGATTTACATGGAAAAAAATAAAGTTTCTTGAATTCCAAATAGGCATCAAACTCACTTTTCCATATTGGAGAAGACCAGTGATGATCACAATCACCTAGGATATAATTTGCATGTGTACTAGAAAGAACTTGTTTAGAGAATCAAGCAGAAATGAGAGGATTTATTCAACATCATTGCATGAGGCAAAGCTTGAAGGCTTAGGATTGTTCAGCTGAGGTAGAGTTGGGATTTTGACAGAACAGGAAAGAGAATTATATCTGTAATTAAGTCTTCGGCAGGAGGTTCAAGATCAACTATTGATAGGTAGTCCTATTTTGTGTTCCATATCAGTGACATGGGCACAATGCTGACAGGCATCACGACAGTATTTTCTGGAATCTACTTGTGTCAGGTTGAAAGGCTTATTAACCTCTACTAAAAGATCACAGAGTAAAAGAAGTAGCTTTCAAAATAAAAGAATGTTGAGACACATGGAGAAAATTAGGACACTTTGAATATGTCTATTTTCATCATTCACAAAACCTGTATTTACTCAAACAAGTTTGATACAGTTACTTCCTTTTAAAAAGAAGTTGACTAGAAATGTTCTGAATACAGTTTGACTTTAGAGCTAAAAGCTATGCAAAATAACATTGAGAAAGAAAATGAAAATGATACTAGCAGATAGGTTCTTTTTTCCTTGGGTCATAGGTTTAAAAGGTGGAAATATGTCTCAGCACAAAGTGAAATTTTAGAGTCAAGATACAGATTTCTCACTTATATAGAGAAGGGGCTTGCAGAGCTTAGAGACTATGGACTTTATTTGATTTTGCCGTATCCTAACTAGTAATTCCCTCCCCTTCCCATTTCTACTGGTATATATTTGTCTAAGAGCCGCTGCTGTGGTAGGGATTGGATCTCAGGCTCAGTAAGTGTTGATTGGCTAGGATTAGGGCCCCAAATATTATCAGTGTTTTGTTACCATCGTAGACAGTTTTCCTCCTCAGAATTGTGATCACCATGCCACTGAGCATAGTGTGTAAGGAGCACACTATCCTCCTTTGTCATAAACTCCACCCTTAAGTAGAAGCATCCTTCCTCACTGGAAATACCAGCCCCAAGCTGCCTTGTATGGGGCAGACATGCAAGTCAGCCATATCCAGCTGAGAAATTTCTGCTTTCAAGACATCCTAATACAATTGCTGGCAATCAGAGCCTGCACTGGTTGTCTTGTTGTTGCAACTGAATATTACAAACAGCTCTTGTTAATTACATCTTATAATTTTTATCTGAAAAAAAATAGTTATTTGGTAACTCTATACAATGTATTATGCTTTTTCATTAATTTTTCATTTATTTTATATCCCAACCACAGTTTCCCCTCCCTCTTCTCCTTCTACTTTCTTCCCCTGCCTCCCCTCTGCCTGCCTCCATCCACTGCTCCTGTGTTTCTGTTCAGAAAGGGGCAGGGGCCTCCATGGGTGTCCACAAACATGGCATATAAAGTTGAGATCGGACTAAGCTCCTCCCTTCATATTGAGACCACATGTTTTTATTTCATTCACTTCCTCTTGTCCCCAGCTTGCCCCAAATCTACACTTTCTTCCCATGAATCAATTTTATGTCCTTCCTCTGGAGCAAAATCAACTTACAAGGGCTCCCTTCTTAGAAAAATAATTGACTCTCCCTCTCCAAGCATCTAACAGTGCCCAACAGTTTCACTAATGGAAGTGGAATTTTGTGCTCAACTCTTTTCTGCATACTGGAGTTTTGAGTCTGGCTTCAGTTTGCAAAGGTCTTGTACATGCTATTACTACAGCTGTGAGTTTGCATGTGCCATTGCCCTGTTGTGTCCAGAAACACATTTTGTTTGTACTTCTCTACCACATCTGTCTCTTAAGGTCTTTCTGATCCCTCTTATTAAATGATCTTTAATCCTTAGGTAGAAAGGCTATAGTATGTATATATGCACACACACACACACATACACACACACACACACACACACACGTATGTATGTATGTATATCTCCCATTTAGGACTGAGCATTCTGCAGTCTTTTATTTTCTGTGCATCGACCAATCGTAGATCTCCTGAGTTGACCACTGTACACTGCAAATAGAAGCTTCTCTGGCAATGGTTGAGAGATGCATTAGTTTATGGGTATTATGATATAAGTCATAAGGAGTCAGTTTAATATTATGTACATTCCCCTGGTGTCACATGTAGCATCCTCCAGCACTATGATAAGCCAGCAAATCAAGATGAAGCTTCCAGTTTTTACAAGCTTGGTTTCTCCATCTTCTGTGATTCAAATAATTGGTATATTCAAAAATATGGTCTTACCAACAATTTCTGGAGAACAACAAAACACAATGGCAATAGCCTATAATGATTATTAGCCTGTGGGACCTTGCTGGCCATCATCTCCAAAAGAAGTAAACCACTCCTGGTACTAGAGTTTTTATTTGTAAGCCTCTATTTTTTATTCAGGCATTGTTTCCCTGTCAAAGGGTAACTGTACTATAACTCTCAATATATATTGAGTATATTTTTTAAGACAGACACAGAAAACATGGTTTATTGCTGAATATTGATGTCTTTCTTTCCAAATTGACCAGTTGCATGAGAAAATGAAAATCCCATTGGGATAATAAAATTAATAGTAAATATTTTTGTGAACCCTCACAAAAGATGCAGCTCAGTCCTTTGTAACTTGAGAAATCTTGGATAGAGAAACAAAAATGTTATAATGGCAACAACAAGATATTAAAGATACCTGACTTTGATAGCTTGTCATCAAAATTTAAAATAAATCAAATATTATTATAATCTTTGCACTCTCGTTTCTATGGTATTTGCTGAATTTTGTAATGGGTATTTTATTGAAGAAAATCTCTACAGTAGTAGGTTTTCATAAGACTATATTCTGATAGTATAAAAAGAGAATTTTGTTCTCTGAAGGACTGTAGAATGTTTTATTACTATCTTTATGAAGTAGCCACTATTTTTACCTACTTAATTATTCATGGCAAATGAATAGGTGTTTTGCAGTCACTAATATTTCATACTTCATGTTCAAACTTTTAATAGGATTATTTTCTATCAAATTTTATATAATTTTATTTATTCACTATATATTTTTGTTAACTAATACTTTCCAAATTAGCAGATTGAACTCTAAAGTGAATGTCCTATTATTTCCTATACTATTCAGTTTATATATATATATATACATATATATATGTATATATATATATATATATATATATATATATATATATATAATTTTACAATACCATTCAGTTCTACATATCAGCCATGGGTTCCCCTATTCTCCCCCCTCCCACCCCCTCCCTTCCCCCCAGCCCACCCCCCATTCCCACCTCCTCCAGGACAAGTCCTCCCCCGAGGACTGCGATCAACCTGGTAGACTCAGTCCAGGCAGGTCCAGTCCCTTCCTCCCAGACTGAGCCAAGTGTCCCTGCATAAGCTCCAGGTTTCAAACAGCCAACTCATGCAATGAGCACAGGACTTGGTCCCACTGCCTAGTTGCCTCCCAAACAGATCAAGCCAATCAACTGTCTCACCTATTCAGAGGGCCTGATCCAACTGGGGGCCCCTCAACCTTTGGTTCATAGTTCATGTGTTTCCCTTCATTGGGCTATTTTTTACAATAATTGAGTAAAAACTGAAATTTATTATAAGCCACAGTCGTCCTAGTGACCTCCATGCTATATATATATAGCCTCTATGGTTCTATGGGTTGTGGTCTGATTGTTCTTTATTTTATATCTAGAATCCACCTATGAGTGAGTACATACCATGACTGTCTGCTAAACCTTCATTTGTTTGTTTCAGACTCTCTTAATTACTCTATACCAATATGGAACATTTTGAATGGAACACAGGATGGTAGGAGGCTTGAGGCAGCAGAAGTCACATGATATTTGTAAAATGAATTAGTCCATGGACAGTCTGACTTAATTGTTTAAACAATACTATGGATTTAATATTATTTTACATTTGTATGCCTATAACAACCATCATGGAATCATTAGCATAAGCTTCTTAATTAGAGGAGCTGTGACAGCAATGTGAAACACTAAAGTCACTATAAATCATTTCCAGTATGTGCAATAACAATGCACTATCCACTTTCTACTTAGTTCTTGAAGATTTGGTTGAGCCTAGCATTCAGTGACTTAAGCATCTGTTTTAGTTAGGGTTTTACTGCTGTGAAGAGACACCATGACCATATCAGCTCTTATAAAGGAACACATTTAATTGGGACTGGCTTAAGTGCAGAAGCTTAGTCTGTTATCATCATGGTGGGAAACATGGTGGGATGCAGGCAGACATGCTGATGGAGAGGTAGCTGAGAGTTCTGCATCAGTACTGGTAAACAGCAGGAAGAGAGAGTGCCACTAGGCCTTGCCTGGGCTTCTGGAACCCCAAAGCCTACCACCAGTGGCACACTTCCTCCAACAAGGTCACACCTTTCAATGGTGCTGCTCTCCATGATGTCTATAGGCCGTTTTCATTTAAACCACCATACCATCTCTCTAGTCTTCTATTTTGACGGTATTAGTAGAGGTAGAGGGTAGGAATATTGAATTTTATAGTAAACTAATTACTATGTAGGGAGTTATATTTCTTTGAAAATAATCTTGGCAAAACATCAGTATCATGTGAAGATATCTGATTTTGTTGACAATCTTAATTGTTTAATTCAATTGATTTAGGTAATTCAATGATATCAAATATGAAATTTATTTTCTTATTTTATCTATTTTGAGAACTTCATACATAAGCACCACATTTACATAACTTCTTGTAGGTGAAAGATTCTCTATGTCGCTGCCTGCCAGAGGTTGGGGCAAATCTCTTCCACATGCATCCTCCAAGTATACACACAGATGGTTATATTAATTATAACAGCATGGCCACGGCTCAAGATTTTGCTAGACAGCTCTTATAACTTAAATTAACCAATAACTATTACTTTATGTATTGCCACATGTTCCGTGGCTTTACCTGCATCCCATTACAAGTTGCTCCATCCGCAGATCACTAATGTTTCTCCAAACCTTCTTCCTGTCTTTCTCTTTGAATTTCCTGCCTGCCTCTAAGCTGCCTTGCCTTACGCCAAATGGTTTTATTTATCAACCAATCAGAGCAACACATATTCATACAGTAAAAAAAGACATTCCCCCATCAGCTCCTCCATTTCATCCCCGCTAAAAACACCTGTGCCTCCTCCTTTTCAAATTCCTGATTGCTTCTTTAATTAATTTTACACATAATATAGTATAAATAATATATTTATATATACATATGCACACTTGTATATTCAATCTACTGAGTCCATTTAGCATTGCTTACATGTGCACATAACCAGGGCTCATCACTTGGGACTGGGCAACTTATGCAAGAGCTCAATCCTGAAGGAGACTGATTCTCACACTCTCAGCAGCCATTGGCCATCTACATCTTTAAAATAGAATCTTTTCCATATAATTCAGCTTTTAATCAAATAAATCTCAAAAAGATGGAGATTAAAATAGATGAATTCTGATGTCAGAGTGGGTAATGGATTACTAATAGAGTATTAATTCCAGAGTTTCAGGGTGCATTTACCATCAAAATTAAAAGCAAGAAAATCAATTTTTACCATTATTTCTGAAAAATAGTATTTATATAATTTTATTGTTCTTTGAAGATTATTAGGAAAAAAGAAAACATTATTTATGTTTTACTATAATAAATGCAATTTATTTAAGTCTAATAATACAGAGTTCAATCAATGATGCCTGAAATATGTATTTTTAGGCTGTTGAATATTGCTATTTACTTTGAAGTAGTGAATAATCTTCAAGTATTTAATTACAATAGAATCCATAAGAACATGCATTATATATGCAATTTCCAATTTAAAAACCAGGAATTGCTATTTTTTCTAGGTATAACACTTTGTAAATAAAATACACAGAAATATATTTGAACATTTCATGTTGAATAGTTTTAAATACCCAACATCACTCTTGGCTTACATGATCTTAAGCATGATGAATCCAATACAGATGGATTTCTGTTACAATTCAAGAAACAACTCTTGTAAAACAAAACCATAAGATACTTAATAACCAGGTAGTCAAGAAAATGACTCATTAAGTAACCACTCATTCATTAATATTTTCATTTCCAACTTCTGGTGAAATGTTCATATTTTAATTTAGCATTCACTCTTCTAGAAAGATCTTGGTGACCTTGGATGAGTTTTATTTCTGAGAGAAAATCCTCTCAGAAATATATTTTATATATATTATAAAGTGATATTTTTACAACATTCACAAAATTGTCTTTGATGTTTCTTTTGAATATCAAATACTTCATATTCATTTGTTACACATCAATTCACATGTACTTTCTAAACAATGAGAATTCTATGTGGAAATAGCATCCTTCATAATCTTAATATCAAAAGACAAAGTCAGAATTGGTTGTTTTGATGAGTACTCCTTGAAAAGGAGATATGATTTGTAATTATGCTGCAAATGAAAACTACATGTTACTATATTTATTTATTGCTTTTATTATTCTTTGAAGATTTCATATAATGTATTTTGGACATATTCATGTTATTATATAAAAGTTTTATTTTGTTCCATTGAAATTGTGTTTCGCAGTTTGGGGATTATTTTATATATATTTTAAGAACAAAAACAAAAATTTGCTTAAAATATATTTATTTTTAGTATCTGGTACCTATCAAGAAATCTGTCCATTTCTGTTAGATTTCCCAATATTGTGGAGTATAGGTTTTTGAAGTATGATCATACTAATTAGTCATTAGCATGACTAATGACTCTGGATTTTCTCAGTATCTGTTGTTATGTCCCCCTTTTAATTTCTGATTTTGTTAATTTGGATATTCTCACTCTGCCTTTTAGTTAGTTAGATAAGCTTTTGTCTATCTTGTTGATTTTCTCAAAAAAACCAACTCTTTGTTCCATTGATTCTTTGTATTGTTCTCTTTGTTTCTATTTTATTGATTTCAGCCCTCAGTTTGATTATTTTCGGTCCTCTATTCCTCCTGGGTGAGTTTGTTTCTTTGTGTTCTAGAGCTTTCAGGTATGCTGTTTAGTTGCTAGATTTCTCCAAATGCTTTAAGTAGGCACTTAGTGTTTACAAAATTTCATTGTGTCCCATAAGTTAGGGTATGTTGTGCATTTATTTTCATTGAATTCTAGTAAGTCTTTGATTTCTTTGTTTATTTCCTTCTGGAGCCATTGGTTTTTAAGTTGAGAGTTGTTCAGTTACTATGAGTTTGTAGACTTATTGTAGTTTGTGTTGGTGTTTAATTCCAAATTTAAGCCATGATGATCCAATAAGATACCGTGATTATTCCAGGATTTTCTGTATCTGTTGAGATTTGCTTTATGACCAAGTATGTGGTCAATTTTAGAGAAGATTTCATGAGGTGCTGAAAAGAAGACATATTCCTTCGTGTTTGAGTAAAATGTTCTATAGATACCTGTTAGATTCATTTGAGCCATAACAGCTGTTAGTTCCCTTACTTCTCTGTTTAGTTTCTGTCTGGAAGACCTGTCCATTGGTTCCAATGGGGTGTTGAAGTCTCCCACTATTAATGTGTGGGGTTCAATGTTTGATTTAAGCTTTAGTAGTGTTTGTTCTACAAAAGTATGTGCCCTTGTACTTGGGGCATAAATGTTCAGAATTGAGACTTTATCTTGTTGGATTTCTCCTTTGATGAACATGAAATGTCCTTCTCCATCTGTTTTGATTAATTTTAGTTTGATGTTTATTTTGTAAAGTATTAGGATAGGTACGCAGCTTGCTTCTTAGGTTCTTTTGATTGGAAAATCTTTTTCTAACCCTTTACTCTGAGGTAATGTCTGTCTTTGAAGTTGAGGTATGTTTCTTATATGCAGCAGAAGGATGAATCCTGTTTTCATATCCATTCTGTTAGCCTATGTCTTTTTATTGGCTAATTGTGTCCATTGATATTAAAAGATATTAATGACCAGTGATTACTAACTACTGTTATTTTGTTGTTGGTGGTGGTAGTAGCATGTATGTGTGTGTGTGTGTGTGTGTGTGTGTGTGTGTGTGTGTGTGTGTGTGTGTTTCCCTTCTTTGTGTTTTCTGGTGGGAGATTACCTATCGTCTGTGTTGTATTGTGGGTGTAGCTAACTTCCTTGGGCTAGAGTTTTTCTTCTAGTACCCTTGGTAGGGCAGAATTTGTGGAGAAGTATTGCTTAAATTTCATTGTGTCATGAAGCATATTGTTTTCTTCATCCATGGTGATAGAAATTTTTTGGTTGGTATAGTAGTGTGAGCTGGCGTCTGTGGTCTCTTAGTGTCTTCATGTCTGTCCAGGCCCTTCTAGTTTTTAGTGTCTCCATTGAGAAGTCAAGTATAATTCTGATAGGCCTGCTGTAAAATGTTATTTGTGCTTTTTCCTTTGCAGCTGTTGATATTCTTCCTTTATTCTATATGTTAATGTTTTGATTATTATATGACAAGGGGACTTTTTTTTTGTCCAGTCTACTTGGTATTCTATAAGCTTTTTTATCTTTATAGGAATGTCCTTCTTTAGATTCAGAAAGTTTTTTTTCTTTAATTTGGTTGAATGCATTTTCTGCACCTCTGAGCTAGGAGCTAGGATTCTTCTCCTTCTATTACTATTGTTCTTAGGTTTGGTCTTTTCATGGTATCCCAGACTTCCAGGATGGTTTGTGTTAGGAATCATTTAGATTTAATATTTATTTTGACCAAAGAATCTATTTCATCTATCATATCTTCAAAGCCTGAGATTCTCTCTGCCATGTCTTTTATTCTTTTAGTGATGCTTGCATCTATAGTTCCTGTTCACTTACCCAGGTTTTCTATTTCCAGAATTCCATTGGTTTGTGGCATTTGTGGTCTGTTAGAAACCTGGTTCAAGGAAAACTCCCAAGAATCCACAAGCATGGCCCCTGCTAAGATTCCTGCAATAGTGGAGATGGTGCCTGAATTGGCCATCTCCTGTATTCAAATTGGTAACCACCCCAATTGTTATCTGAGAGGCTTTATGCAGTGACTGATGGAAACAGATATTGTGATCTACAGCCAAACACTTGGCCAAGTTCAAGGAATTCTGGTGAAGACAGGGAGAAATGATCACTTGAACCATGGGGCTAAAGATCATCACAAGGGGACCCACACAAACAACTAAATTGGGCTCATAGGAGCTCACAGACTCTGGACCACAAGCCGGGGAGCCTGCATGTGAACAGCCTAGGGCCTCTACATATGTGTGATAGTTGTGTAGCTTGGTCTACTTATGAGAGTCCTAGTATTGAGACCAAGGCTGCCCCTAATGTTTTGGCTGGGTTCCAAGAATCTATTCCTCATACTAGGTCACCTGGCCCAGCCTTAATACAAGGGGAGAAGCATAGTCCTACCTCAACTTGGTATGTCATGCTTGGTTGACACCAATTGGAGGTCTGCCCCTTTCTGAACAGAAACAGAGGAGGAGTGGATGGGGAAGGCAGAAGGAAGGTGTGGGGGGAGGAAATGGAAGTAAAGGAGGGAGGGGAAACTGTGGTCAGGATGTAAAATAAATGAATAAATTTAATAATAAAAGATATTTTAGGACTTCTCATTTCTATTTGTTTACTTATACTTGCATCATATCTACCTATATGCAAAAGTCAATGACTGTAAGTTGCACTGATACTATGTACTTAAAAGTCAGCATCTCCAAAATGGTTGTATCAAGCTAGATGCCAAAAGTATGCTGTATGTGTTTTTCCTTATAATTCTATATATGCACTTCATAACACTTTTCTCAATGACAGACAGCATGTAGGAGTGTGATTCCTTAAGACACGTTATATAGTTTAGTGATTATGTGTTTACTAGTTTATGTTAGTTACACTTCATAATATGTATACAGGCATGGGATAATCTAAAGTATTTCCTAAAAGATACCCTCATGAATCTGTTTCATATGATTACCTTTGGTGGTGTTTAATTCCTGATTCAATAATAGTAAGAAATTTAAAAAGATAAAATAGGCAAATGAGAATATCCTGTAATAAAATTGCTACTTTGTTACTATTATACCTTGGGAGACTATTAAGAAAAATCATGCATATTACCTGAACACAAGCACTGTTATGTGATAAACAATATGCAGAGACAGTTACTAAGAGACTTAAGGAGCAGGTAGTATATACAAAGTAGATACAGTGGACAAAAGGATTATTCAAGTATCAGAATGAATGGAACAAGAAGACAATAGATTTCAACATGGCATCATTTTAGCTGGTCAATTAAAAACTTACAAAATTATTTTTGCAAGTTCAGTGTAACAGTATTGTAGAATATTAGTTTAAGGTGTGTTACTTTTGTTTATGTTGCATTTGTTTAATTCTGTGAATCTGTGTTACTTTGCCTGTCTAAAACACCTGATGGTCTAATTGTAAGCAAATGAGTTGCAACTCTGGGGGAAAGGTATCCTGACTGTTCTGGAGTCAGGTGACACCTGGAGCTTCCAGGACAGCTCTGGCAGCTGGAGTTGCAAAGGGACAGCTCAGCAGTGTAGGGGAAGGTATCCCAGATACCTTGAGCTGCTAGGACAGCTCTGGCAGCTGGAGTTGCAAAGGGACAGCTCAGCACTGAAGGGAAAAGTATCCTGAATGCTTGGGAGAGTCAGGTAGTACCTGGAGTTGCTAGGAAAACTCAACTCTGGAGGTAAAGGTATCCTGACTGTTTGGGAGTCAGGCTATACCTGGTGTGATGGGGGATGGTCTCCCCATAGGATATAGCAATCCTGCTCCTCTCCTAGGGAGCAGTTACAGCTGAGCTTTGCTCAGCTCCCACTTAAGGGCATTTCCTAGCAGATCTCTGCTTCTTCAAGCCAAGATGTTGCTTCTTTTGCTTCAATCCATTAATGGAGAAACCTCTGCAGAAATGCAGCAATCTCCTCCTGCTCAGGTGAAACATTGTTACCTTGCTATGCCCCCAAGGGACATCTTGGCAAGGTTCTTCTGTTCAGATCCCCCTTGCTCAGCCCCTTAACGGATGTCCCAGCATGTTTTTTTCTGCTCAGTCCAGTAAGGGATATCTTAGTAAGGTTTTTCTTCTCAGGTCTGGCAAATGACAATCTTCACACCCCAAATTCTTTTGAGAAGGATTTATTTGAAAAGGAGGAGTCCAGGAGGCTGGCTGCCTCTATCAGGGTAGGAAACAACAGCCAACAACTGGACAGGCAGGGTGGTTTATACAGGATCTCTTGTGGGTAGAGTTTTTCCATAGAGAAGATTTTAACCAGGGATTGGTTAGGTTTTTTGTTTTTTTTTTTTTTTTTTTTTTTTTTTTTCTCTGTTCAGGGATTGCTTAGTTTTGTGGGTTAGGGGCAGAGATGCGCTGATTTCAGATCCAAACTGTGTTTCTTTCTCTGGCATTTCTTATCTTTTTTACTCTAATTCTAAGGCCAAGGCCTATTCCTTTCACTGGCGCTGATTCTAGAGACAAAGTGTGTTTCTTTGGTATTGGTTTCAGAGTCAGGGCATGTTTCTTTGGTTCTGGGTTTGGGGATAAAGTGTTTCTTTCTCTGGCTCAGATCCCAGATCCAGGGTGTGTTTCTTTCCCTGATTCTAGGCTGCAGGGTGAGGGTGGGTTTCTTTAGCCAGGCCTTTTTCTCTATACTAATAAAGAGCTCAATGGCCAACAGTGATGCAGGAGAGGGAAATAAGGTAGGGCTGTCAGGTAAAGATAATAAATAGAAGGTGAAATCTGAGAATGAAGAACGATCAAGGAATGAGGTAGGCCCGGCTCTCAGGAACCTTCAAATGAGCAAAGCCAGTGAAGAGAGCCATGTGGAGGATCCAGGTGCAGTTTGGCAGACTAGAATTTGCTCATACAGTCAAAGAAGGCTAAAAGATACATGGTAAAGACAGATTCAGATGGAAAAAAAACCCTCTAAACAGGTTTTAGTGTATTTCACAATGTATGTAGGATTAAGAAAGAAAGAAAAAGGACAGTCATAGAAAGAAAGAAATAGTTTAAAAATAATAACGTCTTTAAAGAGAGAAGTAAAAAATAAAAAACATAGAAATGGGAAATACAAAGGGAGTCTGAATCTTAGATAGTATTGTATTGATTTTGAGTTTTTGAATGCCAACAAGCAAAAAATAGCTGCTAAGAGACATGGGATTTTGAACTTGACTGCTAAATTGAACCGATCTAGATATTTTAGGAATACCTTAACTTTAAAAAAATGGAAAAAATGTAATTGTCAAGTAGAAATCTAAAATGTTTTCGAGTTTTGTTCCCATAGGAAATGAAAGGTTGTGGATTCCTTTAGGAATGAGATGGATCAGGTTTGTTCAGTGGAGACCTGCTGAATCATGACACCTGATACCTATCAACAAAGATTATAGCTAGTCTTCCCAGGACTTAGCCATTATAACAAAATTTTCTCAGGGACCCCAAAAATGTTTGTTATAATTCAGGAAAATATAGAAATATAAGATGAAAAGACAACTCTATTAGTCTAAAACATTTTGCATTGGCATGGATTTTGGTATATTGATACAGATTTAAAGTTAATTTTGTTACATTGTATATGAATGTTTCTACTCTTGTTTGGGGTATTGTACTTATATAGTTCATTTAAAAATGCAATGTATAAATAAGAAATGAGTTTAGTAGATAATGTATAATAATTAAACTTGTAGTCACTTTAAGTGTGTTTTCATTTCAAGGGTAAATAGATATATTTTATATTAAATGGTCTTCAAACACTTCAAAGACCTACAGAATATGCCATTTAAAACGGTTTGTTAAACTAAGGTTTTTCATGACAATAAGACACATCTGCTCATGGAAGCACCAATTGACTTCAGAGATGATGGGCATTGAAGAAACTTCCTAAGGAGTTTGTTTCTGTTGTAACAAGTTTAGTCATTGGGCAATTTTACTGCTCTTGCTTTTGACTGCTGACAATGTGCTGTGCAGACTGGACATGTAGGACACACAGTAAAGTGACTGCTGAACTTTGTCAATATAAGACAGGAAAGTCCTTCAAATTTCCTGCTTCACTATAAAGTCTGACAGATATTCTGGGCCTGCAGGCTGCAGATAGATGCCCCAATGTGGGGCTAGCATAAAAGAAAAACCAACAACATAATAATTTGAACTATAGTTGAACAAATGATACTGCAATTATCCAGAAAAGTAATGTCATAATGACAAAGGATAATATTTAAAGCAACTTTATCAACAGTAGTTTTCCTGTAAACATATAGTAATTTTTAAAAATATATACAACTTGAATTTATTATTAATTTGTTCATTAATAACTCTCTTATTTAATATGACAAGGTTAATTTTAGCTTACCTAAGGGCATGCATACCTCATGAATTTTGTATAATCTCAGCTAATTAATAACTTAATTGTACTTTTGAAAAACTACTTTTCTTCACCACCATTCATGTTTGGTCCACTGGACTCAAGAGTATAATGATGAGAATCATCACACTCTGCTAATTAACTGGTGGGATATGAGCATGCCAAGTCATTCCTTCAGTCTTCAGAGCAACATATTCTTTGGAAGCTTATTTTGAGACTATTTTACAACAGACATATTGCTTTTCTTTTAGAGAGAGGTGGATCAGTCATCAGAATCACCAAAGGAAATAGATAACTTGGCACACAACAAATAAACTTCAGCAGGAGAAAATTCAGAGAGGATCAGTAAAACAGGGCAAGTAGTGGTCAACCCACATAAAAGTGTGTGCAGAATTGTTTATGGAAGTTAATATGTATTATACAAGAGGAATTTCAAGGTTGTATAGAGATGTTTGTATCAACAGTGAAGGAAGGAACACAGGAAGTTAACATATAAAGCACACTTAAATCTTAAATATTCAAACTGCATTTAGTAAGTTATATCTCTGGCAATGAAATCCCATATATGTAATGAATTTTAAGAGAGAATAATGACCAGTTGGTAGAGAAAGGAATTCCCTAATAAAAAATACCCACAAATGGCCAATATTCAGTGAAAAATTGATATTCTGTTTCGGATAGCTGTCTTTAATGAATTTGAAGTCAGAGAATAGTTTCTGAGTCATAAGCACTCTGCCTCAGATGCTTCCTTCTGTATGATAGTATATTGGGAGCAGAGGAAAAGGACACACACACACACACACCACACACACACACACACAGAGAGAGAGAGAGAGAGAGAGAGAGAGAGAGATGACTTTAAGCCTCTATGAGGAAAATTAGAACTAATTGACTTCCCTGTTATAAACCAACACATGCTGGATAATGTACATAAAAATATCATTTATAAATATTGGAAGTCATTAGTAAAGAAGAACTTAGATACTTAGATCGGTGATGTAGGAAAAATACTATAAAGACTCTGAAAAACAAATATGTAGCCATGTAATATGTAAACTCTTTGTTGATTCAAAAATTCTTATGAGAACCAGTTTGATGAAAATACACTATTCTAGTATTTGATACATATTGATTAATAAAGGGAAAGAAAATGTCTGACCCTGTATTATTTATTATTCAGGAACAATGGATGGATAAGAGAAATAATAATAATAATAATTTTAAATTATGATAATAATCAACTATGATGAAAAATAAGCAGAAATAAACATAGGGAACTGAGACATTGAATTTAGCTTTAACTAGGATGGACAGGAAAGCTCAGCTTAGACACAGAGAGTTAAGCAAATTTTTGGTGGTGTGAAAAAAGTAACCATGTAAATATCTAGGAAAAACATGAGATCCAGCCAGAAATAAAAAGATCATTGTCCTAAGAGAAGATGCAGCATCCTGATGAGCTTAGTAGCTACTGGGTCATTTTGTATAACATTTAAATATTTACAACAGAGCTTACATGTTGCCAATTCCTAGCAACATTACAATGACTTTTATTTTCATTCTTTCAGGATAAGATGAATGGTCGCTGAAAGCATTTACATAGTGACTTCATATAACATTCTAAGAAAGATAACTATACTTTATTAACATAAAATTAACATAATTAATTTCTGTGTTGAGTGGGCTGTAGCTTAGCAAGGATGGGAACAAGGAGGTCAGCTATGGATAATGGTAACAAATGCTGATAAATCTCCATCTTTGGTGATATTAATAATTATTAACAGGTGAGCATGCAGAAATTTTATTTGGTGCTTACTCGACCATTTTTGCATAGTGTATTTTAAACTCATCCATCTAGACACTCTCCTGGAAGCTATTACTGAAAGTAGTTTGCATTAAATAAGGTCAACTTTATTATAGGTATTTAAACGTTTTGTGTCTATAATTATACTATTTTGTTCCTTATATTTATTAGTTAAACATTTTGTTTGCTTACATTATTTTATCTAATATGTGATATTTGATATATAAATACACAAATATTTACAATATATACAAATACAAATATATACATATTATTTGCCTATTTGCCTGCAGTCCTATGCTTGATGGAGAATTGTGGGTGACATCTATATTTATTTATGATATTCCTGTCACTATCTTTTGTTATTTATAAATTAAGCAGGGTAGACATATGCTGTCTTCTGAGCTCTAGGGACCATATGTCCAAATTCAAGGCACTTACACTTGAGAAATATCTTTCATCATAGTTTGCATTCACTAGTTTGAATATTTTCTTTCCTTAATTGCTTTACATAAGCAATGTAAGATATTTACACATTCATCTCAAATTTTTATGTTTTAAAGTTTAGAGCAAATTAAACTTTGAAAAGTTAAGGGAAAGTATAAAAAATATATTTTATCATGTTTCCTAATTGCTTTTATATTCATTTTTGAAATTGTAATTTAATTACATTTCTTCAGTTCCTTTCTACCCTCCAAGCCCTACCATGTATTCTTCCTTTCTCTTTCAAATGTATGGCCTCTTTTTCTTAAACTAATTGTTATTGCATCTATATATGACTTTGTATATATGGCTAAATATAACCTGTTGAGTCCATGTAATATTACATATATGTGTGTTTTCAGGGCTGACCCTTTGGCATTAGACATCCAATTTGTGTACTATTTCTTAAGCATAACCTGTTTCTAGAGTTCCTCAGTTTCCTGCAGTTCTTCATGCAGGCTTGAGGCTTCATGGAATTTTCCATCCAGTTTGATATGTTTGCTGGTGTCTTCCTGTTCAGCTTATGTTTAGATGGTCATGTTGGTGAGACTTAATGGGTATATTTTCTGATATTACTAGGGAACACAATCTCACAGCCGAGCCCCTGACCCTCTGGATCTTAAAAATCTTTCTGTACTCTTCTGAAATGTTCCCTGAGTCTTAGGTTTGGTTTTGCAGATATATCCCTCAGCACTTGACTCCACAGCCCTGCATATTGATTGGTTGTGGTCTTCTGTAGTAGCGTCTGTCTGTTGCAAAGAGAAGTTTCCTGGATGAGGGGTGAGGAATTCACTTATCTGTGGGTATAAGGACAAATGCTTGGATTGTTGTTAGGGAAAATATAGGTTTAGAAAATGAGTGGTTGTAGATTCTCCTCCAACAGCCATAAATGATTTCTTTAGCATTGAGTTATTAGCTAGGTTTTTGGTGCCAGGTGTGTTTTCTTCCCTGGTTGCTTTTATACAATATAATCCAAATATTTTTCTTGTTTTAAATCCATAATGCCACCGAAATTCAATCTAAAATTCTCTGTGGAAGACATCAAGATGGCTGCAAATTAACTCCAGCTAATGTGTGGAAAAGATTATGTAACTCATTTACTTTTGTTTTTGTTGTTGTTTTTTCTCAAGATAGGGTTTCTTTGCGTAGTTTTGCGCCTGTCCTGGAACTCACTCTGTAGCCCAGGCTGACCTCGAACTCACAGAGATCCACCTGGCTCTGCCTCCCCAGTGCTGGGATTAAAAGCATGTGCCACCCCCCCTGACCCCGGCAACTTACTTCTAATAAACAGAATACTTCAAAAGTAAATAAAGGTTACTCCAAGAATTGGACACATTGAAAACTTGGCACCTTTATAAACAACAGAGAATTCACCCTTATGTGACGAGCCCATTCTCATTTAGCCAAATTTGGAGATTCTTATGTTCCATATAAAATATATTCTCATGAGCGACACCTAGACAAAGGAGTTACATAATATGTGCCCAGATTCATAGTGATGACAATGGTGTTATAAGCCTTCATTGTCACAGACTGCTAATTTCTTAAGTGACACTTTGGAAGACTAATCCCTAACTAATATATTTTTGTGTTTTGCTATATGGTATCATACATCTAAACTTTCTTATCTGTTTAAGATAAATTTGTTTTATATTAATATGGGGCTCCAGTAGTTCCTTAAAGCATATTTCTCCTTAGGTTATTTTAGAAAATGAAGCCTTTGGAACAATTTCCAACTTCACCCTAGTGTTTAAAGTTACATGAGCACATTGGCAATGATATCAAGTACATTATTGATTACCAGAGAGCTATTGTTATATATGTTAGTTCTTTTAGAATACATCACTGTAGAGTCTAATAAAAGAAGTAAAATATAATTTTACTTTAGTCCAAATGCAAAATACCAGGTGAGTTTTAAGCAAGTACACTTGTCTGTGTGGTGATATCTTGTGCATTCTGTAAAGAAGGCTTCCTCATATGCTGTGTATATAATTGCTAATTTAAATAGGGGTTCATTTCCATACACAAAAAAAATTTATTTCTAAGATATTCCAACCCTATTTACATGCTTAAATCTTCCAAATACATTCCTAAATTTGCACCCCATGGGAGATTAAACCTCCTTTATTGCTGCTTCACCATGGAGTTCCAGCAGTTCTGAATTTGGTATTTGGCTAATAGCTCTATTACCTCTCATGCTGAGTCCAAAGCTTTACCTCCCTCAAGCTTTACTTTTGCCAACTGGAAATTTTTCCATCATGTCAAGAAAACCCACTGTGCAGTATGCTTAGGGACTGGGCCCTCTCTTGCTGAGTGACAGCTATTCAATAGAGAAAAGAGCCACAGAGAGATGCCGATACGTATTAAGCTCAGTGAAGAGAATAAGCTTTGTATTTCAAAATGTCACTTTTCTTAGAGTTCAGTGGGAGTGAGTGGCTATAATAAGGTAATTTCTAGAGGGAACCATACCGTAGTTCATTGTATAAATAATTGATTTGATCAGCTGAAATTATTGTGCCTAGTCCTGAATGACCTTTCAGATGAATTACTGGGTTTTCACTACAAAAGCAACCAGAGCTTATAGTAAGATGTCAAAGAAATCCATATACAGTAGTTTTCTATAAAAAGAAGGGTTATTAAATGGCATTATTTCCTTTGAATAACTAAACTATGATCAGTTTTTCCCTGTGTACAAGTAGAGACAGCATATCTTGGAATTTATTTGTATGTTCAAGGTCAAACACTAACAGTGAAGTATTTCAACCCTGTCTTGAATACACATGTTATAGACAATATTTTCTAAAAGAAATAAACAACACAAATGCTTTCACAATACAGAAGAGAGTTTTTTTTTTAAATAATTTGTATACTATCATTAAAATATACCAACGGAATATCCTTTTAAAAATTATCAAACTCGAAAGTCTACAGAACTAGATTTAGATTTTTAGTGTCCTACTTCTTTATTTAATCAGTTTTTAATTGAAAAACAAATATATTACATTCCTTCATCCCTTTCTTTGCTCTTACCACCTAAGATACTTTCTCTGTAACCTCTCTGAAGACCTCCCCCAACACTGTAAGGGTGATATCTTCCTTTTCATTGGTTATTATTGTTACTTATGTGACATACATACATACATACATACATACATACATATACATATATGTGTCTCCATATGTTTTACTGTGTTTGGGTTCAGGGCTGATTACTCTGCATTCAACCACCAATAAGAGAGTTCAGGGGACTAGGGTTTCACCATAAGAAAGGCTAATTCTTCTCCCAGCAGTCTATAGTTCCCTATAGTTTTAGTCTAGGGATGATACCATAAAAATTTCCCCTTGCATATTGACATGATCATTTCTTTTGTTCCAGTCTGTTTATGTGTTTATTTCTGAGAGACACTGTTTCACAGCAGGCTTCCTAGCAGTCTGGGTCTTGTATTCTTTCCCTACTTTTTTCTTCAATGTTTCCTGAGCCATTAATGCAGGAGATATGATGTAGTTCTATACATTGGTGATGTGCTTTCCATGATCTGTTGATGGCTACCTTGTGTTCAGTTGTGATTTTCTATGAAGGTCTCCATGTGCTGCAAATAGGGCCTTCATTGATGAGGGTGGTAGTTATACTTATCTCTAAGTATAAAAATATGATTTAAAATATAATTGGAAATTATGCTGGTCTAGGAAAACTGCAATAGTAGATTCTCTTTTAAGGTCCATGACCTCACTACCCCTTGGAAGCTAGTGAGGTTTCCAGTACCAGGCATGATTCCTGTGAAAACTGGATGTCCACCTGAAGAATGAAGTTAGAACCATATCTATCACCGAGAGCAAAACTAGATCCAAGGACATCAAAGACATCAATTTGAAACCTACGCACTGAAACTGCCAGAAGAAACATAAGCTATCCCTGAAAAGATTTAGGTATGGGAAAGGATTTTCTGAACAGAACTCTATTTACCAAGGAATTAGGGCCAATAACTGACAACTGTCACCTTATGAAATTAAACACCTTCTGTGAAACCAAAGAAACTATCAAGTCAATGAAAAAGAGAGTCAAAGAATCACTGAGAATTTTTGCCAGTTATGCACTTGACAGAGGCTTAATATGCAGACTACATAAAAAAATAAAATAGACAAAAGGTCAAGAAAACAAATGACCTAATTAGAAAAGGAAATAGACGTCTAAATAGAGAGTACTCAGAAGAAGGAGTCAAAAGGGTCCTACTTCCAATACCATCTATATCTATTCAAATAGATCACTATTCTCTTTTTAATTAGAAATTTTACATAACTATTTTTATTATAGCTATCATATATAAGTTATTTTAACACAATTTCTTATTCTGAATTATAGATGATGGCTGTACATAGCCATCATCCAAATAATGCATACATATGAATAACAAAAAAAAATCAAAATAATCAATTGCCATTCTCTTAATCTCCATGTATACCCTGTCTTTAAAGTCTAACATGTATTTTGTTGTGCATTTTCTGAGACCTCTGTAAATTCAGAATCAAGCATTTTTTATCAATATCCATATATAATCAAATATCTTTATAATCTTATTAATAAAGTATTTAAATACATAGGCATATAACAAAAAGATCATTCCAAGTACATTTTTCAGAAACTCAAGTGGCATTTATCCTCTTAGGTATAACATTTTTCTGTTTTCAAAATGTAAAATATAGCATATTAATGTATAAATTCTATAAAGATTAGTATAATTTAAAATAATATACATTATAAAGCTATATATGCAGAACACAAAACTTTTGACAATAAAGACAATAAAAAATGAAAGCATGTTCAGATTACCACTAAATACTGCCATATGTAATTATAACATTGAGAGACTGATAGCCAAAATAGTGATCACAAAATTCATGTCAAGAAAAATGTAAGAGAGAAGCCCAGGAGTTCAAACTACAGCATCACAGTCACTGGGCCATGAAGTAAAATCCTCTGTAAGAGCCGAAAGTAATAAGGCTTATGATGATCTGCACATTTCCCATTTTACCCTATTTTTTTAAAGTAGAAAGGAATAGAGAACACAAACATGTTTTCTCCTATGCCAACAATTAACTGAAAATTTATGTGAAGTCAACCCCTTTAATACTATCAAGTTACTCTATTTTTTCATGTGTTGCTATTCTCTACAAAACTCAATTGAGTTATTGGAAACACTGACAAAAATGGCCTGTGTTTATTCTTATTAGACTTTTCAAATTTGCATAATATGATTGAATGAAACAAGTAATTTATGTTTTTCTTTCCTTGCACTTTCATGGACTGAACTCCAGTCCTTTCACTTATTAGGCAAGTGGTCTATCACTAAGCTACATATAAAACCCCCAAATGAACAATTGGAACATGATATCTTTGGATGCACTACTTGTGTCTCTAGGCTACAACCAGAAGCATGAATTATCAAACCTTTAAAGTCCACAGTGAAGAAATCATGATCACTTAGCAGTGGTAGGTAAATATTTAAGGAATTTGAAAATAAAATTAATCCTTCAGGAAAGGGCCTGACTCATTGTGTAGCCTAAGCTTCCTTAGATCTCCTAATCTTCCTGCCTTTACTCTGCAAGTGCTAGGATTGCAGGCATTAAGTTCCAGTTTTGATATTTAAATGCAATCTCATTTAACGCAAACACAGTTCTTTAGTAAAAATATATCTACACAATCTCTCTATTTATAATGACTGCCTTCTCAATAATAAATAATCTATGTTGTTTAAAAATTCTTCCTGCCTGACCTGGAAACCCAGCAATGCCCAGGAAGAGGGCTACCAGACCAATTGAGCTGGCAGTGCCTCCAGCGCTTCGAGTTGGTCAGTGCCAACACCTACTCCATCTACAAACTGCAAAAGCATGAAGAGGAGCCAATGTGGCAGAACCAGATCCAGGAGCATGTTGTCACTACTGATGATGAAAGCTTGAAATATGGCTGTGATCAAAGAAGTGTCAACAGTGGTCCAGAATTTATGGTGCTTCAGAGACCAGAGGCCTTGCATGACTCCTGGCAATGAGTATTTTCATGTAGAGTTGTATGCATGTAGAGCTGAGAGATGCACTGGGATGCAGAGATGGAAAGGATGGAGGAATGTAGCATACATGGTAGAGAGAGGTTGAACCATGTTGATGTCTTAGGCCTAAGCTACCACCAGAGGCTATGTTGATGTGCATGGCCTCTAATGCTGTCAGAGGCCATGTTGATGTACATTGCCTCTAAGGCTGCCAGAGGACATGTTCATATCCATGGACCATGCTGCCTTAGGGATCATGTCTGGGTCTATGTTTCTGCTGCAGTGTCCATGGTCTGTGTTATCACAGAAGGTAGTGTGGATGTCCATGATCCATGTTGCTGCTCATGGCCATATTTGGGTCCATCGTTATGCTACAACCAGGGCACATTAATATCTGTGGTTGCTTCTGTTACCACCAAAGGACATGCAAATACTTCTGGTCTGTGCTGCTGTCTGAATCCATGTTAATGTCAATGAACCAGGCTGTCACAGACCTTATTAGTGTCTGTGCCCTAGTTGCCCTGGGGGCAATGTTGATATCTATGGCCTGTGCTGCTGCCAAAGGCTATAATGGTGTCCATGGTCCATACATTGGCAAAGGGTCATGTTAATGTTCATTCTGTGTACTGCCAATGGAGACAATGCTGAGGTCATTGTAACATGCTGACTCCAGAGGGCACTTTGATGTCCATAGTCTGTGCTTCTGCCTGGAGCCATGTCTGGATCCATGGTCATGCTGCAGCTGGGGGCCATGTTGTTTTCCATGGCCCATGTTATGCCTGAAGGTCCTGCAGATGTCCATGGTCTATGCTACCACCTGAAACCTTATGATATTCTTGGGTCATGCTGCCCCCAGGGACCATGTTGATGTCTGTGGTCCATGCTGCCACTGAGAGCCATGTTGGGGTCTATAATCTTGCTGTAGCTGGTAACCAACTTGTTGTCTGTAGCTCATGTTACCACCCAAAGCCATGTGGATGTTTGTGGTCTATGCTGCCACCTAAAGTCATGTTGATGTCCTTTGGCTATGCTTCTGCATGGGACCTGTTGTCTGTAGCCTGTACAGCCACTAGAGACCATGCTGAAATCCATGGTACATGTTGGCACCAGAGGCCAGGTGGATTTCCGTGGTCCCAGCTCTCACTAGATACCATGTAGAAATCAATGATTCTTGTTTCTGCTGACTGTAATTGACACTAAAGTTTCTTCTGCAGTGGAAACCATGCCTGCAGACTTACAGTTGAGAAGAAGAGACACAGTAGGCTTCTGTGACACTACCCACCATCCTAAAAAGTAACAACCTAGAAAGGTAGCCATCAGAGAAAACTCTTAAAAAATGTGATAAGGATGCTGAAGTATACCTCTCCACAATAAATAACTATTGATGGGTAGGGTAGGGAAAGACTCACTTTTTATTTATGGGTCTGGCCACTAGAAGTTTGACAATGCTCTGGTGACTATATGGACAACACAAAATGGACTTCTTTTTTTATCTTTTATATGGGGGGAAGCCAGAAGTGTGTGTGGTTGTGGAGGGTGGACTGGGAAGTAAAAGTCATCATGGTTCATTATGTGAAATTCCCAAATAATTGATAAAATTCGATGTTAAAAAAATTCTGCCTGTCTTCTTTGGTAGAATGATAAAATACAAACACTTTTATGTGAGGCAGTAAGTAAAAATAGTCAGAATAAACAAAAATAGACTCTGACCCAATCCTCCATTCAGGGTTACTGCCTTTTTATTGACATGGCTTGCACTCTCTGAATCTGAGGTAAAATTTGTTTTATTTGATTATGTCTTTTAGTTCTGCTCTCTAGCACCAGGTTCACAATCTTACTTTAATTAAATTGAAAATTATTTTTGCCTTTTTGTATCCAAAGATTTTTTAACAACTACACATTCTACAAAGAGCTAATATCCAAAAATTTATAAAGGACTTGAGAAACTAGATATCGAGTAAACAAATAACCAAATTTTAAATAAAGGGGGTATAGATCTGAACAGAGAAATTCATGAAATGGAAATGGCTGAGAATTTCTGCATGTGTGTTATGGCTGTTAGCTTGGTGATTTTGTGCAACTCCTAACAGTTGAAGCAGATGTGCTTCTGAATCTTTTGCCTACTCTTGAGTCTCTTTTCCTCCTATTGGGTTGCCTTGTCCAGCCTTAATATGAGGGCTTTTGCCTGGTCTTATTGTATCCTTTTTTTTGTCATGTTTGGTCACTGTCTCTTGGAGGCCTGCTCTTTTCTGAAAGGAAACAGAGGGGATTTAATCTGGGGGAGAGGGGAGGTCAGGGGAGCTGGGAGAAATGGAGGGAAGGAAAACTGTAGCAAGGATGTATTGTATGACAGAAGCATCTATTTTCAATGAGAGAGAGAGAGGGAGGGAGGGAGGGAGGGAGGGAGGGAGGGCGGGCTTAAAGAAATGTTTAGCATCCTTAGTTAGTCATCAGGGAAAGACAAATTAAAACTGCTTTGAGATTTAATTTTACACCACTCAGAATGGCCAGGATCAATAAAATTTGTAACATCTCATGCTGTCAGGGATGTAGAGCAAAAGGAATAGGCATTCTTTCCTTTTGGGAATGCAAACTTATACAGCCACTATGGAAATCTCCGTGTGATTATTTGGCAGCTCAGTGGAGGATCCCATAAAAAGCAAAGAGTAGAAAACAACCAACTACAATTATGGATGAATGTGTTAGGTGTGCAGATTATGAGAGGATCAATTGGGGAGGGGAAAAGAGAGGGGGACAAGAAAGGGAATAGAGGAGAGTGTCTTAGTTAAGGATTTGCAAATTCAACTTGCAGTGAAGAGACACCATGACCACAGCAGCTCTTACAAATGAAACATTTAATTGGGGCTGGCTTACAGTTCAGAGATTTAGTCCATTATCATTATGGCTGGGAAGCATGGCAGCAAGAAAACAGACATGGTGCTGTAGAGGTAGATAAGAATTCTACATCTGAATTTACAGGCAGCAGTTTGAGCCACTAGGTCTAGCTTCAGCTTCTGAGACCTAAAAGCCCACCCCCACAGTGACATACTTCCTCCCACAATGCCATATCTACTCCAATAAGACCACACCTCCTAATAATGCCTCTCCCTGGTGACCAAGCATTCTAACATATGACTCTATGGGGGCCATTCCTGATTCAAACCACCACAGAAAAACAGCTAAAATTAAGGGGCATTTGAAGGATAGTATGGAAACCTAACACAGTAGATTCTCCCTAAAATATATACATATATGAAGACAATCTAAATGAAATTGCCAAGTAATAGGAGACATAGATCCCCAACTGAACATCTCTTGTCACCAAATGAAGCTTCTAGTACCAGGACTGAGTTACTTCTAATTGAGTTGTTGGCCAAAGCAGTCTCATGGGAACCTCCAACTAATCCTAGCTGTTGCCTGATTCCAAAGGTTATTGTCTTGACCTGTTCCACTTCTCCAACTAAAAGGGCTCTCCTCCACAGTTTCAGCTCTCCTTGGTGAAAATCTATCCCACAGTCTTGTTTCATCTTTGCTATTGACCTTTCAGGGCCTCTCTGAGGAGACTATGAACCATGCTGTATAACTTAGCTGGTCTCTATGACATTTTCATGCCTTCACAATAGATACCATGTGGGCAAATTGTATGCATTTGCAAATTCAACTGCAGGCTCAAGATGTAGACTTGGCACACATAGATCAAGGCTCGTATGTGCTCAACCTGAGGAATTATTTTCTCATTATCCCAGTAAAGTGCAGGTGTCGCAGCAGTGGTGTAGCTGGAGAGTTTCTCTCCAAGTTCTGCCAAGCCCCCTCAGTCCTGCAGCTCACTTATAAAATAATCACTCAGATACTTATATTACTTATAAACTGTATGGCTGTTGCAGGCGGCTTGTTATCTAGTTCTTACATCTTAAATTAACCCATTTCTATAAATCTATGCCTTGCCACATGGTTCGTGGCTTACTGGTATCTTACATGTTGCTACTCATGGCGGTGGCTGGCAGCATCTCCTCTTCAGCTTTCCTGTTCTCAGAATTCTCCCCTCTTTTGTCCCACCTATACTTCCTGCCTGGCTACTAGCCAATCAGCACTTTATTTATTAACCAATCAGAGCAACACAATCAAGAATAGAGAACGTCCCACAACACAGTGGTTCTGAGTTTATTAATCATAGCTAATTCTACTGCTTCAGCTGAGCAGCACACATAGGCATTTAAATAAAATGTTATAGGAATTGCCCATTGCCCAGTTCCAATAGAGTCATTTCCTCCTCTGGACCTCCACAAAGGAAAACACCATTGTCTACATTTCTCTCATAGGCTTTTATCATCTAAGATTCTAAGAGAACAGAACATTAGTCTCTGACTCCAATGCTCCACAGCTTCCCCGACCCTAAGTTCCAAATGCTTCAACATTCCTTCTATAGAAGTAATCTGAGACAAATATGCCACATAGTCAGGGCCTTTATAGCACCCAAATTTTTCAGTAATAAGTTCTCTTCTGTTTTCTTAATGTTGCTTAATTAAATTCCATTTTTAATCTAAAGCAACCTATGAGAAAGTGTTTTGTCTACATGTTACAGACCATCACTGAAGAAATTTAAGGTGAGACTTGAAGGCACTGAGTTCAAGAGACATCTGCTTGTTAATTCATACACCATTAACTCTTACTGAGAAATTCATTCACAACTAAAGAATATTTGTTTGAGCATACTCATACTTTGCTTCCTTATAAATCCTGGCCAGGACCTCCTGCCCAAGAAACGATTCAACCACACAGTGGGGTGGACAGTCTTACATTAATTAACAATGAAAACAATCTTTCATAAAGATGTCCCCAGGCCAATCTGATCTGGAAAATTGCTCAGTTAAGACTTCCTCCTAGTTGACTCTAAACTGTGTCAAGTAGACAATTAAAGCTAACTGGGGAAGTGTAATTTTACAGCAACTTGTAAACACAAATGTGTGTAATGTAAGTACTTATACTTATAGATCAGTTCATAAAAAATAGTTCCAAATTTTAATATAAAGTTGTCTCTTAGGGATCTGATACCACTGTCACTATCTAAAAAGTAGGATATAAAAGTCACTTCCCAGCTACTAATTTGACACCATACTTTCTCAGTCTTGATCCGAGAGAGCCAAGTCAGTAATGCTGTGTCTCTCAAAGCCACAGAGCAGCAGAATACCATGGGGTCTCTTGTACTCTTACCATCCTGGTATCCAAGTGTGCTGACTGGGAAGAGGAATAGGGGGCATTCTGGAATGTGATTAATACATATTAATTTGATTTTCCCATTGATGGCATGGGAACATTTTCAGCAAAGTTTTCACCTAAAGTATGTGTACTTTCTAGTTTGTAACCACTGCAGTTTCTTTCACATTAAATTTGATTCCCCTGCTCTTGGTCACAAAATAAATGTAGTCAACCAGTGTGGGGAAATTAATTAATTAATTAGCTAATTGATTAATTAAAATATTATGTAGAACAATTTATATTGTAGACAACAGTAGGCCATAATATAAAGAACTCAGATGTCAGTGCACATGTGAACTGTGGAGAAAATTATGGTATGTGGCTCCCAATGAACCATAATTAGGAATAAAAAGAAATTAATTGTTGATATAGTTTAGGCAACTGGGAATAACTCCACAGAAATACAACAAGTGCAAAAATACAATGAATAAAGCATGCTTAGTATTTCTTCAACAAGTATTTTTCACAACCAAATTTTAGAACCAAAATAATGAGTGGTTTCCTAGCCTTGGGGGAATGGTAAAAGTGGCAGAGAAAGCAAATGAAGCTCTAAGAGAGGAAGTTGGTGCTGGCAAGCTGGCTCAGTTGGTAAAGCACCTACTGTGCAACTGCAAGAGTTTGAGGTTGGTGCTGCAGATCCCGCATATAAAGCCCGGCAACTGCCATATACCCCTTGTCCTGGGAGTGGTGAGACAGCAGAAGGGTAGATCCTGGAAATTCATTGGTAGGCCAGCCTAGCTAGCATAGTCAGTGTGATGAACTAAGGTTAAGTAGGAAACTTGGCAATAATCTCCTGCTTTAAAAACATCAGCTGACATCAAGGCAACCAAACTCTGATCTTCATACTCATACTCAAAGGGACAAACTCACACATGCACCACCGGCAGACATGCACATACCATACTAAAACTTCAAACACATCATAACCCCCAACACACACACACACACACACACACACACACACACACACACACACACAAACAAATGGAGGAAGTTTTGGGATCCTGGTATAAGGAATCTGTTGACATTTTGGATGCAGTGGGAAGAGCATAGACGTGTAAAATTTTGTAGAAATAAAAATATATTTCAGCCGGGCAGTGGTGGCACACGCCTTTAATCCCAGCACTGGGAGACAGAGCCAGGCAGACCTCTGTGAGTTCGAGGCCAGCCTGGGCTGCCAAGTGAGTTCCAGGCAAGGCACAAAGCTACGCAGAGAAACCCTGTCTTGAAAAATGAAATATATATGTTGAATATATATATATATACACATATACATATACATATATATATATATATTTCATAGAGTTGATTAAAATATGGAAATGCCAAGATCATTACTGGACTATACCAATTTCAGTCCTGATAGGTGACTATTCCATTTGTACATTTTGATATTATTCTTACAATTGGGGAGAACTGGGTAAGTATGCATGATCTATTCCTGAGTTGGTTCTTACCACTGCCTATGAATATATAATTGTTTCAATAAAATTAAATCAAAATAAAATATTCACCTCTTAAAGAGTTATAACAACTTAACCATAAACTAATCTTGCCTTTAATATTCTAATGAGGTTTTGATCACATTTTTAAACACCTTATTTTTTTTTTCATTTTTCTTTACTAAGAAATTTTCTCCTCACTCTACATACCAACCACAGATCCCATCTCCTCCCTCCTCCCACCCCCCAAGCCCTCCCTCCAGGTCACCCATAGGGAGTCAGCAGAGCCCAGCACACTGAGCCTAGGCAGGTACAAGCCCCTCCCCACTGCACCAAGGCTGCAGGAGGTGTCACACCACCAGCACTGGGCTCCTAAAAGCCTGCCTGTAGTACTTGAAGTTCTAATTAGAGTAATAAGGCAACAAACACTTTATTTTTAAAACTAATTGCTTTCAGAACTGATCATAATTATTCTATTGTTTTTATATAACACTTCAAATTATTTGCTCATTTTCTCTTTAATTTAAAATAGGTGTTTTTCTTTCATAATATTCTGATTATAGCTCCTCTCTATCTGGATCCACCCACTTTCTGTCTCTCATTAGAAAACAAACAGGATTCTATACCATAATATTACCATATGGAATGAAATTATAGCTAATTGACTAGTTCTGCTCTAGAGTTGAGAATTTTTGCTGATGTATAAGCTTGAGAATGTATGTGCTGTATAAGGGAATACATCCTTGTCTTTGTTACAGTCTAAAATACACACCACAGGTCTAACACATACTGAGAATTCAACATGTTATTTGCTTGTGTTGAAGCACATGTTAATCTCTAACTCAATCTGAGAATGACCTTGATACTCCTCCCTCCACCTCCTAAATGCTGAGATTAGGAATACAAACTTGGTTTTAACTTTAAGGGATTTAGATTTCAATTCTGTATGAAGCACTGACCCCTTTTCTCCCATGTCTATACATATTTTGGTAATAGCTGCTTTTGGTTCTTCTTTAAATCTCAAATTTTATTCTTTTCTTCATTCAAGAATTCCCAGACTCTAATTCCTAGAATATTTGTACCTAGAAGATCCTGTTATGGCTATTTCTATATGAAGCCCAAGAATTTCATCAAATCTCAGTAGAGAAATACATAATTTATTGTCAGAAAAGCAATATCTAGCAAACAGTGCAAATATTGTTTTTCAGTTGGAGATTTAGCAGAGATAGGTTGACTCCATATTTCTTTCAGCAGTGTTTAAAATCAATCCATAAATGATATAAAAGTTTAAAGTCCCTCTGCAACAAGGAATTTCCCTTTATTTTTATTCTTTGATTACTTAGTGTTTTTTCACACATGGTCAACCCATCTATTCAATAATTTATTATTATTTAAATTTAAATGTAAACTATACTCAACAGAAAATATTACTTCAATGAAACACTCTCCTAAAAGTTAAGCTTTGGCTATTATTTTTAACTTTGAAGGATTTTTCCTTTTTAAAAATGACTTATATTTATGTTTTGTGTATGAGTATTGGGTCTTTGTATATGTACATACTTGATACCCATGAAGGCCATAAAGAGGTATTCCCTGTGTGTACTGGGAAGCAAACCTGGGTCCTCAATTGATGAGTCATCTCTCCAGCCCTACCTCTGAATATTTTTAAGTTAACAATAGCATCTATTCATTAAAACTTATAAGCCTATGTACATTGTTGTAGGATAGATAAGATAACCTTTCCAGAGTAGAAAAGTTGAAAAAAACTTTTTAAGACATGTAAGCTGTGTAATTTTAGAGAACAATAGTAAATGAAGATTGGAAGTGGTTAAAATAATCATTTACATGATTAGTACACTAGTAATAAAAGAACATGTAAAAACAGTAGTTACTATTCGTTAGATAGCTGTCCTTATACAAAAAAAAAAAAACACTTGGGGAAAATAAGTGTTCAAGTAAAACCAGGATGACTTTTAAAACTGAGAATAATGTCTGGATATTCTACATTTTCCTTTTGTAATAAAAGAATATTATAACACAAGATAATATGATCCATATGAAGCAGGTGGTTAAGAAGCAAATAAATTACCAACAGATTTCTAATTATAATACACTCTTAGTCTTTCATGATAAACAACAGATGTGTGTTTACAAAAATACATTATAGTAGAATCAGGTCAATAGAGTCTAAATGAACAAGGCTTAATTTATCTGTACTCTCCTTTGAATTCAAGGGGATGGCCTATTTAAAAGAGACACCATACAATGCAGCATGAGTCCAAAGGAGATTAATTTAAATGGGCCACTGAATAAAATTTTCATTAATTGTCTAAATAGAAAGGGAGGTATTTCAGAATGCAAACACACACAGGGAAAGGCAAAGAACAGCATATTAGAGCAAAGGCATGAAGGAATATTCCAGAACAAGAGAGAACTCAATGCTATTATCCATTTCTTTCATTTTATTTTTACATGTATTTGTGTATGAGTTTGTGTGTGAGACTGTATATGTGTGTGTTTATCTGTGTCTATGTCTGTGTGTGTTTTCAGACATGTGCATGCTATGATGGATTCATGACCATAAGAGGATAATTTTTAGTAGTTGGTTCTTTTCTTCTACCATGTGGGTAGCAGGGATGGAATTCAGTCATCTGATGCTACGTAGAAAGTATCTTTACCTCACTATGCCATTTTATTGGTCAGTCTATTTGTAAATATACTTAGTAGGTTGAGGGAGTTCACTATTTGAATTTCTCTAAAAAAATCAGTGATATTTATTTGTAATATTGGCTTAAGTTTAAAGTGTTAGTAAATGAAAGGTCAATTTACTCATGAAAAAGTCTTTAAGGAAAAGTTAATTAACAAAAATTTAGTTTCTGCAAAATAAATCCAAAGGAAATCACCGAATAAAGAAAATTTCAAGTCAATTCCAGCAGTATTAGTATTGTGTTTCATTTCTCAAAACTAACTTTTAAAAAGCTTCTTAGGCTTAACCTATAGATTTTAAATGAAAATATAAACTATAAAGAACATAAAAAATGCTTCTCTTTACATCCGGATCTAACACCTTTGAGTTCTCAGGGAAAGTACATGTCCACAGTATGTTTATTATGATGTTCTTAAAGGTACACTCAACATACTTAAAACTACTTAACTCACACAATATCATTCTTATGTATACTACAAAAAATGTTAATTGAGAAAAGTAGGAGAAAATAGTTTTAGTTTACTCAGTTCTACATGATAGGAGAAAAGTTTGCATGAGAAACAATAAAGAGGTGAATTTTTAATGCCAGATAAAAAAAAAAAAAAAAAAAAACTCATGTGGAAAGTGGGCCCCTGAGCTTCCTCCAGAGTTATAAACTGCTCTTTACTGTTTGTTGGTTTCCTGTGGCACTTTCGATAGAAATAATTCAAATGTTCCTACAATACTAATCATATGCACCCATGGTGTTCTGATCACCGTAGCCAACCCCAAAACAGCCACTCACTACCGGGTTCTCCAAGCCACTGCAAGTCACCGGCAGCTGCCACTGCCATGCCCTGCATCACCAGGCAGCTACAAGCCCTGCTGCTAGCTCCTGTAGTTGAATTTAGGAAGAGTTCTGCATTTCTGTGTCATACGTTGGCCTTAAGTTTTGACATAGGTGCCACTGCATTTTCATGGGTGGCAAACTCAGTGTCAGCTTCTCCAGTTTCTCTTCCATTAGGACCAATTTCTATATGAATTCTCACCAGGTTCAATGGAGAGAAGAAATTGTAAATGTCTTTCTCTGTTGCTTTGTAGGGCCGCCCCTTCTGCACTGTGAACTTGCTGTCTCCATATCTGTGGTCATACATTCCTGAGAGAAAGTAGCTGAGGTCTCTGCCAAACAGGTCAGTGGTGAAGCCATAGCCATCACTGAGGCCACTGTATTCTTCATAGGTCCCATATCGTGCACTATAGGCAATGGATCTCATCTTATACAGGCCTGCTTGTTTCACAATGCCAATATACCTCTAGGCTGTGCCAGGCAGGCATAGGACCCAGGCCCCTGCACAGACATGAACTTCAGAGGTGGATTTGAGTATGACCTAACTTCCTCCTGACTGCTCTTGAACATGTCAATATACCTGTGCCTTATTATCTTCTTGTGCATCCCTAGAGCTTTCTCAGCTAACTCTTGTGAGGCAAACTGAAGCCATCTCCACAGACAATGTGATCCACTATGGCATAATTTCCAATCGTGAGAAAAACTGAATGATTTTTCCCTTTGTACATCCAAATGGCTGTCCCTGAAGCCTCATAAAATTATCTTTGGCATTGTTGGTGCTGTCTGGACCACTGTTCTTCAACAATTCATATTGGTCCTGTGTGTCTTGAACACCTCAATATACTAGTGTCCCAGACTTTCCCTATCTTTCTTTTCAAAGCTAATTTTATATCATCTTCTGACTCAAGTTCAACAAAAGCCTCACCACTCTGCCTTCCTTCTCTAGTATAAATGAAATGAACACGGAGGATCCCATCATGAATTGTGCAGTCGAAGAGGACGTGTTGTACATCCTCAATTAAGCCAAACCAGGGTACGCCACGGAGTTGGACTACATAGTCTTCACCTCCTTCAGGCCCATCATCATGGACACTTGACAGGGCTGATGTCACACAAGCTGCGACAAGTGTTTTTGTGGTTTAAGGAACACCACAGATGTCTTCTGTAGGAAGCACCTATGGAAGATAACAACTTTTCCATGGAGGAAGACAGAAGTAACTTCTATTTTTAATAAACTGACTTTGGAACCCAACTCTACTTCACACTTTAAAAATGCAGAGGATTCTGGGGAAAGTCCAAGTACAGCTTTTTTTTTTGTTCTCTAACTTCAGGAAGATGAAGCACAGTCCACATTTATTTTTTAATTTAATTTATTTATTTTACATCTGGCTACAGTTTCCCCCTCTCCTCCTCTCCTCCTATTCCCTCTGACACACCCCCTCCCTGATCTACTCCTCTGTTTCTGTTCAGAAAGAGGCAGGCGTTCCATTAGTATCAACAAATCATGACATATTAGGTTGCAATAAGACTAAGCACCTCCCCTCGTATTAAGGCTGGGCAAAGCAATTCTCATACTGGATTCTAGTTTCCCCAGAGCCAGCTAAAGCCCCTGCTCCCGTTGTTAACAGTTCCACATATAGATCAAGCTACACAACTGTCACATATATGTATAGGGCCTAGATTGGTCCCATGAAGGCTCCCTGTTCATTGGTTCAGACTTTGTGAGATCCTAAGAGCCAAGGCCAGTTGTTTTTGGGGTTTTTTCTTATGCTGTCCTTGACTCCCTATGACTCCTACAATCCTGTCTTCTGCAGGATTCCCCAATCTCTGCCTAGTATTTGGCTGTGGGTCTCTTTTCTGTTTAGATCAGATACTGAATGAAGTCTTTGATGACAATTGGGTTAGTCCCCAATCTGATCATAGGAGACAGCCAGTTCAGATATGTATGCACTATTGCTAAGAGTCTTAGCTGTCATCCTTGTAGATTCCTCAGAGATTTCCTTGCACCAGGTTTCTACCTGACCCTGAAATGCCCCGCTTTCCAGTGTTCTCTTTTAGTATTCTCCCCCTCCATCCATCCCCCAACCTGATCAATCATGTTTCCATTCCCACCTTCCCCCAGTCCACCCATGAGATCTCTTCTATTCCCCTTTCTCAGGGACATCCATGTATCCTCCCCTCACTTGGATGTTCCTTGTTACCTAGCCTCTCTGGGTCTGGATTGTAGCATCGCTATCCTTTACTTTAAAGCTAATATCCACTTATGAATGAGTGCATACCATGTTTGTCTTTCTGGGACTGGGTTACCTCACTCAGGATGATTTCTTTCTAGTTACATCCATTTGCCTTCAAATTTTCTGTCATTGATTTTAACAACTGAGTAATACTCTGTTGTATAAATGTACCACATTTTCTTTATCCATTCTTCATACTCTAAGGACACTGCTCAACTATGTTCACCACAGCTTGATCCATAATAGCTAGAACATGGAAACAACCTAGATGCCTATCAACTACACAACTACATTTACTTTTAAAGTGGAAATCAAGTGACAGAATTAAGTTGAACATTCAAGTAAACTATGTAAATAAACAGCTATGATTTAAAAATGTATATTTACATAATAGAGTGTTACTCTGCTGC
This sequence comes from Peromyscus leucopus, assembly GCF_004664715.2. Lineage (NCBI taxonomy): Eukaryota > Metazoa > Chordata > Mammalia > Rodentia > Cricetidae > Peromyscus > Peromyscus leucopus. The sequence goes on from NC_051068.1 coordinate 24,040,234, forward strand.
TAAAAAATGACATGAAATTTGCAGACAAATGGATGTAACTAGATAAATGAAGATACCCACAGCAACGCATTATGTGGAGAGAGTTTATATTGGACTTCTCCATCAGGTCCTACCTGAGAGCTAGGGAAATCCTATGGAAGAGGGGGAGGAAAGATTGTAGGTATCAGAGAGAGAGAGAGAGAGAGAGAGAGAGAGAGAGAGAGAGAGAGAGAGAGAGAGAGAGAACACCAGGAGGACATGGCCCACTAAACCAACTAAGTAGGGTTCATATGGACTTACAGAGGCTGAAATGGCAAGCACGGGACCTGTATAAGGCTGTGCCAGGTCCTCTGTATGTGTTGTGGCTGTTAGCTTGGTGTTTTTCTGGGACTTCTAACTGTGGAAGCCAGTGTATCCTTAACTCTACTACCTGCTCTTGGGAATCTTTTCCTCCTGTTGGGCTGCCTTGTCTAGCCTCTGTGTGAGGGCTTTTTCCTTGTTCTATTGTAGTTTGTTTTGTTGTGTTAGATAGTTGTTGTCTCTTAGAGGCCTGATCTTTTCTGAAGAGAGACAGAGAGGAGCTGGTCCAGGGGAGAGTAGGTATGTGTAGGGGGAGCTTGTAGGAGTGTAGGGAGGGGAAACTGCTTGGGATGTATTGTATAAGAAAAGAATCTATTTTCATCAAAAAGAAAAATTAATTAATAAATAATGTATTTGTAGCTCAAATATTTGGGTTACTCATCTGTTCCTATCACTTGCTATAAAATATGATTTCTGCTTGTTTTTAAATGCTGATTAGCTATAACTTTGAAGCCTACAATATGCTATGTGGAAGAAGTAAAGTACTAAAATTCTGGGAGCTTTAATTGATTCTCTTACTTATGTCATGTTAATGGATTTTAACTGACTGCATTGATGATGTCAAAATATTTCCTGTTTAATGAATTGAATTACTCATTACTAAAGTTTTAGCTCATTAACATTTTTACAAACATTTTTGTATCTTTCTAAATAACATATTTTCCATGTAGAGCTTCAGTACCTTACTAAATCACTTTCTTTCATTCAAATTAATATGACATTATTATGTTTCTTTAGTATTGGTGCAGCCAAATAACAAAAAGTATTCTGTATAACCCGCTTGCTCTCTGAGAAATTATAACACAAATTGGTATTTTATAGCGCTTGTTTACATTAAATCACAATTACGACAGAGAGAAATGACTGTGGACAGCTGTTTTTGAGGATTTAAAACTTTAAATAAGTTAAAGGATTAGAGCTTAAATGTTAGTAAGTCCTATACTAGGTACTAGGCAAACATATCCTAAATATGTAAGTTAACCTTACCTAGAGTTTACTAATTGAAAAAAGTCACCCAAAATAAAAACAAATGTCTAATTTGCATGTTGAACATCAGAAAACAATAGAAGATAATCTCTGCCATGTCAGGTGGCAAAACTACTAGTTACAAGGAGAATAGGATGTAACTACAATTATAAAAATGAAGGGAAGAAGCACATGGCTCTTGAAGTATTCTAAAATGTCTATTCTTTCTAGGTGTGAAAGGGATCCTCATGAAAAAACATCAGATAGTAAACAACACCTCTTCTCATGCACATATGAGTCAGTTTAGGGAATCATTTGGGAGGTGTCTCAAAATGTAATTGTCTGCTGAAGATATTGATGAAACTTTAATCGGATCAGTTACATGTATTTCAGGCTTCACTTTTATTTGGACATATTCTCATTATCTATACAAGTAGATTCTTTAAAAAATCACTTTGTAGTGTGTGTGTGTGTGTGTGTGTGTGTGTGTGTGTGTGTGTGTGTGTATGTGTGTGTATTTATGTACTCACATGTGCATGCACCTAACAGTGTATGGATGTGCAGCAGTCAGAGTTTTGGTGAACCTGAAGCTTGTCCTTAGGCTAGATCAGATGTCAGGCCACAGAGTCCTTAGCATCCACCTGTCTCCCTTTCCTTAGCACTTGGCTTGGAGTTTCACACTGACTTGTCTAATATTTCACAAGAACTCTGAGGTCCCAAACTCAAGTACATCTACTTCACTAACAAGTACTTACACACTGAGTCTTCTCTCCAACATAGGTTTCATTTTTCTTCATAGTTTTAGAAGCAATATGTTGGTTGCTTATGGGGAAGTTTTTAGTCTGTTGAAATTCAGAAAAATTAAAAGTTAGAATTTTCCTTGATTATTTCATAAACCAATTGCACATACCTAACCTTATCTTGAAAGAAGTTTGACTTCCTCCTGGTTTATTACAAGCAGTCATAATGATTCACATAATGATCAATTATATTTCATTATTTCTCCTTTTACATTTTCATGAAAATTGAAACAGGATTTTATGATGATTGTATACTATAGCATATGGCATCTAATAAAGACAGGAAAAATTAACTTTTAAATGACCCAACAACAACTTTTTCATTCCTGCTTTATAAATACATTTATAAACCCATGGTCCTATTTCTTGAAATGATGAATAGCAAATCTTTATTTAAACCCTGGGCTATTTACTAACACACACATTAAAAGTTAAGCATCATGCATCTATGGAAGATGACTTTTAAAACTATATAAGCCACAGTACCATACTTACTGCCAATATGCAAATTCTGGTGAAAGTATGAAAGAATTTATGAATGTGAAAGTAATAGTTTTTAGTTTATTTCATGACTTAAAAAACACTGTTGCAAAAACACTTAAGTATTTAAGACAAAATACAGTTAATATTTTATACTTATTGAAGCAATAATTGTGTAAAAGGTACCAATAGAGGCTGGTTCATGAAATGTGGCATATATATCTACGTGTTTCTTCAATTTACTCATGTATCACCCATTTTAACTGATAAAGCCTTGAGAGCATTTCAATGAAGTTTGAAATATTTCTACATCTGCATGTACAAGATTTATTACATATACATTTTATAAATTGTGACCTTTGCAACACTTCGATACAAGAGTGAATCATTATGAAACTTGTAAAATTAAACAAGAAACGAAAAACAATGCTTAGATCATATATACATTCATACATATATATAGCATATGTCTATATCAGATATACCTTAGCCACGTATTAATTTAAATTTGTCTATTGTTATCCAAACAGGACAATGGGAATCCAAATGATAAAACTATTGTGATAACTTTGTCATTTTGATCCAACCTAGAACCACCTGAGAAGAGAATGATAGATTCATTTGGTAGTCTTGTTGACATGTCTGTAGTTGATTGCCTTGATTGTTAATTGATTTGTGAAGAATAGGGCTACTGTGGGTAGTACCATTTCTAGACATGAGTTCTGAACTATGTAAGAGTGGAGAAACAGAAGAATTCAAGCAAGCAAGCATCATCCATTAATACACTGCTCTCTTCTCTCGATTAGATATGTGTTCAGCTCTTTCAAGCTCCTGCAGCTATCATTTCTTAATAATAATGAACCATAACCTGAAATTGTGAGAGAATTTGAACAAAAAAACAACAAAGCCCTCTTTCTCACCCAAGTTGCATTTTGTTGAAGTGTTTATCACAGCAACAAAATGAAAACTAGAGCAATTATGTTTTCCTTCAGGTTGACATTTCAGTCAAAATTAAAATATAACAAGTAAAGTAAACGAACTACATTGTTCTGATAATCCCTTCCATCCACCCCCATCTCAATTCTTTCAAACAGCTCTGTTGGTCTTGGAGGCCAATGATGGTGTTGCGTAAAATAACACAAGAAAATGGTATTGTGTAACTTCTGCTACAAGATCTGATATAGCTGCTAGGGACAGGTTTACCTAAGAAGGGAGGAGGAAGTAGGAGACTTTCAGGCCAAAGGAATGCTTCAGTGGGTCTTTTGGAGAAATGTCAACACCTGCCAGTTTTGTGAGAGTCATCTTATTTTCAACGTGTTTGAACCTCTAGACATGTGCAGCTTCAGCAAACATACTGGGTAGTGGAAAAACCTCCCTGGACAATGCTTAGGACTGTAAGGAACAACTGTTTCAATGTTAGGTGGAATGGAAAAGCAAAACATAAGCACTTTTAAAAGTTCTTATTATGTCTTCTAAACAATCGAAAGAATGTAGAGCTGGGGACTTATGGGCATGCTTATAATTTTAGCTGAAAGGATCAGGCTGTGGCTTGTTATAAGAGTGTGATATTTCAGTGTGAGTATACTGAGCAGTCATTGTTCTGATGAATAAACATGCTACAACTTAGAAACTTAAAACAATACTTTTTGAAGTTATAGAAGACTTTTTTCTTTCTTTTTCTTTTTCTATTTTCTTATTGAAACAGGGTCTCTTTATGTAGCTCTGACTGTCTTGGAACTCAGTATTTAGAAAAGCCCTAACTCTAACTCATAGAGATCTACCTGCCTCTGCCTTCTGAGCACTGGGATTAAAGGCAAGAACTACCACTCAGGGCTAAGGAAACTTGTCATAGGAAAGACCTACCTACAATCTCTTAACTTCCTCCAAACAACATTTGGAAATTTTTAAAAATAAGTTCATCTCGGGCTTTCAATACAAATTTTAAAAAGACCAAAACCAAGTAACATAACATAATAATTCATTCAATTTAGAGACTGTTGTTTTACACACATGTGTGGATATATCAAGGAACTGACTTTTTCTGATGTTGGAAAAACAGATAGGTAACAAGTATATGCTTAGATACAGTAGGACTTTTCTAGTTGGTATGCAAATACTTAAAGTAAAAAACTTAATGAATTGATGCTGCATTTATGACTCTAAACAAGGCTTCTAGCCCAACTTTCATTCAGACTGTAAAATTCCTCTCATTGTCAATTTATAAATTAATATTTGTAAAAATAGGTATTAGCAGTTTTAATGTTGTAACTAGCTACTCTAAACCAGGGAAATTCAACAAACATCAATTTTGTTTCTATTTTTTTAAATGCACTCATTTATTTGGGGTGTGGGTGTGGGTGTGTGCGCGCACACGCACGTGCATGCATGTACGAGCTGTATGTGTTACAGCATGGGTATAAAATCAGAGGAAAATCTGGGGCAATGGTTCTGTCCCTCTACATGTGAGTCCCAGTCCCAGTAACTAAACACAGATTGTCAGGCTTAGTGGCAAGTGCTTTAAATACTAAGCCATCTGTCCAGCTCCATTTTATGTTTATAAAGCACCATAGTCTCTGAGGCATCTGTGGCTTTTAGACACTTTGCTCCTGATTTCACATGACAGGTTGTGAGCAAGTTTTCTTCACACTTGTCCTATTCTGTGGTTTGTTTTGTATGGTCAGTGCATCATTATCACATGGTCTTCTCAAGATGGGTGCCAGAAAGGAAGAGAGATAGCAGGACTCTTAAAGCTTGAACTGTGTAACTTTTCCTAGAAGAACATGTAAAAACATCTATTTACCCCAGAGAAAGTACCACTGACAAGAAAAAAATATAATTTTATCCAAATATATGTTGATGAATGAATGAATGAACTGTAGTTAATAACAGGATCAAAGTGTTTCAGGACACTTACTGCATCACTGGAAAGCCCACCTTATGCTGAGTGGTGACTCCCAAAAGCTCACACCATGCATGAGTGTCCTCTCCCAGCAATCATTTACACCTTATATGAACTCAGATTGTGACTTCATGAGTCTTTCAGGGTTGGTAGCTTCCCGAGTCTTGTTAGCCTCCTTCTCCCTCCAGAGACTTATTTCAGAGCATAGTAATTAACAGCATGCTCTCAGATGGTGCTGTGTCAGGTGTAGAATTTTTAAAAGCTATGATCCTCAGGTTAATCAGAGTATTTAATCAATTGTTTATGTGTCGGCTCCTTCTTACAACTGGCTAGTGGTTAATATGTTAAACCATATGAACTTTGTTTTAACAGATCAAAATTAAAAAAAAAAAAAAACATTATGCCAACTTTACAGAGAATGCCTGAGACCTTAATAATAAAATATATGGCCATATGAATTCTAAAACAATGTAAAGTTGAAAGTTTATTTTTAATGTTTTTTAAACAACATCAATCATAGATTTGTGGTGTTTTTTCTTCCACCTTATAAGGTTACTCAAATTTGATACATAGCAAATTGGAGCTAAGAGAGTTAAGCATATTACTCAAAATTAGAAAGTAGTTCATTAAGAGAGCCATGCATCCCAGCTGGGTGTCATGTGGTAGACTCGCTGTTTTAACCACTCTCTCTAGCATTCTTCAGCATGGTTTGGTCTAATGATTCTTTTTTTTTTTTTTAACTAAGAAAATTTTCCCATTCATTTTACACACCAATCAAAGATCTCCCTCTTCTCTCCTCCCACTCCCTAACCTCCGCCTCCCAACTCACCCCTCCACTCCTCCTCACTAGAAGGTAAGACCTCTGATGGGGAGGCACATCCAGTAGAGGCAAGTGCAAGCACTTCCCACTGCCTCAAGGCTGCACAAGGTGTCCCATCATAGGTAGTGGGCTCAAAAATGCCCACTCATGCACCAGGGATGGATTCTGATCCATCCTACTGCCAGGTGCTCCCCCCCCCCCAAGAAGATCAGGCTACACAACTGTCTCACCATGCAGAGGGCCAGTCCCATTCAGGCTTCACAGCCATTGATCCAAACTTTTATGAGTTCCCACTAGTTTGGTTTGGTTGTCTCTGCAGGCTTCCCCATCATGATCTTGATGCAATTGCTCATAGAATCCCTCTTTTCTCTCTTTGACTGGACTCCTGGAGCTCTGCCTGTTGTTTGGCTGTGGATCTCTGTATCCGCTTCCATCAGTCACTAGAGAAAAGCTCTACAGTTAGGGTATTCACCAATCTGGTCACTGGGGTAAGCCTGTTCAGTGTAGGCTCCCTATCCATTATTTCTACTAGTCCAAGCTGGGGTCATCCTTGGGGATTCCTGGGAACTTCCTTATCACCCAGTTTCTTTCTATCCTCAGCATATCTCCCTCTATCATGGTATCTCTTTCATTATTTTCCTACTCCATCCCTGTTCCAGCTTGACCATCCCATTCCTTTATGTTCTCATCCCTATCCCCTAGTCTCCATTGCCCACCCCTCATCCCCAGTTTACTCATGGAGATCTCATCTATTTCCCCTTCCCAAGTTGATGCATGCATCCCTGTTTGTGTCTTCCTTATTAGCTAGCTTCTCTGAAGTTGTGGGTTGTAGTCTGGTTATCCTTTGCTTTACATCTAGTATCCACTTATGAGTGAGTACATACCATGTTTGTTCTTCTGAGTCTGGGTTACTCAGGATGATATTTTCTAGTTCTATCCATTTGCCTGCAAATTTCATGATGTCATTGTTTTTTGTTTTGTTTTGTTTTTCTGCTGAGTAGTACTCCATTGTGTATATGTAACACATTTTTTTAATCTATTCTTCATTTGAGGGACATCTAAGTTGTTTCCAGGTTCTGGCTATTACGAATAATGCTGCTATGAACATAATTGAGCAAGTGTCCTTGTGGTATGATTGAGCATTCCTGGAGTATATAACCAAGAGTGATATAGCTGGGTCTGAGAAACCACCATATTGATTTCAAAAGTTTCTGCACAAGTTTGAATTCCCACCAACAGTAGAAGAGTGTTCCTCTTGCTCCATATCCTCTCCAACATAAGCTGTCTTCAGTGTTTTTTATCTTAGCCATTCTGACAGGTGTTAAATGGTATTTCAAAGTCATTCTGATTTGCATTTCCCTGATGACGAAGGATGTTAAGCAATTCCTTAAATGTCTTTCAGCCATTTGAGATTCTTGTGTTGAGAATTCTCTGTTTAGCTCTGTACCTCAAATGCTATTCTTTGTTTTGTTTCTGTTATTAGGCTATATAGTATGCCTCAGAATGGATGGAGAAGTTGGTATGATAATATACAAAAGTTATCCCAAAAATTCTACCAGGGAACTCCTACAACTGATAAATACCTTCAGGAAGGTGGCAGGATACAAGATTAACTAAAAAAATCAGTAGCCCTGCTATACACAATCTATAAATGGGCTGAAAAAGAAATCAGAGAAACATCACCCTTTACAATGGCCACAAATAATATAAAACACTTTGGGGTAACTCTAAATAAGCAAGTTGAAAGACTTGTATGACAAGAACTTTAAGTCTCTGAAGAAAAAAATTGAAGAAGATATCAAAAAATGGAAAGATCTCCCATGCTCATAGATAAGTAGAATTAACATAGTAAAAATGGCAATCTTTTTTATTTTATTTTATTTTATTTATTTATTTATTTATTTATTTATTTATTTATTTATTTATTTTGGTTTTTCAAGACCAGGTTTCTCAGTGTAGCTTTGTGCCTTTCCTGGAACTCACTTGGTAGCGCAGGCTGGCCTTGAACTCACAGAGATCCGCCTGGCTCTGCCTCCCGAGTCCTGGGATTAAAGGCGTGTGCCACCACCACCACCACCACCACCACCACCACCACCACCACCACCACCACCACCACCATCACCTGGCAAAAATGGCAATCTTACCAAGAAAAATCTACAGATTCAATGCAATCCACATCAAAATCCCAGCACAATTCTTCACAAACCTGGAAAAAAAATACTCAACTTCATTGGGAAAAACAGAAAACCCAGGATAGCCAAAAGAATCCTGTACAATAAAGACACCTCTGGAGGCATCATCATCCCTGACCTCAAGCTCTAGTATAGAGCTATAGTAATCAAAACAGCTTGATATTGGCTTAAAAACCACGTGGATCAATTGAATCAAATTGAAAACCCTGACATTAACCCACATACCCATGAACACCTGATTTTTGATAAAGAAGCCAAAACTATACAATGGAAAAAAGGAAAGCATTTTTAACAAATTGTACTGGCATAACTGGACTTCAACTTGTAGAAGACTGCAAATAGATCCATGCATATCTCTATCTACCACCATGCATAAAACTCAAGTCCAAGTGGATCAAAGACCTCAATATAAAACGAGTTACACTGGACCTGATAAAAGAGAAAGTAGGAAGTGGCCTTGAACACATTGACACAGAAAACTACTTTCTAAATATAACACCAGTAGCTCAGACACTGAGAGCAACAATTAATAAATGGGACCTCCTGAAACTGAGAAGATTTTGTAAGGTAAAGGACACAGTAAATAAGACAAAACAGCAGTCTAATGCATTCTTAATCAAAGAACATTCTTAAGGAACATTTTTATGTTTATTTAAAAGATTAGAAAACAACACTTTACAAGGTGAGGTAAGGGATCTTTACATTTTTAATTTTTCTTCAATGTTTGTGTTTTTAGTTTATTATTTCCTATTTGTCTCATTGATAATCTTCCTTAAAGAGTAACGTCTTCTGAAAAGCTAGTTCTGATGTGTCAGACTGGGACAGAAATGAATGGAAAATAGTGCCAACAGTTCCAGTCTGAAACACCCGATGAACTCCTGACATTATTCCACAAAGACTCGCGGAGTCATAACTGATTAACTCAACTGATTAGCTCAACTGTCAGCAAATTACATTTTTCACAGGCCCAGAAAAATTAATACTAAAGTTTATTTGGAAGTATTGAAAACAAAGTCCCTGAATAACCCGAGCCAACTTAAAACAAGAGTAAAGCTGCAGGCATTCCAAAATCTCCATCCATTCTGAGACATACTATATAGCCTAGTAACAGAAACTGTAGCTAGAGATTTTTTGGTCCTGCCTGGCCCATGGTCAGGACAAATCTCTCTTGCCTGCCAGTCCCGTAGCTGCTCACAGCCGCTCAGACCCAACCAAATAAACACAGAGACTTATATTACTTATAAACTGTGTGGCCAGGGCAGACTTCTTCCTAACTGTTCTTATATCTTAAATTAACCCATTTCTATTAATCTATAAGTTGTCAAGTGGCTCGTGGCTTACCGGTATCTTAACGTCTTCTCATGGTGGCTGCTGGCAGCATCTCTCTGCCTCAGCCTTCCTGTTCCCAGAATTCTCCTCTCTCTTTATCCCGCCTATACTATCTGCCTGGCTACTCAGCATTTTATTTATCAGTCAATCATCCACAGCAAGAAACAAAACAAAGAATAGTGTAACAGCAACAAAAGCCTTATCATGACACTGGTAAATAATAATAGGAACAGATGAAAGAAATGTAGCAGTAATTCCACAATAAACCTACAGAGCTAAAACCTATTGATTCAAGAAGACAAGGTATGCATGGCCTCAAGGACAACCTCTGTAACATACAATGCTGAGAAACTGGGTCTCCGCAAGTAGGATGATGAAAGACAGCCCTCATTCTTCACCCTACACACAAATCCACAAAAAAACGGATCAAAGGATCAAAGGCTCAGTGTAAGACCTGATGCTGTGACAAAATTATAACACAACAAAACAAAACAAAAATCCAATGGAAATGCATCAGTCACCGATCTTGCAGTGATTTTTTTTTTTTTAATTTAACTTCTTTGTTGATTCTTTGGGAGTTTCACATCATGCACCTCAATTCTGCTCACCTTCCAGTCCCACTATATCTTCCCCTCAGGCATGCAGCACCTCCCTCCACAAAAGAAAATTAAAAAAAAAAAAATCAAAATAAAACAAAGCAAGAAAGCAAACAAAAACAAGAAGAAAACAACCCCCCAAAACAACAACAACAAAACCTCTTGACTTCTCTTTACTGCCTCTCCAACACCACTTGATTCATCGTGGTGACATTGGGGGCCTCGGTGTATTACATAGTTCACCACTTTTTCCCATCAGCTATATAATAGCAAATGTTCATTGCAATGAGTCACTGGTCTGGTTCAAGGCCTCTGGTACACCATCATCACTAGATACTCACTGGAACTCCTCTGGGGTATCCTGTGGAAATAGTTCCACGGGACCTGTCCCTTCACAAGCTTCAGCTGGTCATAGATCGGTTAGATATTAGGTTGGACCAACCCAAGGCCCAGATGTAGGCCTGGATGGTAGCTAACTCGGTCAGTCTGTGCCACTGAGGCCACTGGGGCCACCTAGCCACCTGCCTTAGGCAAGGGGGCAGAATCAGTTCACCTATGCCCATTGCCTCAGCTTAGATTCATCCTTGCCTGTGGTGAGGGGTGAGGTCATCACTCCAGAGTTCAGGGGCCAGCTTGTCCAGTCTGGCCCAACTCTCTTGCTTCAGCATCAAACAAGAGGCAAATCTTATTTTCCCCGGGCCATGGAAAGGAGGGGCCAGCTCATCGTGGACCTCTGATTTCTTCTCTCATGGTTCCTATGGCCCCATGAGGGACACAGGCCACAGACATCAACACAGACCCCAATTGCAGCTGGACCAGAGACCCAGACTCAGCCCTTGCAGCAGCTTTGCTAGGATGACATCCTGGATCTGCGTGGAAGCACTGGCCACTCAGGTAGGGATGGTTCTGGTGGCAGCATGGACCCAGAACATCAACTAAGAGACATCCATCCCCTGCTGCTGTCAAGGACCATGTCTAGGTCCATGGTCCTACTGTGGCTGGGCTCTGTGCTGAAATCTGAGTCCTGTATTACCACAAAGGTCACATAGAAACCCAGAGTTGGGAGGACAATTAATTTTTTTTTAAATTGACTCCAAACCTCAGGCAATAAATGCAAACCAAAAATGGGGGGTGGAGGGGGGGTGAGGTGAGGGAGTGATACACATCAAGGTAAAACGTCTCTGCTCAGAACAAAGGTAGAATAATGAGAACCAAAAAAATTACTGAGCTATACAAAAGTTGCTTTAAAAAAAGGTGCAATTAAAGTAAGAAAATGACCTGACTAGAATTTTTATTCTCTTTTAAAATTATTTTATTGTGCATGTGTGACTGTTTTGCCTGCACATGTGTTCACCCTCCACTTGAATGATTGGGGGCCATGGGAGGCTGTGGAAAGCCACTAAGTGAATGCTGGGAATTAAGCCTAGGACCCCTGGGACAGTGGCTAATGATCTTAACCACTGAGGCCTGTCCTGCTTTTCTTTTTTCTTTTCTTCATTTCCTTTTCATTTCCTTTTATTGTAGATTTATTTGTTTATTTTTTGAGACCAAGTTTACCAACGTAGCCCTGGCTGTGCTGGAACTCATTCTGCAGCCCAAGATGGCCTTCAGCTTACAGAAATTCACCTGTCTCGGCCTCCCCAGTGCTTGCAGCACTAGGCCTGGTTAGAGTTTTCTTGAAAAATGATGCAAGGATGTTTGTCCTGTAGCTGTGAAAATGCTCATCATAAAATAATCAGAATCAGATAAAACATATAGACATAACATTTCATCTGAGACTGACTAGTTAATATAAATATCAAAGTCAAAAGCAAATGCTGTGCTAGAGCAAGTAGGCATTAAGAGCCATTTCTACTCTTGCAGAGGACCATATATTTACTCCAAGCACACAATCAGGCAAGTCACAAATACCCATAACTCCAGCATCAGGGCATGTGACAACATCTTCTGACCTCTGCAGGCACCTGCACTTAGGAGTGCACAAAGAATCACATAAATATACACATAATTTAAAGATGTAATACCTAATGCTAATAAGGAAGTTTTAAAAAGCAACTCATGTACCATTGATGGTAATTGAAATTATCAGCACCGATATTATGGACAGGTTTAGGAGTTCTTCAGAAATCTAAAAGTAGATCTGGGATAGGATCCAACTATATGACTTCTGGGCATGAAGCCAAAGAAAATGAAGTCATCACGGCAAAGATAACTTTAAGTCTACTATTTACAATTGCTAAGATATAGACTCAGTGTAGAAATCCATTTGTAGATGAAAGAGGAAAACTTGGAGTATGTACAAAAATAAAATGATTCGGGCACATGCAGAGAAGTGGAGAGAACTGAAGCACTTTGTGCTAAGATCAATAAACTATGCTTAGAAAGACAAATACCACTTGATCAGTCTCTTACATAAAGTACTATGAAAATTAAATAAGTCCTGAATGTATATATTGGACAAAGAGACTAGATTTAACTTGTGCATTTTTATAGATACTGTGTAATGCATTTAGCACATGCTGTTTTAAAACACACATATGTAACTTTTTGCTCATTATATTAGTCACAGAAATCACAAGGGATATTATAAGAACAAAAGTATCAGATTGAGTCTTTATGTGATCAGTGTATACACTGTATAACACTCATGCTTTGGGAAAGCATTTCAACTATAAAATTATTTTTCAATGTCTATTAGAGCTTTCAAATTCTAATTATATCTGATTTCATTGTTATCAAAACTTAAAAATTACACCAAGGGCACATAAAAAATAATGATTTTAATATGGCAAACAAAATTTTTAAATAAACTCTGTAGTGTGAGCAACTTTTATCACTTTCTGCCACTTAAATTTGTTTTAAAAAATTGATGTTTTTTATCTTCAGTTACTTATTGTAAAATGATTTTGTAATCATAACATTTTGTTTTGCATTATTTTACTGACTGTAACTCTAGACACACTAATATTTAGTAAACTTTACTGTTGATCGTTTTTTTACTTCTAAAATCATAGGTGTAAAAATTATTTAAATTAACAAAACTTATTAACCTCTCCAAAATGTATTAAGGAATAATAGCCTAGTGATTTTGAATGTCGGAAACAATGGCATCTAAGCAACCTCAATATTCCCTTTATCATTTTTAAGGGATTGAAAGAGTACAACACTTCTGAATAATTTCTTTAAAGGCCCTGAAATTATATTGCTTACCAAATGGGTTTATCTTCTTAACTGCTACAGAATTATTTCCACTCATATAAAGAAAAGTATTTAATGTCATTTTGGGATATGTAAATGCATTTCTGAGCCAGCATGATAAATATAATATGTTCAAAGGAAACATTACAGTCAAAATTACACTATTAAAATAGTTTGTTTAAAATTAGCTGGTAAAAGAAGGGTTGACATTGTGCCAGAAATGAAAAGAACAGGTGACAAATTATAATTCACCAAACAAGTTTGAAGAAGAGATATCCATTTTCATTAATGTAAGACACAATGTTTGACTATGCAACATATTTTAAATGTAAAATATAACCTTAAAAAGAACCTATTTAAGTCTAAAAATCAGACATAATATAACTCAGGAGTCTTGAGGGAAATTGTCATCTGAGAAAATATTTTTGTATGTACCTTCATGATTGTATTAGACATGCATACACAAATTATTCATATAATCTAAGTTTATATGTTTCTACTTGTCTTCACAGGCATAGCTCTCATTGGGAGACATGATAGTGTCTACAGCAATGGAGGTTTAGATCACCTTGATTTGAGAATCACTGTCATTTTCACTTAAGTTTTCAGTATATGTTCTTTCTTTTAATTAAGAAAGGCTTTTATTCATTTTACATACCAATCACATATCCCCTTCTTCCCTCCTCCTGCTCCTCCAGCCTACCCCCTCAACCCACCCTCCATTCCCTCCTACAAGAATGTAAGGCCTCCCATGGGGAGAGTAGAGGCAGGTCCAAGCCCCTCTCCATGCATCAAGGCTGTGCAAGGTTGTCCCACCATAGGTAGTGGTCTCCAAAAAGCCTGCTCACGCACCAGAGATGGATCCTGATCCTAGTGCCAAGGGGTCCCTTAAGCAGATCAAGCTACACAACTGTCTCACTTATGGAGAGGGCCTAGTCCAGTCCCATGGAGGCTCCACAGGTGTTGGTCTAAATTTTCAGTATATTTTCAACACTAAGTAGATTTTAGCATCTAATTGGCAAGGTAAGACAAAAACTTAAAGAAAAAAACAAGAAAAAGTAAGAAAAGAAATCAACACAAGAAACAAAAAAGAAATGTGAATAGTGTCAATGGAATTCACAGGAAAATTTTCATTCAAATTAATATAAAAATTTTCAGTATTTCTGTAATTTTATACATATATCTTTATGTTTAGTTACTACAAAGTAGAACAGTTTCTCTTTTTATTGTTTGTTTTGTTTTGTTTATTGAGACAGGTCTTGCTAGCCTAGAATTTTTTTTTTGATGATCAAGTGGCCCCCAGACTTGTAGACATTCTCCTACTACCTCTCACATTTTGGGGTTACAAATGTGTGTCTCTACAATGTTCAAAAATAACTACTTTAGGTTAAGGAAGGATAACTGGAATTATTAATTGAAAAAATGCCTCAATTTTTATTTATGTTTGGCCAAAAATATTTAAATGAGTTTAATTCAGAAAAAAAATATTTCAAATTTATTTTTTAATATGTCAAGTGAAATTTTCCTTTCACATGATTACTTATCTATAATCCTTGCTAGACTTACTATAAGATTCATATTTATAAAACAAATAAAAATTTAAAGTCTCATAGTATCTGGAAAAGTCCCTGGCTTACTGCTAGATCATACCTAGTATAAGAGTCAAGTACTAATGGTGAAGCTGGTTCCTGCAAACTTGAGTGGGAAAAAATGGTATTAATCTTACATTTCTCTTCCTTTCACTAAGTCTTTATAATGATTGAGTGTGTGGTGATGAACTGCATCTAGTGACTGAATAAGCACATTTCATCTTTTTCATATTCCCGGTTAGGATTCAAGGTTTTAAAAGAAGAAGATATCATAGCTAATAACCATGCTCATATGTATTCACTTGGTGTTTCCATGTGAAATGGGACCAAATAATAGAAAGTCCCGTGCTGTGGGATGGTCTGTATGTCAAATTGCTCTGATTGGTCAATAAATAAAACACTGATTGGCCAGTGGCCAGGCAGGAAGTAGGTAGGACAAGGAGAGAGGAGAATTTGGGGAAGCAGAAGGCTGAGGCAGACACTGCCAGCCACCGCCATGATCAGCAGCATGTGAAGACACCGGTAAGCTACCAGCCATGTGGCAAGGTATAGATTTATGGAAATGGGTTAATTTAAGCTATAAGAACAGTTAGCAAGAAGCCTGCCACGGCCATACAGTTTGTAAGCCATATAAGTCTCTGTGTTTACTTGGTTGGGTCTGAGCGGCTGTGGGACTGGCGGGTGACAAAGATTTGTCCTGACTGTGGGCAAGGCAGGAAAACTCTAGCTACAGTCCCATCAGGCTGTGATTTATGTAGCTCTTCCCTCTAGACAATAAGCATTTGTGAAAAGTATAAACAAAAGGCCTTCCTGGAGAGAACATAGTAGAATATGGTGCTCAGTTCTTATAAACAAAAGAAATACAACATTTATCCTGTAAGTTAGAAGGCAAGACAAGGCTATTTCTAGAATACTGGCATAAGCCATAAAAAAAAAAAATATTCCCTGGAGGACTTCTGAACACGATTGAATCTAAGCATACCATTTAAAGACTTTATAGCCAAAAAATGAGCATCATATATTGAGTTATTTAGATACACCAAACCGTCATGTGAAATAAAGATAATTAAAAGATTAGAATCTGAGATTGTGGTGTACAGAATGATCTCCAGGTAGGACAGACAAGAGCCTGGGGATCCCTTTGCTTTGTGATACTGACCCACAGGGGAATGAATGGGAAAACTGTTATTAGAGTTCAAACTCTTCTCTTTACCAATCTAAATCTATTCCTTATATTCTTTGATCAGAATTGTCCCCAAATGTACTTCACAGTATAATTCTAGTATACAGTTTCCTGTCTCAGAGTGTATTACTCGGGTTTCTATTTAAGTAATTCTACATATGCAATCATTTTTCAGACTTTAAGCATTACTACTATTGAAATAGCATTAAGCTTTAATGTAGCCCCATACCCTGGATTATACAATGAATTTTCTCTTTATTACTTCTTTTAACAGTTTTAATTGTACATAATAATATGTTTTACAAAGTTTTCATGCATGTACATGATATATTCTAACCATGTTTACAGCCATTATCCTTCTTGTCCCTCTCATGCCCATTAATCAGCTTACTCTTCCTAACTACCACTTTTTGACTTTCATGTTTTGTGTGTGTGTGTGTGTGTGTGTGTGTGTGTGTGTGTGTGTGTGTAAGAGAGAGAGAGAGAGACAGAAAAATAGACAAAGACAGAGAGCAAGACAAAGAGACATAGAGAGACAGAGAGAGAGAGACAGAAGAGAGACAGAGAGAAAGAGAGAGAATGAGTTTTCTTAGAGTTATTTACAGGAGTGTGTTTGGGAGCTGTTTTGCAGGACCATGTGAAACTAAACAAGGGCTTTATCTCTTAAGAAAATGCCCCATCCTTCCCCACCAATCATCCCCTCTACATGAATCTTCAGGGTGTTGGCAAGCACAATAATATAAGGATTGTACAAGGAAGTGCAGTTGTTGTGGATGCCAAAGTTCAACAGTTAAGTCATGTTTTGATTTCAGTATTCTGACTCTCTTCCACTGGTTCTAACATTCCTTCTGCTCCTAATTCATGCACATTCCTGAAGCCTTGGGAATAGGTATTGTTGTTGTTTGTTTGTTTGTTTGAGACAGGGTTTCTCTGTGTAGTTTTGGTGCTTATCCTTGATCTCTCATTGTCGACCACGCTGGCCTCGAACTCAAAGAGATCTGCCCGGCTCTGCCTCAGGAGTACTGGGATTAAAGGCATGTGCCACTACTGCCAGGCAGAGGGATGAGTATTGTTAATGGAGAAATATACTTATAGTAACATGATAAAGGTAAATAATGAAATGACAATTTCATTTATCAGATTACTTTTCTTTAAATTTGCGTTGTTAGCAGTTTTGATCAGCAGTCTCTTTGATCTAATAGGAAGATTACAATTCTTTCTCAGGTTGAGTGTTTACACTCTTACCACCCAGTTTAGCTTCCTTATTATGTACATATTTTAACATTTTTAAAACTGCAAACTGTGAGGTTGAGTTATACAAGCTTTCTTCTATTAATACCCTGAGAAGGCTTATTTTTGATTGCATATTTAATAATCACTGATTTTTCTGATTCTAATGTTTTGTGCATTCTTCTCAAGTTGCTTAGATGCTTCTGATATATTCAGACAATATTAATCATTTATGATGCAATTATTGGAAGGTGTTTATTTTTCTGTTTATTCCCTTGCTCTTCCTTAGTCACAAGGAAAATCTATTAATTTTTTCCCGATTTTTATCATCTGACCCAGGAGTGCCTTCACTTCTGTTACCATAGGGTTGATTTTGCATGAGGAGATTTATTTATTTATTTGTTTATTTTTTATGCAAATGAAACAGGAAGATGCTGGCTGCTTGGAATTTGGTGTCCTTTAGGTCTTGGTTTTTTTTTTTTTTTCACCCAATCATCAGAGTATGCACAAAGATTAGTACTCTTTTGTCCACTATTGCCTAAGCCTTGGTGCTTATCATTCTTAGAATAGGAAACTTGGTTGAATCATTTAATGTTTGCACATTTTTGTTATATCTGTGTTTATGTTCATCTTTCCTGTTATAGTGTGAGTTTCTGATAAAGAAAAAAAAAAGTCTTCTAAAAATAATCCCCAAATTTCTCAAGACAGAGGACAAATGGCCTGTGCCCCGCTGTTTAACAAGTATTCTCATGCTTAGATAGCAGGTGTTGAAAACACTGAAAGATATGCCAGCGTATCTTCATCTCTTAATGGGCACAGTTGTAGTTAAAGACATGGATTGGTTTGGTAAAGATCTATTTGATGATTCTGATGTGTCTAGAGATTGTCAAGTTGAAAAGCTCCAAGCTTACATCAGAACATGTCTGGGGCTAATACACCATATTTTAAAAACCTGCTCTAAAACCAATCTATTTCCAAGTCTCTTGCTAAAATAATATTGTTCCCTGTGAAAACAGAACTAGTTATGACCATTGGTATTTACATTGCCTAAGAATTAAGGGCCTAGGAGGCAAATGCCCATTTTAAATATCTTGTCTCCAGTGTGATGTGAAATGCGCAGTTAATGTTAATTTGTTCAGTCTTTACTCAGAACAATTTAGTGACCAGTGACTGTATATACCAAACTTTTAAAACATGATATTAAATTTCCATTAACATTGTAAAAAGTTTTAATGTTATCTTGTAGAGATTTCTGTAGACTTTTTTGTAGAAATAAAAACCAAGAATAGGAGAAAATCTGCTTTCATCTATATGGATTACTCAATAATGACATTGTTTAAATAATTAATCTATTAATAGTGAATTATTTTGGTTTATGTGTCTTATGTGTTTTAAATACATATTTACTTCAGTTCCTGCTGTGGAATAATTCTCTGTATACTGTGTAAATTACAATGTGATTGGTCTAATAAATAAGCTGACTGGCCTATAGCTGAACAGGGTAAGGTTAGGTGGGACAACCAGACTAAGGACCCCGGGGAGAAGAAGGGCACAGTCAGCACAGTCACTAGCTAGACGCAGAGAGGAAACAGGGGGTGCAAGATGAAAGAGAGTTAGTGCCACATGGCAGAATATAGATTAAATGGGTTAAAGTTGCAAGTGTTAGCTAGTAACAAGCCTGAGCATTTATAATTAATATTAAGCCT
Organism: Peromyscus leucopus; assembly: GCF_004664715.2. Classification (NCBI taxonomy): domain Eukaryota; kingdom Metazoa; phylum Chordata; class Mammalia; order Rodentia; family Cricetidae; genus Peromyscus; species Peromyscus leucopus. The sequence goes on from NC_051068.1 coordinate 24,059,561, forward strand.
CTCTGTGGTTATTTGGAAGCAGTTGACTAGACACAGAGAAACTCTGCCTACAAGTTCCTGTTATGAAACTGAGTCTATGTAATTTTCAGTGAAAGTGCATGTTTCAAGAGAATGAGGCAGAGGAGGATAAAGCAAGACACCAACATACTACTCTGAACTCTTCATGGATGTACATACTATTTCACATACATGTACACACACAAGCATACAACATAAGTGCACATGTGCTATGTAGCCACACACACAAATAAAAATGAAAAACCAAACCAGAAACTTGAACCTTTGCTTTTGGGGAAGACCTTTGTCCCTCATCTTGAAAAAGGCCTTTTCTCTCTGTCCTCACATGGTCTATTACATGCACACATAGAAAGAGTGGAAGCTGACTGCCAGTCCTCTTCTTATATGAAGAACCATCTTACTGGATTGGAGAGCAACTATTATACCATCACTTAATTATATTACTTCCCTGAAGGGCCTCTCTTAAATTGAAATCACATTGGGGGTTAGAGTTTTAACAAGTACATTTACGATGAAACAGCCCCACCTGCAAAAAAATACACAGCCCCATTTATCTTCATAGGAGTTATTGGGAATGTTTGGTACTGTTGTGGATATTTTTCTGTTGCTGCCACACGCGTATGAAAACTTCAAACACCTCCCTATCACCATCAATCTGTAAAAATATCTTGTGCTATACTCATTGTTATGCACCCAATATAGCCTGCACAACTTCAATCAGTTTGTATGTTAATACCTGGCTTTCATGACTCATAAGTCTTCAGTGTGAAAATACAGATACATTTTAAGTTGGCATGCAGCTAAATCATTGCTATTGTAATGGTATCTTGAAATACGATCATCAGTGCTTTTAAGATCATTTACTCCATTCTTCACTAAATTGAATGGTATGATGTGTTTCCAGCTCCATAGACTTATTAATAGATCTCTGATGGTTTCCATCTGTTGAAAGGCAAATGGCACTTAAAGGGGAATCAGAGCTTTAACTATACCTTTGATGTGACTTCAGATTGAAGTAATCAATACCACTCTTAACACTGTATTTTCAGTTTAAATAAAATGCTAAAGTTTCAATTCTTGTATTATCTCCTGCCAGTAATTGTGTCAAATTGCATATTGATAGTTTTCTACCAGGGCAAATAGGTATTATCAGTTAACGCTGCTTCTAAGTTCAAGCAGAGTGCCATGACTGCTTATTTGAAGAACGCCACAGTGTCTGCCTCAGATCACTGTCTATTCACACCTTGGAGCTTATCTTACATGTCAGCATGCACCTGGAAGCTGTAGTCATGGAACTTCTTTGGTGCTATGCTTCTATGTGGCAAAAATAAACATTTATAATTTATCAGGTGTTTTATTAACTCATTATAGCTTTGGAGGTATATATAATAAAGAAAGCAATTAATTTATTCTTTTTTATTATTTTATTTTACTTTATTTTACAATATAATTTAATTCTACATATCAGCCACAGATTCCCTTGTTCTTCCCCCTCCTGCCCTCCCCCCAACTTCCCCCCAGAACACCCCCCATTCCCATCTCCTCCAGGGCAAAGACTGCCCCGAGGATTGAGACCAACCTGGTAGACTCAGTCCAGGCAGGTCCACTCCCCTCCTCCCAGGCTGAGCCAAATGTCCCTGCATAAGCCCCAGGTTTCAAACAGCCAACTTATGCACTGAGCACAGGACCCGATCCCACTGCGTGGATGCCTCCCAAACAGATCAAGCCAATCAACTGTCTCACCTATTCAGAGGGCCTGATCCAGTTGGGGGCCCCTCAGCCATTGGTTCATAGTTCACGTGTTTCCATTCGTTTGACTATTATTCTTATTTAATATTTGTATGGCAGGGAATCCTTTGAAAAAAACAGGATTAATATATGATTCAGGCAAACATAATTGTACAAGTCTTAGATGAGAATGGACTTTAAATAGTATTATTTGAAATGTTTTATTACGCATAATTAAACTGTATGACACTACCTTATATGGAATAAGAGATAAATTAAGGGATACCAAATCCGGAGACCTGAATTCTAATTATTCTTTCTAAATTCTTATAAAGAACATTTTCAGCCAAATTTTGAAGAACCACAAGAAATTTTATTATCAGTGGTAAAGGTAAGCATTTTCCAACAAAATGGTGAGCTGTAGCATTCAAACAGCTGGGACACCGACTTAAACACAGTCAGCCTGTCTGCCCCTGGTCCATAGTCTCATTCCCTGGTATTAAGGGATTTCTTTTATTAGCCCCACAAAGCCCCCTTTATTGTGAAGATTTATTGGGATCTCCTTTATAGGACATTTTGAATTTCTAAAAGTAATTTGTATGAAGACTTTTGAATACTATGTTTATAATAATAAATTTCAGGTTAGAAGTGTTGGTTGTGTGCATTGCATACATGTGATTCAATATATAACTTGGCCAGTAATATGAAAGTTACATATCTTATTGACTATGAAAATTATATACATACTTTATCAAATAAGTACATTTTCCCAGAAAAGATATATGTTCTCCCCTTCAATGATTAACTCTAAAATAGTAGGCAGTCATTTTTCATACATCATAGAAAAGATAGTTATTTGAAAATATTTCTAAGAAATCATCAAGTCTATCCCATAAGGAAAATGAAATTTTAGCTTCATTTCCTAAAGAAATAAATAACATGCTCATAAAAATACATTTGTTGACATTTCATATGCAAAAATAAAACAAATTTCAATATAAACCAAAACATTAAAATAGGAATAGGGTATTTTGAGACAATTACAAAGACTACAAAGACAACCTGTGAGAAAGTTTTAACATTTAATTCTGTTTGTACATGTCTCTATATACATGACACAAAAATATCATTGTAATCATTTTCTCCAGATTTTCCAAGAGTCTATAGCTTTAAAAACAACAAACATGAGGACTTAACATTTGATGTGACGTCAGCAAAGAAGAAGGAAATACAAGTTCTAGACTCTGATCTCAACAAAATAATCAATTGCACATGGTGGAGCATTACTCTAATGGCATCAATTGTACATAGAAGAAATTACTGTAGTGTCATTGCTCAGGATGTGGAACAAAGAGGATGGATTCAGCATCACCCTTGCCTTTGTAATTAGCATGGGATCAACATGAGTTACATTATATTCCACTGGAAAAATAATATTATCCTTATGAAGTGAAGAAGTTTAAAAATCTTATAATTCCAGCAACTAATATCTTTACAAAAAAGAGCAAACAAAGAACGCCTGAAGGGAGAGCTAGTGTGTGGTAAACACGGCTGATGTGCAAATTAGAAGCAGTGTTAACAGCAAACAGAAGAGTAGATGAGCAGTGAACTCTGCATGACAAATGCAAAATAATGTGAGAATTCTAAAGCATGCCAAAAATGAAATGTAGTATTAGAGAACTTTGAGGCATGTGTTCAGAATGATATTTCTCAGAAGTTCCTCCAAATGAAATGTGCATATGATGTTTGCCTCATGTTGAACAATGTGGTATCTGTTAGCATTGTAGATATAGTATAGTAAATCTTATGTCCAATTAGACCTTGAGCTCTTCCGGTACATTACTCGAAGGACTCTGGAACTCTAACCAGCACCTGAACTATGGGAGTAAAATGAAAGAACAGTGTTTGCCATCCACAAGATGGCAAATACAACTTTGAGGAACAGAATTTCACAGGCTCTTAAAATTCATTTGTACCAATTTCACCTATTAATTATTTGAAAATGGACTTCAGGGAAAATAGTAAAGATATAAATGGAGTTGGTTTCTTTCATTTCAGCAAAAGTAATACTTAGACTCTAGATAAACAGATTCAACTATAGGAATGTTTGGATTCAATGGCATTTAAGGTTTAGATTAACTCAATTGAAGAATTATATATGCAACAATTTTGGTATCAAAGTGTATGTTTGTATATGTACATATATGTAAATGTGTGTATGCATAATAAATTGCATATGTATAACAAGTTCAACAAGATTCTTATTAATGCTGTGTATCCTAAATAAATATAAAACCTAAAAATGAGAAGTTTTAATGTTCCTTGAAACCAAAAATGTATAAAAAGTATTAAAAGTGTGTGTATGATGTGTAGGTCAGAGGACAAATGTGTGTGGCAGTCTTAGCTTTTCCCTTTTCTTAAGACTAGGATCTCCTGCTGCCCACTGCTGTGCCCATCAGGCCTTAAGCTTCTGAAGGGCCTCCTGTTTTCTCGTTCTTACTTCCCATCTTTCAAAGGCACAATGGGACTTCAGATGTGCCCTTCTGCATTAGAAATTACATTGCTTCTGGCCATGTGAACTCAGGTCTTACCTGTAAAAAGCAGGCACTTTAGCTACTGACTCATTTCCTCAGGGCTAATGCTAAAAATGATACAGTATTTTATTGTTTCAAAAACTTATCACCAGGGAAGAATGTTAACATAATTAGACTATATGATTTGATCTAGGAATGCCACTGATCAGTGATCAGTGATCTTAACTGTCACCATTGATGGTGAGATCAAGTTAAAATGTCAGAACATTTCATTCTCTCTGATAAAATTTTTGATGTTTCCCTGTCAGCTATGATCTACTGCCAGATATTAGAAGTTCTTTTCTTATAGATAATTACTATTGAAAGGAAATGACCACACGTATACCTCAAAAATCATTACTACTTACTGAGAACCAGCTTTTGCAGAACTCCATGTATGTATGTGAGAACCCATCAACAAAGATGCAGAAAGACCAGATGTTTCTCCAAGTCACATTCTGGTTCTATTTTTGGAAGGAAGTATTAAATATATTCCACCAAAAAAATTGCTGTAAAACAAAAAATTGAGAAATATTAAACTATAATGATCAAACACTCAGAACAAAACTTGTTCCTGTCTGAAGGAGGGAGTCTTATGCTTACTCTAACTTTATATGAGATAACAAAATTAGAAGTGTAAGATCAAATACATTTGGGAACCTGTCATGCTAGTAAGAAACAATTCTTTGTGCTAAATGTTTTTGGCAGAATGGACAACTTCTATAACAACTTCAGATTTAAAAGGAAAAGAAACTCACCAAATATAAAATTCTGCAATAATTTCAACCAATTACAACAAGAAAAGACACAAAACCTCTATCCCAAGAGCATTAGGAGATCTAAGATGATGGCTGCCTTAGCCTTGTTACCCAAGACACAAAATAACAGTTTTGCTCCAGGACAATCAGTTCTGATAGTAAGTCTAGAATACTCAAGTACTCACAGCTATTCCATTCTCATCCTTCATGGTTCTCGTATTAAAGTTGCCAGACTCAAGTTAACCTTCGTATTTTAACTATGTCAAAACCCTTTTAATTTTAAATGTTCTTTGTATTTTAGCTTCACAGTTCTGGCAAATAATACATATGTGTTGCTATTAAAGGAAAAATTGTTTTATCTTCTTTACTGTAGGAATTCAAAGGTCCTAGAGAATTGCCTGACATGCATGAATCAATTAGTAATATTTAATAAATATATGAATAAGTTCAAGAAATATGAGCTAAATAAACAGATAAGTATTAAAAATCTATTCTTACATTGTAAATATGCAGATTCGGCAAATGTAGTTAGATGTTTCTATTACAGCTCAGCACATAACCCATTAGTTCTGTGCATTTCTGTCACTCCAAGTCTACACACGTTAGATAGCTCATGTCCTACTTCTAAAATCTGTTATACATACATGAAATGTCTTGTTTTTGTTCATAAATGCTCCATTATTCACAGCACTTTTTTTTTCAAGATTTCTTTTTATTTTACATGTACATGTTTTACTAATGTATATATATGTACACCATGTGTGTGCTGGTGCCCACAGAGGCTAGGAAAGGATACCAGATGCTCTGTTGCCACAGTTACAGGTGGTTGTCCAGCCACTGTATGGGTGCTGGAAACCAACCCCAGATCATCTGCAAGAACAGCTAATGCTCTTAACCACTGAGCCATTTATCTAGCTCTGGTTTCATGATTTTCTAACCCATATTTCAATCATTTTCTCTGTCTCTGAAATGAGCCTTTCTTTCATCATGTCTTCATTTTAGTCATTGTATATTGACTTTATTATTATTATTTTTTAGCACTGTTAGGTTCTGCTGGATTCAGTAGCATGACTGTGCTGGACCCTGTGACTAAAGGTGCTTGGAACTTGCTTCTTATGCTTCTGAAAGTTTCTTTTTTTATTTAATGTTTTTATTTTATAATTAACTTAATTTCACATATTAGCCACAGATTCCCCCATCCTCTCTCCTCCCACCCTCCACCCCTCCTCCCAAGCCACCTCCCATTCCCACATCCTCCAAGGCAAGGTCTCCCCTGGGGAGTCAGCCCAGCCTGGAAGACTCAGCCAAGGCAGGTCCAGTCTCCTCCTCCCTACACTAAAGCTGAGCAAAGTGTCCCAGCATAGACCCCAGGCTCCAAATGTAAACAATATCATGGATATATAAACAAATGTTGCTTCCTTACTTTTATTATATTCAGCAGTTTAAAACTATAAAATGCGAGGCATAAAAAAACCATTCAAGCCAGTCTCTATCACAAAGTGTTTTCCTCAGTCTCTTTTGTTTACTGATCAAGATTATTTTCTTCATACCCATTTTGATTCCTTATAAATATTTTCCATGTGTGATTAAAGCTTCATCTGTATAGCATGCAAAAATTATTTTGGTGAGAGTTATTTTCTGCTTCTATTTGAATTTATATCTAATGTTAAGTTTCTTTCTAAGAAAATGTGTGTTGGTGTTATGGTTGTACATACTATAAACAGTTCTACTTTTCTTTAATTATAAATTTCATAATAACAGAAGATTCAGAAGGTTCTCTCATCTTCTCAACAATAAACACTTCTTTCAAATCTATTTTTCTACCAGACTACCTCTTCCATGACTTCTCAAAAGTACATGAATCTACAAGAGACTTTATTTTCTTTATACCAATGTAAATATGTGTGCTGCTTCTGTATATGTGTGTATACATGCATGGACATACACATCACACACACATGCAGGCACAAACACACATGCACACATACTGAACAAAGAGGGAATTTAAAGAGAAATGAATAATCTATGAATAGGGTTAAATGGTAATTGAAGATAGAATGAGCACCTAGTTATTTCTCTAGGGTTTTGTTCAACTCAAGTCTATCCATAATTACTATATGGGTTTATAATGATTTATATTTTTAAGATATATTTTATTGCCGGGCGTTGGTGGCGCACGCCTTTAATCCCAGCACTCGGAAGGCAGAGCCAGGAGGATCTCTGTGAGTTCGAGCAGCTGGCTACAAATGAGTCCAGAAAGCGAAAGCTACACAGAGAAACCCTGTCTCGAAAAACCAAAAAAAAAAAAAAAGATATATTTTATTTTTAATTACATGCCCCATCCATGTGTGTGTGTGTGTGTTTGTACATGAGTATGGGTATCCACAGTGACCCAAGGAGAATGTCAGAGGCACTGAGCTAAAGTACAGGCAGTTGTGAGCTTTCTGATGTGGGTAATAGGAATCAGACTTGGCTACTCTGGGAAAGCATGTAATGCTCTTATTCAGTGACTCATCTCTCCATCCCTGAGACATTGCACTTTCAATATTCAATTCCAGTAGAATTGGTGATATTGGCTTCGATGGAAGACTCTGCTTAAAGCACTCAGCTGCTGACAATAATTGGGCACAAACCCAGTTTTGATGGATAGGTCATCACCCATTGCCGACATCCTATAAAGTCTCTCTGCTTTTGTTTGTGGGCATGACTTCTCAGACCTTGGTCTCTGGGACTGCAGAACGTGCCCAGGAGTTACTTTGCTCAAAAGAAACTCTTCTTATAATTTTCAAAGACTCTTACAAAATCGTTTGCATCCATCTGCCAGATAATTATTTTCTTATATTTACCTAAAAGTATATAAAAATAAGCTGTTATCTCAAAGTAACATTGCCTTTAATTTATGTGCATTTATGATTCTCTGAATGAGTCCAGCAAATATGTCTTAACTACATTAAAAACTTAAGACTACTTTGTGTCTTTTTGTCTCTCCTTCCATCCCTCCTTAGGTACCTGTCAGTTCATCTCTCTCCCAAATCTACATTCCATATATATTCCATCCATACATGCACACACACACACATATAAAAATATACACACACCATATAAGTGCATATGTGCATGTGTGTGTGTGTAAAATTTATGTAAACATGTCAGGGAAAAGGATGTATAAAAGCATGTCAATGATAGGAATATATACAAGATGAGTCTGTGATTCATACATCTTACAGCTAACAGTGCATTTAACAGATTAAACAGACAAATAGCAGGTAAATTATTATTAGCTGAATTATATACTTCATTGGTATTGCTTTAGTTTTTAATGTGTTATCCTCCAAATATTCTTTATATTTGTTAAGTATGATGGTTTTGTCAAGCAGTTGTCATGTGTTTTAAAACAATATCCTGTAACACAAATTACTAAATGATCTTTTAATAAGAAACCCAAAACCAGATTTTGGGTAAATGCTGAAATATCAGAGAAGCAGAGCAAGCCACAGCCACCACCTCTTACCTCACCAGTTCCTTAGCCTGAAAGAGCCTCTTGCTGAAATGGATGCTTCTGCCTTCTAGTTCCTGTCTCTTCCCACCTTATATACCTTTATCTGCCCAGCCATTAAAGACATGTGACTCTCAAGAGCTGGGATTAAAGGTGTGTGCTACCACTGTCTAGCTCTGTTTCTCTCCTAGACTGAGTCAATGTCATGTAGTCCAGGGTGGCTTTGAACTCAAAGAGATCCAAACAGATCTCTGCTTCCCAAGTTCTAGGATTAAAAGTGTGTGCCACCACTGCCTGGCCTCTATGTTAAATCTAGTGGCTTGTTCTGTCCTCTGATCTTCAGTCAAATTTTATTAGGGAACACAACATATCACCAAAATATCCCAAACTTGAATTTATCTGATGTTTCTCTTAAGATAAGACTGAAGTTTCATGTTTTGAGAAGGAAGGCCACAGGGAACAAATAGCCGTGGAGGAGGATGTAGCTCAGTATTTTAAGTTTTTCTGCTTGTAATTTTGTGTCTTTGCTTTTTAATCACTATGACTGAAGGGTATATATTTTGCATATTTAGATATAGTTTTATAAACTGTTATTTCTGGATGAAAGGGCTCAATTTTAGGCCTTTGGGAGATCTTTCTCTTGTTCCTATGTCCCTTTTAGTCTGAGTGTGTATGAATATATAAGCTTATTTTTTACATTGCCACATTACAGGGTAACACAGACATACCGTGTATGTATTTTCATCTGTGACTAAAAACCATTCATCTCATCTCTGGATACTTAGGTAGAATATGATATGAAATTAGTATTCAAAATTCAATTGTGGACACTGAAGTTTTATGTTATAATATTCTTATTTGAGGCTTTTTAGTTTTCTGAAAAGCATAGTTATGGGTACTAATTAATGAATACACATATATCTAGAGATACATATCTTTTTACATTTCTAAAAGACATTTAAAATATTAATTTATATGATTACAAATTATGTAAATTCATTAAGTTTTCAAATGAAAGCAATCTATTAATCTATTTATGTGTAGTATGGTAACTAAGGTCATGTCTGACCTTTAGTTCCTGACCCTCTTATTAGAAACAAATTATTCTGAGACTCTATCCTATAAGGAGGCTCTTTAATCTTTATAAATTACTGGAAATGATCAAATTAACAAGCCTCCCCTCCTCTAAGCAAATACATGCAGAAGGGGCTTAGACACTTGAGTTTTCTAAAACTCGACAGCCTTTAATCTAACCTAATGAGCTTTCTGTAAGTTTTGCAGTGTACTTCAGAGTCCTAGCTTCTGAGCATGAGCCATGTTGGGATAAGCTTTGGTGATGCAGCTGCCTTTGAATCCTCCATGTGCCAGTAATTAACCCTTCATGCACAATCATAGCAACCCCATAAAACTCACTGGTTCAACAAGCCTGACTTTGGTGATATATTTACTTTAGACTCTTGTGGATTCCCTGTGTGAGACAAGAAAACACCTGTGCAGATTTCCTAAGGAATAGTGTCATACAGCACTCATAACTCTATCAGCTGGTGTTTGGATTTCTGGTATGTGTCATTGTGTACTTAAACCCAAATGGATCAGAAACCTATAATCAAACTACTAGAAACCCTAAAAGATTCATGACACTCTTTCTCTGCATTTGTTGTGTGATTTTTCTAAACTTATTGATGAATTCTCTTCTAATCCTTTTAGTCATCACTCCGGTAGGATATAAAAGCTTTGTGAATAGAATTCACATACAAAGAGAACATTTTAGGACACTCAAACACTTAACAAATTGTAGTGGTTATCTTTCAAGATAACAGTTTTTAGTTCACATTACATCTTGCTAACACAGAAGTTTAACTGGAAAAAAACCTGTTTCATTCATAGCCTCATAATTCCACAAAAATAATCACCATTACTGAAGGAATACATTGCACAAGGGCATATCTTAGTAAACACTTCAATAAGCACTACTTTAACAATAATGATAAATATCAGGTAAATAAAAATCTATTTGGGGAGCTCATTGATTTTAAAACATATTTAAGCTGATTTATATTGTCATTTTTCTTTAAGAAGAATTACACTTGTACAAATATGACTAGGCAGAATTTACAGTTGACTTAGGTTTAATACAAAATTATGTCATACAGAGTAGATTAATGCATTAATGATAAGACTCATTTGACAATTTTTAATTTTAAAATATTTATTTATTTTGTTTTAAAACATATATTGGATTTTAATATTTTTTTTAATTTAAAAAATTTTAAATATACATATTTGATTTGTGTGAATGTATGTATGTATTGAATGTATACTTGTTGCCCAGAGAGGCTAGAAGAGTGTGTCAGAGTCTCTAGAAACAGAGTTCTAAATGTTTGTAAGTCATTATGTGGGTGCTTGGAACCAAATCTGGGTTATTTTCAAGAAAAGTATTTTAAGCCACTGAGCAATGTCTCTAGACCATAACAACTTCTCTTTACGAAGGTATACCAATTCTCCCACAACTTTTATTTTTAAATCATGATTTTATTTATGGATTTGTAAGTATCTTGTTTTCCTTTATTGTGTGATTCAATATTTATAATGTCATGGTACTGGCTATTATGATTCTCTACCTTAATAACAAATACTTAAAGGGCTCAAAGGGAAGCATTTTTCTTGGATCATACAACCAATTCAGATTTAATCCACATGTGTCTGCATGTAAACCTTCGGTCTCATGCACCAAATTGTGTCCTGCTCACGTATAGGCAGCAGTGTCCCATGCAGTTCTTAATGGCCTATACTTTTCTAGGAAAATCATAACTTACAATAGGTATCCATCCCTAACAGCAAATGCTCCTAGTGTTGTGTTGGTACATTACTTTCATGAATCTTGTGTGAGAATATAACATTATTTACTTGAAGGGGAGCACAAGGGTGCTTGGCTTTTGGTTTGGTTCTGAAGAAATATGCATTGAAAATTTCATATGCTTATAACACTTAAAAGTAATTGTATATTTCTAGATGTCTACCCTTGCTACAAAAAGATAAATTATCACAATAGGTGATATCAGTAGATAAAACAATTGTCACAATATGCCATACAGCACATGCTAGAAATATAAGTCATGAGAACTCTATCCTCCACAAATGATTCTTGGTCACCTTTATGTACTGAAGGAATTTTTAGGGGCCTAAGAAGACAGCTGAGTTGGTAAAATGTTTGCTGCAAAAGCCTGAGGACATGTATTCCATCCCTGCTCGTATGCTGAAAGATAGGTATGGTGGGATGTACTTGCAACCCTTCATCAAGGGAGGCAAAAAGAGGTGAATTCTTGGGCCTCACTGACAAGTCAGCCTAGTGGAGTCAGTGAGCTCCAAGACAGAGCAACACTGTCTCAAAAAGTAAGGTGGGAATGCAGCAAGAGATCTGTAGGTTTCATTCTCAGAACCCAAATGGTAACTCACAACCGTGTATAACTCTATTTCTGGGTGTTTGATGCTTTCCCTTGACTTCTGCAGTCTCATACATGTACATGTTGCACAGATATACTGTCACACACAAACATGCACCAATAAAATCAAATACATTTTGATTTGAAAAAAAAAAAGGGACAAAGTGAAAAATGAAATGTCCTGTGGTGTCTATGGATCAATGAATTATACACAAAACATTGAACTTCTGTATTTGTGGCTGCTTACTTAGTTTCCATAAAGTTGATAGGATCCGTGTGTAGTTATTAGCTCATGTTGCCAGCAGAGAGCTGGTGTGATGTAATTGTGTCTCTGTGTTTGGTTTCCTGCTAGCTTCTGTCCTTGAGTTTGTGGACTGGGGAGCTCTTTGGTCACAAAGAGCAGTTTGTTATTGGTAAGTTGTACTGGCTTGCTCTACTATACTAAACTGTTGTTAACCTTACCTCCCAAGAGTCACTGCCATGCTGAGAAGGCTGTGGGTATCATGCAGGCCTTTTCTAGGGTGCACAGTACATGGCCAAACAAGTGGTTTAGCTCAGGGCACAGCTGTAGTTGTGTTCTGCCTGACTGCTTCAAGGAAACCATAGCCTTTATCTCTGGCAGGTAATTACTCATTTATTCATTATCTCATTCAAATTTATTCAATTCCTACAAAATAATATAAAATGCTCATATTTTGAAGTACATGTAGATCTTGGCTGGAATCCTGGCTCTGCTTCTAACTTGCTCCCTCACTTCATAAAACCTACATACAGGCTATTACAAAAGTTCTATTTTATGCAAATGATAGTAACATTATCTATAATAGTCTAGTTAATTTTTCAACAATAAATGAAATTAACTAGAAGTGAATACACACAAAAAATAGATGGACATAGTATCAATTCAATATGTGCACCAAATGCTAATAAAGCATCATTTCTAACATTTTAGACCTAGGAGAGCATGATGGCTCAGCATGTAAATATTTGCTGCACAAGCCTAATGATCAGTGTTTAATATATGACATCCATACAGAAATTTTGAATCAAATAAACTATATTTTTATAACATCCTTGAAATTTTCCTTAAAACAAATTTCTAGAATTGTGGATCAAATTTCATACATTGTTTTTTAAATTTTTGGTATACATTGTTTGAAAAGTATATTGATGGAAACATTATTCCAGTTTTAAGACTGATGACATTGATTAGTTTATTGCAGGGTGATTTTTCTGTTAGAAGATCCTGTCTTCTTCAATCGAGTGTTATGTACATTGAGGTAGAACTCAATTCTAATATTCCCTAAGCAGAGGCCATCAACACTCCATATACTTGCTGTTAGGTGATCCATAACTATACTCCTCAAGCAGTAATCTAAGAGCTCTTGCAGGAACTTTAAGGAGATGAGATGATCTCCCTAACTCAAAGGATGAGCTCTGTCCACTTGCAAAGATCTGTCTATGAATTCAGGTAAGAAACGAAAGAAAGCTGCTTTAAAAACAACAAAAAACATAAACAAACAAAAACAGGGGCCAATAAGATTCCCAAGCGGGGTGAAATGTCTGGAAAGAAAATATATTCATCTCTTTCCTTAATACACTCTGAATTGAGTTTGAACAATGTCATCAAAGGAATCCATGTATCTATAGTTTGTTGAGAAAGGGAGAGAAGGAAAACAAGGTGAATGGGGGAGGAGAATGAGGAAGAGGAAGAAAAGGAGAAGGTGGTAGTGATCTGAAAAGGAAGTTAAAAGGTCACTCACATTCATCTGTATCAGTTATTTGCAGCAGGCTGAAGTGTTTCTGGGGAAGTGAAGTCTCCAGTATTATAATCAAAAGAGTCTCAGAAGTGTGTTCAAGCTGAATTCTAAATTGCTCTAAAGCTGGATTGTAGGGATTCTGTAAGCTGTGGAATACTGTTAAAATCATTCCATTGTACAGTCACTATGACAGAATTTATGGCAATTACACTGGCACTTTGCTATGTTTAAATGACAATAAACAGGAATAAAAATGTTGATATGATTCATAGTGGACTGATTATTAAGAAAGCAAACAAACTAGTTAAAAGGAGATCATATATATCAAATTGTTCCAATTTACTAAAAATAAAATTATAACCAAAATTATCATTCTCTCTAGAATAATTCACTTTAAAATTTTCAAAGTTAATAACAATTTCAAAATATTTGAGGATATTTCTCAATAAACTATACAAGAACTTTCCTTGAAATCCTTCCCATTAATTAAATGTTGCTATGTTTTTACATTGATTTCAAAGATTATTCTAATGGCTGTGCTTTTCTGATGTAAGACCAAAGTTTGTGCAAAATGGTTTAAAATTATGTGTTATGAGTAGTTGTGTATTACTATTTTATTAAAGTTTTATGAGTTACATAAGATACAGACAAATATCTAGTGGTTGTTTGCTTTAAAATTCTCAAAAAATTTACAACCTTCTTCAGCTATAAAATAGAAATGTAACATTTAAACACTATTTTTTTTTTCAGGCATTAGCTTGTTTGCTTTTGTAATGTTGTCAGGCTTTTTTCTGCCTGTCACCAGATCTTGGATCTTGTCACTGCATCTGTCAACATTTGCTGATATAAAATAGGATCAAAACAGTCATGTTTCCTACCCAAGGTCACATAACTTGTATAACTAGAATTCTTAACACAAAATAACTTATAGGCTCCAATCATAACGGAACAACATATCTTTAAAATGATTTCTTTTATAATTTAAGATTATAATATATCACATCCCCGTTCCCTCACTCTGAGCCTTCTCATATACCCCTTCTTTCTCTTTTATAGAAGAAATAAAATCATATTTCTTTTGGATTTCATTTAGTGCTACTAATTCCCTAATACCCAGACTCCTGAGCTTCCTTTTTTCACTTGTATGTAAGAACACTACCATGAATTATAAATTTTAATAGACATTTGAACACAGAAGGCAAATGACAGTAGATGGGGAATATTTCTCAATATTGAACTGATTCACTATGCATTTGTATATTATTTATTAAGACATTATTATATCAAAATTAGATTAGAGTAATATGCAAATAATACATATCATCTTACATGCTTTTAATATTGCTTTCAACCTCTCACACAAACTCAAAGATAGGACCTTCATAAAGCATCAATATTACAGAGTATTGGTAGCAAAAATTCTTTAATCCCAGCACTTGGGAGACAGAGGCAGGTGGATCTCTCTCAGTTCAAAGCCAGCCTGGTCTACAAAGTCAGTTTCAAGACTGCCAGGACTGTTCACACAGAGATACTCTGTCTTGAAGTAAATATATAATAAAATTTCAGCTTTGTCTGTTTCTTCTTAATCAAACATTCCCACACACAGAAAATAGACAAAGCCTGGCAGTTTGGATTCTTGCTGTTAATTATTCAGTAAGCATTGATTAATCATGGAGAATATCCATGTAGTGCCAGATGATACCGTATTTATTTCAATGTCAAGACATGAAGGATGATTTTATAAAACTAATGTCTCATATTTTTCACAGACCAAAACAGATGCTGTTATACTACTAATAAGAATGACATCAAATAAAATAACATTCAATATATGTTAAAGACAGCTGACCTCTGCTTGAACATGTATTTAGTGTAGGTTCTCTGTCCCTGCATTTTTTGTATGTCTATAAAAAGTGTTAGGTTGAGGTTATTTGATAAATCCACTTTCTGCAGTACCATAAATATCCAACAGTCAGGCAATTAGAACTGTCACTAGATAATCAGAATCCCTTTCTCTTGGTGCCCATTCTATAACTATATTTAGTAAGAAGGAAGGGATAAAATGCTATGATAAATATGCACTATTAAAAGGATGTATGGCACAGGACAGAAAGACATATAATAATATGAAGGAGGAAGGAGACTGTGACAAAAGAAATAAATGACATCAGTTGCTTGGACACCTGAGTAGGGACAGTTTTGATGAAGATGAAAGACAGGAAAATTAAAAGAAGAAAAAGAAGAAGAAGGAAGAAAGGAAAAATGATATATACCTTATAGGCATGATTTCAAAGCTCACTGAGATAAGAAAAGCCATTGAAAGGATAGATCATTAATCATGGGTATTTCAATTAGCTAGTATTGACTGGGCTGGTAATCATGGCATTGATAAGAGAAGCCTTCTTTCCTGAAGGCAACACAGGCTGCTTCCTGACATAATTTCTGAGCAATCCATAGAAGCCAGCCTATTACACACTTAGCCTTAATGTGGCTGGGAAATGAGACAAGGATGAAAAATAGAATTGTGATACAGAGCCAGCCGAATCCAGTGATCACGATGTCATCCTAACATCGGTGTCCTTGAGATTGTAGGTGAAGATAACAGAAGGAAAGCACATGACTTGAGTAAATAAATACAACAGAACATTAGGAAATGAGAAATTGCCTTTTAAAATTTACTTGAAATCAATTTTAATTTCAGAACACTTATGACAATGGTGTTTTCAGTAGTAAACGAATGGCGAAGGTTTGTTTTCTCTAACTTTTGAAAATAAATGTTGAGGTTCTATTTTCTATATAATTTTTCCTGATCTTAGGAGAAACACAATGTATTCACTTCTCTAAAAATTCTACCCTCCCAGAGTAACTTTACTTTTGAATAGCTTTACAAGTAGTAGTGTACATTATGTAAAATTTTTAGACTTCAATTAAAATTACAATACCACATATGTTTAGCACAAACAAAATGAATATTGTTCAGAAAGAGAGGTTCATTGTTTCTTTTTTTATGTCTTCTTTGTGTTGAGAAATCTAACCCATGGCTGTGTATGATAGGCAAATTATATACAATGGTGTTGCCTTCTATCAGAAAATGTCATCTTCTGTGCATTGCTTGGCCTTTTATCATCCCAGGACAAGTTCATGTAGTACATCCCTACTCCCTGTATTAATACACTTGAGAATCTTATTTCTTTTTTGATCCTAGACTGTTATTTAATGCAGATAAGAATACTGCCAGTTGTTTGTACCTTAGTTTACATCTACCATGAACACATCAAGAGTAGGTTCCTGTTTGTTCATTAACATACCTATTTACTTAGTTGACTAGTAAGAACATCTACTTGTTCATTCCAGTCAGGACTGTGCTGTGCTAAATAATTTTATAGTCAACTTTCTTTTAGTGCACTAGGCCACCATAGAGGTTTAGTATTAACATCCTTATTGTACAGGCATAAAAACTGAATCATGAGGCAAGAAGTCCATCTCCATAGAACCCAGATTGAAAGAAGTGGAGTAAAGTGTTAACACCAAACAAAACAATATCTACTAGTATCTGCTAGGTTCAGTGAGGAGATAACTACAGACATGCTTAAATCTAAATTCTTTCTTTTAATAAAATAACTCCTTAACTATGATAACAAATTATAATTATAAGATATACTGATACCATATATGTGATTCTATGGCCAAGAAAAAGTGCTCACATTTGGACATGCTTAGAAAAGAATAAAACTCAAACATACAAAACAAAACAAACAAGAACACCACAAGTCTCACATCAGAAATAATTGCAAAGTGTTTATTATAGAAAAAAATATGAGTGATCATAGCTAGGATACCCAGAATCAGGCAACCCCAAATGCTATATCTCAACAGGCATACATATTTATGAACTTTTTATGGTAACAGAATAAAGAAAGCCATAGATCAAGAAACCTGTGTGCATCAAGCCAGTGGATTATAGTAGATCAGAAAAATATCAGTTACAAGTCAACAATTCTTATCATTTTGGTAGGTAAAAGTCAGAACTCAGTACAGTCTCCAAAGAATTTGCCTAATACACACAAAGATGTTAAGTCACAGGTGGACAACAAATGACTATTTAAAGGATTTTGGAATGACATCACCCTAACCTCTCCACCGTCACTGATGTTCTAATCAGTCAAACAGCCTTGTAGAATGATCAATGTGGTGCATGTCTTTTCTGAGAATTTCAGCAAACAGAACTCATTGTAGAAATTTCATTGCACTTCAAAAGATAGCAGAGAGTTCTCTATTTAGACAGGCAAGAGGTACTCTACAACCCTTGGACAAAGAGACAGTCATCCACTAAAGTGTAGACAGTATCTAGTGAAGGAAAGCAGAGGAAAGAGACCCCTGTAAGCTGACCTGGGAACTCATATTGACCACAGGAAACTAGAGCCTGGAGCCTATGAGACAATATGTCCAGTAGAGATACTATATGTGAAAATATCCTTTATGTTTGTAGATTTATTGAAATTAAT
The DNA here is from genome assembly GCF_004664715.2 of Peromyscus leucopus. Taxonomy (NCBI): domain Eukaryota; kingdom Metazoa; phylum Chordata; class Mammalia; order Rodentia; family Cricetidae; genus Peromyscus; species Peromyscus leucopus. The sequence continues at coordinate 24,077,842 of NC_051068.1, forward strand.
TAGATAGCCTTGAAACTGCCATTATTTACATTGTAGCCATATTTACTTGTTGGAGGGACAGACTACTTTCTCATTCAGTTTTTGTTCCCTAATAGTAGCATAGTGTCAGGTAACAGGTCAGAACTGAAGGAACAGTAAAGACATTGCATAGGGTATTTTTATAGCATGGCACACTTCCTGAAAGATTGACTGCTTTTCTTAGAGCCTTCTTGAATAATAAGCTCACATTTCATGTCCCTCCACTTCACCAGACACTCTCTTAAGCCCCTACCAAAGATTTATTGGTGTTATCGATTTCAAAGTCTTGTCAAAGATCTCTCAGTATGCCTCCTAATTCAGAAAAAAAAGGATGTTGTTCAAAACCATTACCCTTATTTTATTTTCCTTTCAAATTTTGGTAATAAATGCATTTCCTATCTAATTTATAGAAAGACAGGAACATTTTATAACACCAGACAGTTGCAGGAATAATGCCAATAAACTTGATTAATTCAGAAAATATGATGGCCTCATTCTCATTGCTTTAGCCTAGATACAGAGGCTATGCAATTTTGCATGGGAATAAAGGCATATTCTAATAGATTACATTTTTAAAAATATTAGCACCTTTTCATTTGCACAGGTCCAGAGTGCTTTGTGGTTCCCTTTGAACAATTAGATCCTTAAGTAGACATCCAGCTGAAAAAATAACTTGAAAAAGAATAAAGTGATTTCCAAATGTATTATCTGCATAGAATATGCTGTGATTGCTTAATTCAAATGAGTAGCATGTTTGTTTTTCTTAATTTTAGGGGACATGTGGATCCACAGGCAGCATGCATGATCAAAGGCAACTATTGATGTATCCAACCGTCTTATTAAATAAGAAACACAGAAACAATGTAAAAGAGAAAGCCGAGAGGTCAGAGCTCAGAGCTAAAATCTCACCCTTCCTCCTGCTGTCCCAGCTTCGCGAAAAGAGACCTACTTCCTGTCGGTTCGTTTTTTTTATAGTATGTTGTTCTGCCTTCTCATTGGTTGTAAACCCAAACACATGACTGCCTCGTCACTGTCTGAATGTACAGCCCCCTAGGTCTTAAAGGCATATGTCTCCAATGCTGACTATATCCCTGAACACACAGAGATCTTATGGGATTAAAGGCGTATGCCACCACCGCCACACTCTTGCTATGGCTCTAATAGCTCTGACCCCCGGACAACTTTATTTATTAACATACAATCAAAATAATAATTCAGTACAATTAGATTACCACCACAGGCAACCACAGAAATACCTGTTCCATCTCTGTTCAGACAACCTCAACCTATGGATTACTTTGCTTGCCTTGTATCTAATGAATCACTTATGATTTATTGAATATCTTAAATAAAAATGTAGTTATTAATACATTGCTTTTTTGTAAAAAAAAAAAACTCAAAAATTTCACTAAGCCCATGTGAGACATCAGGAAATTTATCTTGTGCACATTAAAAAAGGCCAAGTAAATATCTAGATCAGCCTATAATTGCAAATAGCAAAGCAAAAAAAAAATACTAAAACTGAATTTCAGTAATTCAATGGACATAGATAAGGTTAAGAATAACTGAGACCAATGAGATGTCTTATCAGATAAGACTGCTTCCCAGGCCTGCCACATAGCCTGTAGACCTGAATTCAATCCACAGAATTCACATAACAATCCAGATGCAATGGTTTACATCTCTAATCCTAAGGAGATAGGAGATGTAGGCAGGAGAATTTGCCTGAAGCTGCAATGTGCATGATGTACTATGGCCATAGACAGAAGAAAAGCCCTGGCTCAGAGACTGCCAAAAATTTGTCTTATGACATGCACCTTGTTCTGGAGAGGCAAGCTCATACCCAATTCCCAACCCCACCTTTCTCTGTATCTGTCTCTGTCTCTCTTTCACACACATACACACACAACTCAGGTATGTGTACACATATACTGAATAAATGTTTAAAAATTAATAAGAATAACAGAGGGAAATGTGGATGCCTTCTGCTTGTGCAATAGCAGTGAATGTAAACAAATCATTAAGCAGGTCTGGCAGAGTGGATGCGACCCAGGAAGAAAGGTTTCCATCACTACAAAGAGACATTGTTTGGATTTCAACCAGAGTTCTGCCTGCAAAACTGTTCACAGCAAACTAGTAATTACCCTTGAGGGCTATTGGTAAGAATTGAATTTTCATTCAATAAGACTGACACTGGCCTGGAGGGGAAGGGCATCAGGCTCACTGTTTGCAAATTAAATTATAAGGATAAGATAAAGATGCTGGATTTGTCACTCTGTCAGTTGGATGGGATATTATTGAGGTGTTTGGATAGATGGTGACAATAACAGCTGTTTGTTCTTCCCCTTTTGACTCTGTGGATTTACTGAATAGATATGAGGATGTTTAAAGTTATCCTAGACCTCTTCCCTTAGAAACAAAACAATTTGTATATATTTACCTGCAGTATGATCTTCACTAAAGAAAAGAGATGAATTGTGAAAACAACATTTAGGATCTAAATAATCCTGAAAATATTCAAATACTATCTGCACATTATATCTAAAAAATAGAGAGATTATCATTCCAGTGAGTGGATTAATTATAAAATATCGTTAACAAAATGAGTGCTTTCATTCATCTACTTAAAGCTGTGTATATCAGATGTATGTGTATGGGTGTGTACATAAACTATATAAATATATACATGTTATAGTTCTGATTATATAGATAATAGAAATGAGAAATGAATATTCTATCAAATGATATCTAATTTGACACTATTTACTAAAATTTTAGCAAATAAATATGTAGCTAAGCAGTCACTGATGGCGCATAAACAAAAGCATGTACTTGATTAAAGGGCATTGATAGGTTGCAAAAATTAATTGATACCCCGCCCTTCTTTCCTCTTTCTTTCTATCTATCTTTCAGCTTCCTTTTTCATATTTTTACTAATCAACTTTGTTTTTGACAATTGGCTTTGAAAATTTTATACAATATAAATAATTCATTATGCATTATGGCTACTCTCATCCCTACCCACACATTCTACCTCCCACCCATCAATCCTTCCTCATCTCAACAAATGTGTTTGCTTTATTTATGTTTTTGTTGTTGTTGTGTTGATTTCTGAGTCACTGAATTTACCAAGAGCCTCAGCATCTCCATGAATTTGGATTTGTGCAGTGGAGCTTGGTGAGTATAGCAGCAAGTACACAATGAAGACAATGTATTTCCCTCCCTAAGAACCCTCAGTAGCCAACATTTCCACTGATACCATCCGGGAGATGTCAGCACTGTGGATTGATAAGGAAAACAGCTGTATCTTGCCTAGAAGGTAACGCTAAGCAGAACTTCTATGTCCCAGATGCTATATTCTTTTTATCTCCTCTTCCATAATGTTCTCTGAAGCCTAGAAAGGGTATAATAAATACCCTATATAGGGATGAGAGCTCATGTCTCACTTATTCTCAGCACCTTGAGTCTATGGGTTTACCACTATACACTGGAGAGAGAAGTATCTCTGGTTAAGTCTGAGAGTAACCTTTGTTTATAATTATAAAGATAAATATACAGATGGCAATTTGACACAGTGTCAAATTAATTAAACAACTGAAATGAGCCTCCCTTGGGCCTATGAACTCCCTAACTGTGGTAGTTTGAATGTAATTGGTCATAATAATCTCATAGGGAGTGGCATTATTAGAAGGTGTGGCTTTGTTGGAATGGGTGTGCCCTTGTTGGAATAAGTGTGTCACTGTGTGGGCAGGCTTTGAGATTTCCTATGCTGCAGATACTTCCCAGTGTCTCAGTGGACTCCCTGTTGCTTATAAGATGTAGGATTTTCAGTTCCAGTACCATGTCTGCCTGCATGTTGCCATGCACCCCACCATGATGATAATGGACTGAACCTCTGAAACTGCAAGCGAGCCACCCCAATTAATAATTTCCCTTTATAAGAGTTGCAGTGGTCATGGTGTCTCTTCACATGAATAGAAACTCTAAGACTTTAACCATAGGATATTTGGTCAAATTTACAGTGAGAGGAATGCATTTCCTTCTTTGGAATGTCTTTAAAGGCAAGCAGAGAACTGTTGGTTACCACTAAAAGAGCTATGCCATTATCAAATCAGGGGGTGCATTCTTCATGGTAGTCTAGCATTTTTATTTGTAGAATTCATGGCAGGCACAAAAACAGACAAATTTGATCAATGGAATCAAATTGAAGACCCAAACATAAATCCTACAGGCACCTGATTTTTAATAAAGATGCCAGAAATACACAATGGATAAAAGACAGCATTCTCAAAAACTGGTGCTGGTCAAACTGGATGTCTGCATAGAGAATAATCCAAATCAACCCATACTTATTACTCTGCACAAAATTCAACTCCAAATGGACAAAAGACCCCAACATGAGACCAGATACACTGAACCTGATACAAGGGAAAGTGGGGTATATCCTAGAACTTCTTGGCCCAGGAATAGACTTTCTGAACAGGACGCTAAGAACAATTAATAAATAAGACCTTATGAAATTTAAAAGTTCTGAAGGCAAATGACACCCCCATTTAGACCAAATGACAGCCTACAGAACAGGGAAAAATATTTGCCAGGTTTACACTCAATAGAGGCCTAACATAAAAAACAAAACAAAACAAAAACCCCACAAATAACCCAATTAAAAAGCGGTACAGCTCTAAACAGAGAATTTTCAAGAGACCAAATTCAAATAGCCAAAAAATCCTTAAAGACATGTTCAATATCCTTAGTCATCAGAGAAATGCAAATGAAAACTACACTAAGATTCCATCTTAAAACAGTCAGAATGGCCAAGAGAAAAAAAGAAAAGAAAAGTGACAACTCATGCTGCTGAGGAGGAGGTAGAGAAAAGGGGAACACTCCTTGATTGCTGGTGAGAGTGCAAATACTTACAGACACTATGAAAATCAGTGTGGCTACTCCTTAGGAAGATGTTAATCAATCTACCTCAAGATCCAGCTATACCACTCTTGGGCATATAAACAAAGGACACTTCATCCTACCACAGAGCCACTTGCTCTTGCTTAATCATGTTCATTGCTATTTATAATAGCTAAAAATTGGAAATAACCTATCTTTAGTATGGATCAAGAAGAATGGATAAAGATGTAGTATATCTACAGAGTGGAGTATTATTCAGCCATTAAAAAATTGTGAAACTCTCAGGTAAATGGATGGAACTAGAAAAAAAATCACCCAAAGTAAGGCAATCAAACCCAGAAAGACAAATATAGCATGCATTAATTGGTATGAGGATTTTAGCAGCTAAGTCAGCAATAAGGAAAGTATAAGCCACAGAACCAGAGAGGTTAGGTATAGAGTAAGGAAAGATAAAATGACAACACATCTTTTCATAGTTAAACAAATGCAGCATAAACAAAAGCAACAGATCTTTAAATAGTCAAACAAATACCCCACAACATAAACAAATGCATTTTTATATAGTTAAATAAATATTCTATTCCACAACACAAATCTCCAAATAATGGAGGAGATAGAGTCCTAACTGGCTTTCTGTTATCATCAAATGAAGCATCCAACACCAAAAATGGCTTAGAATCTAATTCAGCTCCGGGCCAAAGGGGTCACATGGGAACCAGAAAACAACTCAGGCTGTTCCCAAGACTATAATTTGCTCGCCACAAACTGAAGGTAAGGCCTAATTGCTGAACAGAACACCCACACAGCTTATTGAACATGATCAACTCTTTGCTGGTGCCTACATACAGCCTTCAGCATCAAGTGCTAGTCTTTGGCACAGAAAGTTACTCTGCATACTACCAAACCAGCCACAAACCCTTTGATCTATAATGGTGTCATGTCTTCAAGATGTCTAGTACAGTGGCAGGTAGCGCAAGGTTTGTGAGAGTAACCAATTAATATTTCTGATTTGACTGAAATCCCACTTCCAGATATGGAACCCATATCTGACACTGCTTGGTTGACCAAAGCTGGGGGGTAGATAGCCCAGGGACCCAGAGTAAAAACAAATATTACAGTTAAAAAAATGTAACAATAAAATGAATACCAAAGTACATTCTGCTATACTTATAGATCAGTGCCTTGAAGTATGATCCTAATTAGTCTTAACAATAAAAACCCGGAGTCAGATATGGAGGATGAAAACTTAAAGATCAGAGAAGGAGAGCAACAGCCACTAGAAACTTCTTACCTCTGTGACTCCTCAGAAGGAATTGGGGGCTGAGATCCTGTCTCTACCTTCCTTATATTCCTATCTTCACCTTCCATGTGCTGGGATCAAAGGCATAATCCTCCCAAATGCTAGGATTGAAGGTGTAAGCCTCCCATGTGCTGGGATTAAAGGCATGTACCACCACCACCTGGCTCTGTTTCTCTTTTTGACTTGTTGAATCTCATGTGGCCCAGGGTGGCCTTGAACTACTGACCTTCCTGCTTTCTCCTCCCAAGTGCATGTTGTACAGTGTATGCCACCACTGCCAGGCCTCTACGGTTAACTAGTGGCTAGCTCTGCCCTCTGATCTCCAGACAAGCTTTATTTGTCAAAACACAAACAAAATATCATACAGCCGTGCCTTGCCCAGCCATCATTAGAGGAGCTTCCTTCTGCAACAAATGGAAACAAATACACAGACCCACAACAAGATATTATGCTGATAGTGATCGACACTGAAACACTAATCCCTATATAGTATGTTTACATCAAATTTCTTCCCTCATGGATCAGGGAACTATGTGGAAGAAGAAGCAGAAAGAGGGTAAGAGCCAGAGGGGAGAAAGGACACCAAAACATAAGTTCCTCTAAATCACTAAAATCGATGCCATATGAAATCACAGAAACAGGCAGCATGCAAGGGACCTGCACAGATTTGTACCATTTGGGGTCCTAGAGCTGAACGGAGAAATGTACACATGCCCCAAGTCTAACCCAAACTTGATCTCCAATTGATAACCACTTCTAAATGAAAATTTAGTTTTCTTACAGGGAGTTTCATTGTGAGGAAGAAAAAAAACCTCAAGGGTAGGCTTCATGTCCTTCAATAGATGAAAATGAACTCAACAGAATTTTTGGAGGTTCTTTGTCTAGTCACATCAGAACCCTTTCTTCTTTTTTTTCTTTTTAATTTTTGTCTTATTATTTTCATTTGTACTATATATATATATTATAAGAGAGCAATATATATGTATATATAAGACACACACACACACACACACATATTACTTTTCTCTTTTTATCCTCCAGGTCCTTTGCATATATATTATGACTTCCAACTTAGTATTTTTATAGGTCCTCATATATATATATATATATATATATATATATATATATATATATATATATATATATTCTTACTCTCTTTTTATCCTCCAGGCCCTTTGCATCTATATTATGACTTCCAACTTAGTATTTTTATTGGATTCCGCAGTGTGTGAACTAAGAAGTAGGTCTCTTTTTCTTTCTTTCTATTTTTTTTTTTTTGTTTTTTTGTTTTTCGAGACAGGGTTTCTCTGTGTAGCTTTTCACCTTTCTTGGAACTCACTTGGTAGCCCAGACTGGCCTCAAACTCACAGAGATCTGCCTGGCTCTGCCTCCTGAGTGCTGGGATTAAAGGCGTGTGCCACCACCGACCAGCCCAGGTCTCTTTTTCTTGTGTGTTCTCTTGTGCTCTTTTCCTTCTGTTTGTTTTCTCCAATTGTGATGTGTTAGTTTTTGTTTTATCTTGTTATATTTTATTTTATTATATTTTCTCTTCTTTTATTATTATACTTTTGAAGCCTGTTTGTTTTCTAGATCTCATTACAGATGGTTGTGAGCCATCATGTGGTTGCTGGGTATTGAACTCAGGACCTTTAGAAGAGCAATCAGTTCTCTTAACAGCTGAGTCATCTCTCCAGATCATGTTTGTTTTCTAAGGTGATGCAGAGAGTGGGTAGGTCTGGATTGAAGGAGATGTGAGGAGGAACTGGGAGAAATAGAGGGAGAGGAAATAGTAATCAGGATATATTATATGAGATTCCTGCCTAATATCAGCCTGTCCCAATACTACACCACTTTATTTCTTACAGATCCAGGGAAAACTCCTCATATTTTATTATTCCATAGGTTGAAAGATGACTAGCTGTGTAAAAGTGTTTCCTTCCAAGCCTAATAAATTGCATATAATACATCAATCCCACGTAGTAGAAAAATAGAACCAATTCTCTAAATTTGACTTCTGATCTCCACATGCACACTATAGCATATATGTATATGTGTGAAGACATACACACAATAGATAAATTTAAAAAATATTATTTCCCCTATCTTACATTCTTCACATGTATGCTGAAGTATTTAATGCTTTTTCACATGACTTTTAATAGCCAGAATGAACACATCCAAACAGCATTCACAAAATTCTCATAGCTGTATTTATTTTTATCTTATTTTAATTTCATTAGTCTTAAATGTCTTGTCTGTCCACCTTTTAAATTCACTCTCATCTAATCTTTGCTGAGCAGTGTGCTGGTGAATGTATAGTCATTTCTTTTATAAAGAACAGAACTCTAGTGTGGAATGTGCTTTGAGATTCATGATGTAAGTTATATTCCCACCAATACCAAGTTCAAGACTTTGGGTTGTGTTTCAGTTACCCTGAGTGGTGTCTGGATGAGATATGCTCAATTGGTATTCCTAGAATGTTTGTTTGTTTGTTTGTTTGTTTGTTTGTTTGTTTATCTAGGAGCCAAGGCCAGCATTTACACCTTCACATCTGCTCACCTCACTAACATGGCTCACTGTCAGGACTTGCTACCATGCTTCTTGTTTATAATGGTTTCCATGGATGGTCCTAAACTACACAGTTAATATAACTAATGATTTGTAGCTGCTAAATCCAATTCTTCTTTTCCAGTATCTCCAGCTTCCATCTAACAGTACCACTTTGCTCAGCTGAGTACATCTGAACCATTTAAGCACTTTCTTCCTTTGGCTTTCCTAAGTCCTGCTGCCTCACTAATTTCAGAACTCATGGGCACATATTTTTCTCTTTTTCACTGGACTCTCTATGGCTTTAATGTCAGAATGATCCACAGTCAGCATTTGTTGTCCTTTTGAGATACTACATTCACACCTTTGGTGTTTCAGCCAAATTTTTAGTGTTAAGCACCATTACAGTATGGCAATGTCTCAGTAAGTGAATTTGTGTGTGGTTCTACATACAATGTTTCTTTATGTAGTTGGCAATGTGTCATCCACGCCAAACTCTTTATCTTACATAACTGTTCATTGTACAACTTTCAGGGGAAATAGAATTACAAATAAAATTAATTTCCAAGCCCAAAAGCTTGCAATAAACACCAATTTCAGGGTGAAATGAATTCCAATTTTTGTAAGGCCAAGAAGATTCACCCTACTCCATTCATAATCTTTAGATAGAATAAAATAAACTGGCCCCAAATAAGAAAACTTGACTATTCCACTTATCAAAAAATCTTTATGTCATCACTTCAGACAAAGGATGGTAGCCTATAAAAGCTATTTGGCAACACAGTAAAGACAACCAAGCACTGTCTGTCATTAGGACAGGGAGGGTTGCATGTTAATTTAAGAGGCTCACAGGTTAACCTCCTGACCCTCCTCTACCACAGACATTGGAAGATTCAGCTGCTGTTTTCATTGATTATCCTTCCACTTGTTCCAGGGGTAGGAAAGGGAGGCCTCTTCCTTTATTTTCACTAGGGAGTATGTTCTCCTACATTATCTATTGATTCTCTCTTGACATTTATAATTATTTTTGATGCTAGTTTTCCTCTCTCTAATTTAACTATCTATAAAATCTAGATAATAAAATTTCATTATCAAAATTAAAATAAAATTAGGAAATTTTTAAGTCAGTGTATTATTTGATTTGAAAAATAATTGTGAATATAGCATACAGATATTAAATAGCTAAAGAAGATAACTGATAACACAAAGAGTCTTCTTGGTTGCATATTTATTTTTGATATTTTTATGATATCTTGTTTA